>NW_027507786.1:7724968-7979968 GCF_037356315.1 Lithobates pipiens
GCCTTAAAACATTTATACAATTCTAAAAGGGGGTGGGGGGTCTTGTGAGTCTCTTTGAAGGCCTAATCAAGTTGTTGGTTATTTACATTGATAAACAGATGGTCATTTGGCACCTAGACATCACTTCCAAAGTTCTCTGGGAAAATGCCTTTTTACAGCTGGAGGTGTGAATGGCATTTGACCACAAACACAAGAACAGTTTATACATCCTATAACTAAACATTTGTAAAAAGTATCTCTGCTTAATCAGAATACATGTTTTGATAATAATGACAAAATGTTTGATAAATAAATGGCAATTCCATTTACCCGCTCACTATCTTGTGGTCATCAGCTGCAGGAAACTTAGACTGTTCCAGTCTACTTTCATGTCCTGCCCATGCTTTAACTTTCTCCTGGTCTACAGCAGGTAGTGAAAGACTGTTGCTACTACCTAGTTAAAAGGTGAGAAACCAAGTCCAACTGCTCCAAGTGAGTAGGCAAGGCTGCAATCCAGGTAAACAGCTTGTGGGACGGGGGTGCACGCCCTGTCACTGCTACAGGAACATATGAAATGAGAAAAAAGGATGGCTGCACTCCCATGAACGATACAATTAGGTTTAGGCTGGATTCACACCTATGGCATTTTTAGTGCTTTTTGCATTTTGCAGATTTGCACTGCAGTCCAATTGTTTCCTATGGAACAAGTTCTGTAGTGCCAATCTGCAAAATGCAAAAAGCACTAAAAATGCCATAGGTGTGAATCGAGCCTTATTCAGGAGACAAAGCAAACCAACAAAAAACACACAATGGTGTACAGGCAGAGGGAAAGCAAGGTGACACGTTTCACGTGACAGGCGTGCTTTCTCACCAAGCCTGTCATGTGAAACGAGTCCCCTTTCTTGCCCTCTGCCTGTACACCATTGTGTGTGTGTTTGTCTTTTTTTTTTTTTTTTTTTGCTTTTATTCATCTCCTGAATAAACCTAATTGCATTGTTAATGGGAGTGCAGCCATCCTTTTTTTTTGTTTTCCTCATTCTCTTGGAAAAGGTGCTTCTTCTAATTCTGTGCCTAATATTCTCCCAGTTCACAAATGGGCATTAAGTGTTGCTGTCACCTAAATAAGTGTCCTCACCAACTTTGTGCCTAGACATTTTGGAGCATCCCCTACCCCACTGTCTTCCATAGTTCGAAGTCTCTGCAACAAATTACAGAAAGTCATCAACTAGACCAGTGATGGTGAACCTTGGCACCCCAGATGTTTTGGAACTACATTTCCCATGATGCTCCAATACACTGCAGAGTGCATGAGCATCATGGGAAATGTAGTTCCAAAACATCTGGAGTGCCAAGGTTCACCATCACTGAACTAGACTGATTCCTGAGGCAGAGTGAGTGAACTGTTGCTGTGTCCCGGTCTGCTTCTGCACTAGGTAGAAAAACCTGTGAAATCCAGCAACCCTTTCGGGGGTGAGCGATATATATATATTAATGAGCCCCAACCCTTTTTTGCAATTCTCCATCCAGATGTGAGTTGTTTAGTAAATTAGTGGTTTTAAGGTCAATGTTAACAACGTTCCTGGATATAAGATTGTAAATCCTTAAAGATGTGCCATACCCACCTGCGTACAATTATTTTTAATGACGGCATTTAAAATGAGCGCGCACGGCTTCAGTCTGCCGTATTTGTTCATTATAGTAGCCATTCTACCAACTCTCTGCTGTAGAATTGTGGATGATGTTTAGAATAAATCAAACACTTTGTTGCAGTATGGTTCCTTCCACTACATATAAGTGCAACCTACATAGTTCTAGAAGGGCCGTGTCACTCCTGTACAAGCTACATTCTGGATAGTAGTTGTGGCACTCCTGCATAATAAACTTGTATCTAGAGAGCGGTGATGTCACTCCTCTAGAATATAAGACCTCTGAAGAGCGGTGATGTTGCTTCTCTAGAACAGAGGTTTCCAAACCTTCTAAACAAAGCAACTTTAATGATCTTCAAACTTTAGAGGGGCCAAGCTTTGGCCAGTGGGAGTAGAACAATGCAGAATAAGCAGATGCAGAATAAACAATGCATCGGGCTTGGCGGTCAGTGGGAGTATAAAAAAAAATTGCATAGTGCCCGTGGTCACCAGAAGGAGGAATAGCACCCCATCATTGGGATTAATGGGAGGAGAGGTGGCTCATTGTTTGTTAGTGGAAGAAATGGTGCTCCATTGTTGAGTTCAGTGGGAGTAATTGTTCTTCCTCAATGGAGTCAGTGGAAGGAATAGTGCCCCATTTTTTGGCATCCGTGGAAGGAATAGTGCCTCGCTATGGATGTCACCGGGATTAGTGCCTAATTTTTGGTGTCAGCAGACGAATAGTGCCCCATTATTGGCGATAGTGGGAGGAATAGTGTCCTATTATGTCCTTGGGAATAGTGCCTCATTATTGGTGTCAGTGGAAGGAACAGTGCCCCATTATTAATGTCAAGTGGGAATAGTGCCTCATGGTTGGTGTCAGTGAAAGGCATAGTGCCCCATTGTTGGTATCGGTGACGGGCATAGTGCCCCGTTGTTGGTGTCTGTGACGGGCATAGTGCCCCGTTGGTGTCAGTGACGGGCATAATGCCCCATTGTTGGTGTCAGTGACGGGCATAGTGCCCCGTTGTTGGACCCCTTTCACACTGGGGCGTTTTTTCAGGCGCTTTAGCGTTAAAAAAAAGCACATGAAAGAAGCCTCATCTGCAATCCCAATGTGAAAGCCCGAGTGCTTTCACACTGAGGCACTGCGCTGGCAGGGTGTCAAAAAAAGTCCTGCAAGCAGTTTCTTTGCATCGCTTTTGGAGCGGTGAATACACCGCTCCTAAGTGCCTCTTCCTATTGAAATCAATGGGAAGTGCCTACAAAATGCCTGCAAAGCACTTCTGGCAGCGGCGGTTTGTGTGCTCTTTTAACCCTTTATTTGGCCAGTAGCGGGGGTTAAAAGTGCCCCGCTGGTGCTTGAAAAATGCTGGTAAAGCGCCGCTAGTTTAAGCGGCGCTTTACCAGCATTTTCGGGCGCTGGCAGGGTGAAAGGGCTATTAAAGCCCTTTCACATTGGGATTGCAGATGAGGCTTTCAAGTGCTTTACAGGCGCTTTTTTTACCGCTAAAGTGCCTGAAAAACACCCCAGTGTGAAAGGGGTCTAGGTGTCCATGAAGGACATAGTGCCCCATTGTTGGTACTCGGAACGGTTTGGAGGGCAGGGGGTAGAGCTGCACGATTCTGGCCAAAATGAGAATCACAATTTTTTTGCTTATAATAAAAAGATCACGATGTAAAATCTTTCACATTATACAAAAGAAATGGGCTAATTTTACTGTTTTTTTTTTTTTTTATTAAAGTAATGTTTTTAAAAATAATTGCACTTGAAAGACCGCTGCGCAAATACAGTGTGACATAAAATATTGCAACAAGCACCATTTTATTCTCTGTCTAGGGTGTCTACTAAAAAATATATATAATATTTGGGGGTTCTAAGTAATTTTCTAGCAAAAATAAAATGATTTTATCTTGAAACCAACAAATGGCAGAAAAAGATTTAGTATTTAAGCGGTTAGGCCCCTTTCACACGGGCGGCTGTTCTGCCGCAGGAATCATGTTTATTTTTTTCTACAAAATTCAAGGCTCCAGGCACAGCGATCAGCTGCGTTTGCACAGTGCGTTTACCAGCGTTTACATGCGTTTACATGCGTTTTTATGCGGTTGCGTTTAACTGCAGTTTTTATTCCCATAGCAACCCTTTTATTTATTTATGTTTTTGTTCCCTGGAATGTACCCATGATGCATTGCAGTCCTCTATATTTAAACCTGTTTCTTTGTTCTCTGGCTGAGTGTGTGTTGGAGTTTTGCAGGAGTGGAGAGGAGTGCTGAGTTTTGTGCCAGTTTTTTTGAAAAATGAATGCAAATATGGGTAGTTTGCTTGCAATGCTCATTTTGCTGATGATGAGGATGAAGAGAAGAAGAGCGATCCAGAGTAGGCGACGTCCTCGTCGTTACTGGGTCCATCCCCTAACGTCTCAGCGCCTATCGATCGGCTACTTTGCCCTCATGTTCGGTGAGCTGAGGACTCATGGGGACAAGTTCCACAATTACACCAGGATGTCGGTGGCATGCTTCGATGAGCTGTTGGGACTTGTTAGAGGACGCCTGACCAGAACCACGACCAATATGCGAAGAAGCATTAGTCCAGAAGAACGGCTGTTACTTACGTTAAGGTAGGTTTTCCATATGTTGAACAAATGCTTAAATTCATGTACATGCAGGCTTAGGCAATATTGGCAATAGTGTGTGTGTATGTATGTATGTATATGTATATGTATATGTGTGTGTATATATATATATATATATATATATATATATATATATATATATATAGATGAATCTATAACCTAATCTATATCACAACAGCGATTTTTCGCACATTACTCCCATTACCATTATTTTTTATCCTTGAAAACTATCTATCGTGCCTTGCACAGTCAGTTTTATTTTTTGCAAATAGGAAACGTCATCAAATTTCAGTAGTTTCTCATTATGTAGGTGAGCTCTGAACACAAAGGCAGAGTTTTGCATTAACAAGCAAGGTACCACCAAATAATATTTTGTACTAGACCAACCCACCACCAGGCTTCCTGTTTGGATGCCAGCACCTACTACCAGAGCCGAGGGATTTATCTTTGGGCTGCAATGTGTTAAAAGTCATCAGCTTATCTAGATGCTGATGTTTATTTGTTACCATGTAGAACTCCATATGTATATTGATTTTTTTTTAAATTTTATTTATTTTACTATATTTTATATTTTCTGAATTGTTATCAATTTTGTATTGCAGATACCTTGCCACTGGTGCCAGTTTCACCTCCCTCCATCATCAATTTCTGATGGGAATTTCCACCGTATCCACCATTGTGCATGATACCTGTTACGTCATCTGGGAAGAACTGAGAACATCAGTCATGCCGGAGCCAACATCCAGTCTGTGGGAGGAAATAGCGGAGGAATTTTGGGAGAAGACCAACTTCCCAAACTGCATTGGGGCATTAGATGGGAAACACATCCGGCTCATCAAGCCTCCAAAATCCGGTTCCCGCTTTTTCAATTATAAGAAATACTTTTCTATTGTGCTTCTGGGACTCAGCGATGCAAATATGAAGTTCATCGCTGTGGATGTTGGAGCGTATGGGAGTTCTGGAGATTCGAAAATTTTCAGAAATTCCGTAATGGGGCGGCGTTTTCAACATGGCGAATTTCAGGTGCCACAGTCAAGGCCTCTCCCTGGTACTACTGGACCAGATCTTCCACTTGTAGTGCTGGGAGATGAGGCATTTGCCTTATCCACGCACCTGCTAAGGCCCTATACCAGGCATGGTCTCACTGCCAGGAGGCAAATTTTTAACTATAGACTCAGCAGAGCTCGAAGAATGGTGGAGTGCGCATTTGGCATTTGCGCTGCCAAATGGCGTGTTTTGATGACAGCCATGCATCTGGAAGTTGAGCATGCCGTCAATGTGGTTCTAGCGAGTTGTGTTCTCCACAATTTTTTGAGGGGTAAGGAGATCGTGGCCACCGAAACCCCTGTTTATGAGGAACCCATAGGTCCTGTTACTGGCACTCGTCCAAGTAATCAGGCCCTACAAGTCCGTGAACATTTCACTGATTATTTTTTGAGTGAAGATGGACAGCTGCCATGGCAATTGGACTATGTATAAATTTTTAACCATTGTTGCATGTTTTTTTCATCACATATTTCAGGTTTTTGTGTCAGTTTTCACGTTTGCCTTAAATAAAGTAGTCGACAATTTTCAACAATTTAAATTGTTTTTATTTCTATCGTTTGCAATGCACAGGGTGTATTTAAAAAATTGAAAAACATTACAAAAACATTGAATGCTTGCAAGTATAGAAAATTTTTTTTTAATTACTTTGGAATATATATATATAAAATCTCCTTTTAGTTTCAAGTATTGAATTTCAAGTGCAACAGATAACGAGTCCACAAAATATCCCCCACTACCCCCCGTAAAAAAAAAAAAAGGTTACAGTATTCCTGCACTGCACAGGGTGTATAAAAAAAATAGAAAAACCTTACAAAAACATTGAATGCTTGCAAGTATAGAAAAATGTTTTTTAATTCCTTTGGAATATATATATATATATATATATATAGAGATATATATATATATATATATAGAGAGATATATATATATATATAGAGATATATATATATATAGAGATATATATATATATATAGAGATATATATATATAAAATCTCCTTTTAGTTTAAAGTATTGAATTTCAAGTGCAACAGATAACGAGTCCACAAAATATCCCCCACTACCCCCCGTAAAAAAAAAAAAGGTTACAGTATTCCTGAAGTGCTGTCAGGCCCCTTTCACACAGGGCAGATCAGTAATGATCCGTCCCGTGAAGATCCGCTTGGTCGGCAGGGATTGTTCCATTGTCCCCACTGAGCCGGTGGCAGACAGGGCTGTCCCGGCACACTGTGCCCTGTGAGCTCTCTGTTCTCTTCTATGGGGATCGGAAGAGCACGTACCATCTGTCCGTGTTCATCCAATCCGCTCTGCAGATGGCTAGAAAAATTGGATTTCCCTCCGTCTACAGAATCGGACAATTGCGGTGGCACCCGATATCGTCCGCCTCCGCAACAGTCCGATTCTGCAGACGGAGTAAAAACCTATTCTATCCGTCTGCAGAGCCGATCGGATGGACACAGACAGACAGTCCGTGCTCGTCCGATCACCATAGAGGAGAGTGGAGAGCTGACAGGGCGGTCCCTGCACAGTGTGCGGAGACCGCCCTGTCCGCAGCCGGCTCAGCGGGGACAACGGAGCAATCCCGCTGAGCGAGCGGATCATCACGGGGCAGATCATTACTGATCCGCCCCGTGTGAAAGGGGCCAAAGATGGGCACTGAGTGCGGTAAACAGTTCTGAAATATTTGGCTAGATGGAGAAAGTGCAAAAGATGTCGCCATGTACACTCCACTGTGTAGATGGGGTAATCTCCCACTGGGCCAAGTCTCTCAACCTAAACAATGCTAGCACCCAATCAGAAAGTTCAGGTATTGTGAGAGCAAGTGGGGCCAAGTAGCAACATGTATAAGCTTGGGACAGTGGGAGATTCTTCTGTGCGTACAGTTCAGTGTACATGGAGGAATCTGGGGTTTGTTGTAAACATTAGTTCGTGTAGGTAAAACATTAAGTAACATTACACAACAAGAAAAATACAACCGTCATATCACTGCCATAGGAATACTATAAGTTTTCATATATTGAATAATTAGGGTTACGCAGGGAAGAATGGCTTGGTTCACTGCCAACATCTATGGGTGATCCTGAATGGGAAGATGAGGGTGAAGACACTGGGTGTGGCTGCACATGCATCCTTTGGTAACCAGGATTAGACGGGTAAGATGTATACAGTGGTGGGGGTCCTACATAAGGGTTAATGGCAGATGTTGTGTCATGGCACTGCTGACTGGGCATTGGTCTACTGAAAGACCCACTAGGTGAATTAAAACCCATAGCCCATGGCTGAAATTTAGGATATGGGCGTTGCTCTTTGCAAGCGGACACAATATACGTTAAATAGGCATGTATATCACCCCTGACCTCAGTGCGCTTATCTGCAGGAATCTCCCTGATTACACAAAGCAACATTCTTAAAAACATAACATCGGGGTCTGAGATGTTGAGGAATTCATCATCTTTTGCCTGGTTTTGTGATTGGTTTCTCATTTCTTCAATGATACGGTTGAAATATTCCTCAAAAGGTGTCTCTTGTTGAGTACGTGTTCGACGGGTGGTAGTAGTAGACCGGACTCTCCTATCTGGATTTGCCTGCAATATTATAATATATAGATTATGCATCTGATACTGAGGTCACACTGAACAGCATATGATGGCTTGCACAAATATTGCAGCACCTGTTTAGAATAGATCACACACAGGTACTTGTTTTGTTGCAAAAACCTGATCTCACTGAAGACCTCCAAAGCCAGAAGAACAAGTCACACCTTGCCCAAAAAACAAGTCGTTGTTGTTTCTACAACATTTGTGCCAACACCAGCTGCCTTTTCAAAATGTAACGTCTTTTGTGGACAGAAATTGTGACATTTTTAAAATACATACCGCAGGTTCTTGAGTGGATGGATGATATTCTTGGGATGACACTGTTTCTGTGGTTTCTTGACTGGTGTCAGCGTCTCCTGATGGTGATGGCGACGAACTTTCGCGCCTTGCGCTTGCTCTCACAGGGACAGTTGACACAGTTCTAGGTAACAATAAAGATTACACGTTTAAAAAAAAAGTGAACATGAATATGCCTTTAATGGTCACAAATCGCTAAGTAAAATAAATGGATATACTTACGTGCGCATCTCAGTGGTGCGCCTCAAAAAAGACAAAGCCTCTGCATGGGGGTTAGGCCTGCGACGAGTTGAGGGTGCTCCGCTTCTCTCCGCAGCCTTCTCTTCGTTGACTTCTTTTTTGTAACGGTCGCGCAGGGACCTCCAACGTGTATAAACCTCCTTTCCTGCAATATATAAAAAAAACATACAATGGCCTGGTCATTAGGGGGTAAAATCTTTACTAGGATGCATGTGTACCCTGCTGCATAGACACAACAAACCTTGCACTCACCTCGGTTATCCTGTTCAGTTGCAGACATCTCGTCCCAGTTCGGTGTGACATATTTGTAGACTTCTTCCCACTTTGCTCTCTTCAGCACTCGGTCTGCATATCCTGGGCATTCTGAGTCCCATAACTCTGGTCGGGCTTGCACCAGTGCGATGATGGCCTCGTGTGAGATGTCTCTTGCCGCCATGCTGTCTTCTCCCCTTTCATCCCTCTCAACTTCCTGTGTCATTTCCCAGGTACACCTGCTGTATAGGATGTGCTTCCGGGTTTTTTTTTTCTTCTTTCACGCTGCTGGCCGCAATTGACACAAAAGACTGCGATTACCTGCGGTTATGTGCTTATAGCTGCGCTACATCGCACCTGGACGCATACAATTCTATTTTTTCTATTCGCACCGAACCGCATGTAACGAAATCGCCGCTAAACGCTGTGTGTGAATGGGGCCATAGGAAAGCATTGTGTGCTTTTAGCTGCGGTAGAAATGAAGAAAATCCGCAGCTAAAAGCACCATTCTATCCGCCCGTGTGAAAGGGGCCTTAAACTTTTTTTCACTTACACACAAGTTCTGTTGTCAAATTGTTACAATGTTTATACTTAAGTTCAACTGATAAAGAATGTTCTGATTCTTGGCAGACTGCCCAGTTTTTCTCTTCCTTTCTTTTGGTGGTTGTGGCTTCAGAAGAGCAGAGAGAATTCTTTGCATAGAAAGAATCGGGAAACACTTTAGTCAAGATTGTGATAACGATTCTTGACGATTGATTGTGCAGCTCTGGCAGGGGGCACACTTTGGCGAAAAGAAGCACCTAATCAGGGTGCCAAGTGGTTCAGTAACTGTGTCAGTGGGAGGAATAGTGCCCCATCATTGATGTCAGTGGGAGGGAGAGTGCCCTATTATTGATGCCAGTGGCAGGACGAGTGCCCTATTATTGATGCCAGTGGCAGGACAAGTGCCCTATTATTGATGCCAGTGGCAGGGCGAGTGCCCTATTATTGATGTCAGTGGCAGGGCGAGTGCCCTATTATTGATGTCAGTGGCAGGGCGAGTGCCCTATTATTGTCAGTGGCAGGGCGAGTGCCCTATTATTGATGTCAGTGGGAGGGAGAGTGCCCTATTATTGATGTCAGTGGGAGGGAGAGTGCCCTATTATTGATGTCAGTGGGAAGGAGAGTGCCCTATTATTGATGTCAGTGGGAGGGAGAGTGCCCTATTGTTGATGTCAGTGGGAAGGAGAGTGCCCTATTATTGATGTCAGTGGGAGGGAGAGTGCCCTATTATTGATGCCAGTGGCAGGACGAGTGCCCTATTATTGATGCCAGTGGCAGGGCGAGTGCCCTATTATTGATGTCAGTGGCAGGGCGAGTGCCCTATTATTGATGTCAGTGGCAGGGCGAGTGCCCTATTATTGTCAGTGGCAGGGCGAGTGCCCTATTATTGATGTCAGTGGGAGGGAGAGTGCCCTATTATTGATGTCAGTGGGAGGGAGAGTGCCCTATTATTGATGTCAGTGGGAAGGAGAGTGCCCTATTATTGATGTCAGTGGGAGGGAGAGTGCCCTATTGTTGATGTCAGTGGGAAGGAGAGTGCCCTATTATTGATGTCAGTGGGAGGGAGAGTGCCCTATTGTTGATGTCAGTGGGAGGAAGAGTGCCCTATTGTTGATGTCAGTGGGAAGGAGAGTGCCCTATTGTTGATGTCAGTGGGAGGGAGAGTGCCCTATTGTTGATGTCAGTGGGAGGGAGAGTGCCCTATTGTTGATGTCAGTGGGAGGGAGAGTGCCCTATTGTTGATGTCAGTGGGAGGAAGAGTGCCCTATTGTTGATGTCAGTGGGAGGAAGAGTGCCCTATTGTTGATGTCAGTGGGAGGAAGAGTGCCCTATTATTGATGTCAGTGGGAGGAAGAGTGCCCTATTATTGATGTCAGTGGGAGGAAGAGTGCCCTATTGTTGATGTCAGTGGGAGGGAGAGTGCCCTATTGTTGATGTCAGTGGGAGGGAGAGTGCCCTATTGTTGATGTCAGTGGGAGGGAGAGTGCCCTATTATTGATGTCAGTGGGAGGGAGAGTGCCCTATTGTTGATGTCAGTGGGAGGGAGAGTGCCATATTGATGTCAGTGGGAGGGAGAGTGCCCTATTGTTGATGTCAGTGGGAGGAAGAGTGCCATATTGATGTCAGTGGGAGGGAGAGTGCCCCATCATTGATGTCAGTGGGAAGGAGAGTGCCCCATCATTGATGTCAGTGGGAGGGAGAGTGCCCCATCATTGATGTCAGTGGGAGGGAGAGTGCCCCATCATTGATGTCAGTGGGAGGGAGAGTGCCCCATCATTGATGTCAGTGGGAGGGAGAGTGCCCCGTCATTGATGTCAGTGGGAGGGAGAGTGCCCCGTCATTGATGTCAGTGGGAGGGAGAGTGCCCCGTCATTGATGTCAGTGGGAGGGAGAGTGCCCCGTCATTGATGTCAGTATGAGGGAGAGTGCCCCATTATTGATGTCAGTGGGAGGGAGAGTGCCCCGTCATTGATGTCAGTGGGAGGGAGAGTGCCCCATCATTGATGTCAGTGGGAGGGCGCGTGCCCATAGAGCCAGATGAAGGCAAGTGAAGGGTCAGAGTCTAGAGACCATTGATCTACATTGTGACATATCTGGAAAGTGGTGATGTCACTCCTATAGAATATAACTTGTATTAGGAGAACGGCTTTGTCACTCCAGTAGAATGTAGTTTATATATGAATAGAAGTGTTGTCACTGCTATAGAATGTCAATTCTTTTTGCAGTGTAGATAGTTGCTGTCACTCCTGCAATATACGACGTGTTTGGAGGACATCGCTGTCACGCCTGTACCATACTACAGTTTGGACTGTATTTCTGATCTGCTCTTGAAATATTAATATCGATTAGTTTCCACAATCTAGAACGCGGTTCTACGTCGTCTGACTAGCGGAGTACATTTGGGCGCGGGCCTCCGCACGGCTCCACTCCACTATATAATCTTCCATCTGTCTCGATTTGCATAGCAGATCACCAAATTCTATTTGCGAGTCTCTTGCACAAATGTCACATCTATAAAGCTGCAGGACGCTGGATGACTTCTCCATCACCGCGCTATAAAACACTCTGACGCTACATTCCCATCTCCGCTGCGCCCGTGTACGTTTTTATGAACGTCTAGTTGGCAAAGTCATTTATTTTTCACAATAAGACTCTGGCAGTAATAGATTTCCTCCTCCTTCTGGTTGCTTCTGATCTATAAAGCCGACAAAGGGGCCCGAGAGGCACATAAAACTATCTTCAAACATTTTATCTCAAATCATAAAGAATAATTATCTGTTCGGATTATCGCTCCAGCTACTTTCTGCCTCAAAAATTGAAAGCGTCTCGCTGGAGCTTGGCTCGGTTGGGAATGGAAAAAGGTTGGAGGGCCGGCAAAGAGTTTGTGATATCGGCGTCCATTGCAGATATCTTTTGTAACTGCTAAAGTGACTTGGAACTACGGGCAAATGAAAAAAAAATGGTTGATCAATAGCACTGATGCAGCAAATTTCTTTTTACTGGGGTCTTCTTTGTAATGTAGGTTTATTACCTTTTTGATCCTGCCATTAAATCCATTATTGTTCCACTTCCTATACCAGGGTGACATTGCTGTTGGTTCTGCAGTGAGAGTTGGACAGTGTTGTCTAAGCCCTTGTACACATGGTCGGACATTCCGACAACCAAATCCGTCGGGTTTTGTCCGTCGGGTTTGGTTTGACGGATTTTTGTCCAAAACACGGTTGGACAAAGTTGTCGGAAAATCCGATCGTTCAGAATGTGATGACGTTATTTCATTACGACGGGACTACGTTCACGCTAGTAGTCAATAGCTTTGGTGTAGGAATTTGATCTGAGCATGCGTGGCACTTTGTCCGATCGGAGAATTTTGTCGGAAAATTTTACCAACAAGTTGGAAAACTTGGTCCGTCGGATACTCCGACAGAAACAGTCCGATGGAGACCACACACAGTCGGAATATCCGACAAAACGGTCCGATCGGACACATTCCGTCGGAATCTCCGACCGTGTGTACAAGGGCTTAGATGGATGCCCATTCAGACCAAGGTGGCAATGCACCAAACCAACCCATCTGTGCAGCAGCAAACTCTGATGCATAGTAATGTATTGTGGTGTCGGAGAAAACGCGAAGCTCCCATTTATAGGTCTCTCATGGTGCATTGGCAGCCCATTCAAACGAATAGTCTGCCTTAATATAAAGCACACGAAGGCAGCCTTTCTCAACATTTTTACCCCCAAAGATCCCTTGAATTCGTTTTCAGGTCTAGCGGATCCCCTGCCAAGACCAGTAATGCACCTTACTTTGTTGGTCAGTGGGAATATTGCCCCCATTTTAATGGTGGTTGGAAAGCTCAACAGATCATTGGCCACACAGCTTTGAAGACACCATTAAATGGGAGGTCAGTCGGCTACACCCCAAGGAACCTCCTAACACCTTCTGGGGGAACTCTAGGGTTTTTATGGAACCCGTGTGAATGAATGTATATTGGTTAACACCACACTGAACATTTAGGTCTGAATGGGCCCATAGTGTAAAAAAAAAAATATATATTAAAAGCCAATCTTCAGCTAACACTTTTTAAGCAGTTATGGCAAGTGCTTTTGTTTGTTTTTTGTTTTTGAAGCCAATGAGTACTCAAAATTGATCCTTAAAGGCTAAATCCACCTTATGGGGTGGCACAGTGGTGTAGTGGGTAGCACTCTCGCCTAGCAGTAAGAAGGGTCGCTGGTTTGAATCCCAACCATAACACTACCTGCCTGGAGTTTGCATGTTCTCCCTGTGCCTGTGTGGGTTTCCTCCGGGTACTCCGGTTTCCTCCCACACTCCAAAGACATGCAGGTAGGTTAATTGGCTTCTGTCTAAATTAGCCCTAGTATATGAATGTGTGTTGGGGACCTTAGATTGTAAGCTCCTTGAGGGTAGGGACTGACGTGAAAGTACAATGTATGTGTAAAGCGCTGCGTAAATTGGCGGCGCTATAAAAGTACAATAATAATAATGTGACCAGATTTTATGGTACACCCATAAATCCCCAGCCTCTCACCCTTCAACCACCCCCTCCCTTAAACCATCCCCATATTTCCATATTTGGGCCCTTTCACACAGTCGATCCAATCTACCTTTAATTATTTATTTTTTAGGTGGACCTAATTGGAAGGTAATGCATTCTTATGGACCTGGTCCAATCTGGCCCGCTAAATGAAGGAGAACTGCGTTCTTTTCTACTTGGGTGGACTGGATCAGAGGTAGCCGGTTGTAAACCAACAGTGGAGTCGGGATTTACACCCAGCCGCCCATAGAGCAGAGAGGGGGTCTGCATAAACTGAGCAGGCATGGACCTGTCATCTGCCCCGCTCTGCTCCGATCTGCAGGGGGGGGATCAGGCAATTTTGTGTGTTGCATAGAGCAAGGTTTCTCAACTCCGGTCCTCAAGTATCCCCAACAGGTCTTCAGGATTTCCCTCAGATGAAACGGCTGTGGTAAATACTAAAGCAGTGAAACTGATAAAATCACCAGTGCAAAATAATGGAAAACCAGAAAACATGACTTGTTGGGGGTATTTGAGGACTGGCGTTGGAAACCCTGGCATATAGAGCAAGCCCATTCACCTGAATGGGAATCCGTATGCGGGTTTATTGCTCCCCCCCCCAAAAAAAAAAAAAAAAGCTCCTGCTCCTTTTTGGTTGCCAAAATTCAAGTAATTTTGAAAGGTGCAATTTTTTCATTGTGACAGAATTGCATCACGTTTTGGGTGCTATTAACCAGCGCACGACGATATACGTAGGCTCAATGTCACGGCTGGGCAAATGGGTGTATAGGTACGTCCCCATTTAAGATGCTGCATTGTGCCCGACGCATGCTCCAAGACCGTGACCGCGGGTCCCGTGGACTCGATGTCCGCCAAGAACGGGGAGATGTCAATGCAAACGAGGCATTTCCCCGTTCTGCCTAGTGACATGACAGAGATCACCGCTCCCTGTCATCAGGAGCAGTGATTGCTGTCATGTGAGTTGTAGCCCATCTCCCACAGTTATAATCCATCCCTAGGACACGCTTAACCCCTTGATCGCCCCCTAGTGTTTAACCCCTTCCCTGCCGGTGTCATTTACTGTATAAATGACAATGGTCCCAAAATAGTGTCAAAAGTGTCCGATGTGTCCACCATAATGTTGCAGTCATGATAAAAATCGCAGATCGCCACCATTACTAATAAAAATTAAAAAAAGAATAATAAAAATGCCATAAAACTATCCCCTATTTTGTAGTCACTATAACTTTTGCGCAAACCAATCAATATACACTTATTGTGATTTTCTTTTTTGTTTTTTTTACCAGAAGAATGCATCTTGCCCTAAACTGCGGAAAAAAATATATTTTTTTATACATTTTTGGGGGATATTTATTATAGCAAAAAGTAGAAAATATTGCTTTTTTTCACAATTGTCGCTCTTTTTTTTTGTTTTTAACGCAAAAAACTGCAGGGGTGATCAAATACCACCAAAAGAAAGCTCTATTTGTGGTAAAAAAAAAAAAAAAAAAAAAAGACGTTAATTTTGTTTGGGTGCCACGTCGCAACGACCGCGCAATTGTCAGTTAAAGCGACGCAGTGCCGAATCGCAAAAAGTGGTCTGGTCAGGAAGGGGGTAAATCATTCCGGGGCTGAAAGTGGTTGTAAATCCTTACAACACACTTTGCCCTACAGGTAAGCCTAGATTAAGGCTTACCTGTAGGTCCAAGAAATATCTCCTAAACCTACACGGTTTAGGAGATATTTGCCGAAAGACCGGCACCGCTGTCTACGGCACATGCGCCTTAGACAGCGGTGCACAGTTTGTGCTTTACATACACATCAACATATGTAGATAGAATGTATCTTTTAAAAATGGGAAGCTGCATTTATTCTCTCCTCTCTGCAGCCTAAGCGGGATGCAAGTAAAATGTGACCTTTCACCCTTCCCACAATCCCCAGCGGTGAGAGTTTGGCTTATGCTGGAGGTGATGGTCCTTCCTTGTGATTGTGACTTTTTATAAGATTTTATTCTCCGACTTTATGGGAAAATGATGAAATCCTTTTTGCAATTTTGTTCCAGAATTGGTGTAAAACGTCTCCAGAGAGGCTATTTCAGTTCTCCAAGAGGAGCGGAGAATGTCAGTCTTGTCAGTTCTCAGAGCGCTGACCTCCTTAGGAGAGCGAAACTGTGCTAGAGGTGAAAACCACTAAAATCCTATATATAACCGCCATCGTAAAAAGCTTTACGGTTTTCTTTATCTGTTTGTCTATGGTTATATGTATGTGTATATCATTCTCTTTGTCTGAGAAAGGAGGACACCGTGGTGGGTAGATGGCACTGGCAGGGCCAGATTAAGAACATCATAGGCCTGGTGCTGAGGATTTTGGTGGGGCCTTTTATAAACAATAAAATAAAAATGCAACTATTTTTTGTTTTAACAAATTCAATCAAAGAGAGAGAGGGGGAGGATAAGAGAGAGAGAAAGACAGAGACAGGGGATGAAATAGGTGTGAGAGGTAAGGGAGGGAGGATGAGAGAGAAAGGGGGGATGGTAGAGAGAGGATGCACATGAGCATGTGTGGGAATGACATCAGGGCAGCCTGGCCAAGGCAAGTGACGGAAGGCACAGAACCCAGAAGGAAGACCGGGTGAAGATGGAAGTGCCCGGGCCCCACCGGAATGATCACAGCACAGCACTGGAGGGCTCAGTCTGACAGGTAAGTGTACCCTAATGTGCTAATATGCTGTGCATACTTGTACATTATGGCATAACCTACCCCAGGGCCTCTAAAAAGTTGTAATTTTAGAAAAGTTTACTACTGCTTTAATATCACAGGAGCCTCTCATGGGGCCCCTACTTGGGCAGTGCCTAAGTGCATAGTTGTCAACATTTTAAAAATAATTTCAGGGACACTTTTTTCTACAAGTGCTATATTTAGAGTAGCTGACACCCCCGTGTTCCTCTATATATCACAATAGTCATTACAAAATGAAATAAGTACTAATAATGGGGAAGAACAAATATGAGGACTGTGAGATTTCCTTTAGTTGAACTGACAAAAGTGCCCATTCTAGAGCTGGTAACATTGAGGATATTCAGCATAATAATTCTAAAGAACAGTTTTTGTGGGTAAGAGGCATAGGAGAGGAGTATGGGTGGTATAAAAGTGGGAAGTATGTGCAGGTGAGGGAGAGGAATGTGGAGGGTCTAACAGTGGGCACTATGTACAGGAGAGCAGTGTGGAGGGTATGGCAGAAGGCACTATGTACAGGAGAGGAGTGTGAGGGGTATGACAGTGGGCGGTATGCACAGCAGAGGAGTGTAGAGGGTATGACATTGGGCACTATGTATAGGAGAGGAGTGTGGAGGGTATGACAGTGAGTAATATGTACAGGAGAGCAGTGTTGGAGGTATGACAGTGGGCACTATGTATAGGAGAGGAGTTTGGAGAGTATGACAGTGAGTAGTATGTACAGGAGAGGAGTGTGGAGGGTATGACAGTGGGCACTATGTATAGGAGAGAAGTGTTGGAGGTATGACAGTGGGCACTATGTATAGGAGAAGAGTGTGGAGGGTATGACAGTGAGTAGTATGTACAGGAGAGAAGTGTGGAGGGTATGATGGTGGGCACTATGTATAGGAGAGGAGTGTGGAGGGTACGACAGTGGGCACTATGTACAGGAGAGAAGTGTATGAAAGCAGGCACTATGTACAGGAGAGGAGTGTGTAGGATATGACAGCGGGCGTTATGTATAGGAGAGAAGTGTTGGAGGTATGACAGTGGGCACTATGTATAGGAGAGGAGTGTGGAGGGTATGACAGTGGGCACTATGTATAGGAGAGAAGTGTAGAGAGTATGACAGTGGGCACTATGTATAGGAGAGGAGGATGAAGTAATCTGGGAAGGAAAAATGTAAAGGTTTGTGGAAGGATGTTTAGGGGCTGTGTAGTGGTTAAGCGGGCCAGACATGGATTAAAATTACACCAATGAAGCAGAGACCAGCCATAGTCGATCTATGTATGGGCTAGCTGGTTTTACACAAGTCAACCTATTAACCGACTTGAGTACAACCAGCCTGTCAGGTTTTCCCCAAAACAATCAGTGCTGCCAGCTATAGTTAGCAACACTAATCATTGTATTCACTGGCAGAACACAATAACACTGCGGGAGTGATCGCCCCATTCACAGGGCAGCAGGTGAGAGGGTGTGTGGGGACAGGCTGGGGAGAGATACTAGTCAGTCCCTGGGTAGGCACCGGTTAGTATCAGAGCCAGATACACACAGGTTACATACGCTATGATCGTTAGAGCGAGAGCAATAATTCTAGCACTAGATCTCCTCTGTAACTCTAAACATGTAACCTGTAAAAAAATGTAAAGCATTGCTTAGTACACAACAAAAAATATTGCTAACTTTAGTGTTTTTTTTATGAATGAAAGTTTCTTTCCAAAAAAAAGTTTGAAAAATTGCTCCCCATTTGTCATGTAACATAAAAAGTTGTGAAGACCACCATTTTATTCCATAGGGTGTCTGCTAAAACAATATATAATGCTTGGGGGTTTTGAGTAATTTTCTAGCATTAAAAAATGATGATTTTTACATGTAGGAGAAGTCTCAGAATGGGCCTGGGTGGCGAGGGGTTAATTATCATAAGTAATATACAAATAATTATTATAAGCACTGTGATGTCATCCTCTCCGTCTGCTGCAGAGTGTTACAGCTGTATTTATACTGCTGCTCTGTATGCAGCTTCTGACAGGCTGTGCAAGCAGCCCCGTATCTCCGGAACCATAGATGATAGCAGCCCCATATTTTAACCAGTGTTGGAGTGGGTATTTAGCTACCTACCCCCCAAATTTGGGGTCTCTGTGACTCCTGGTCGCCGAGCTACAATCCTCGAAGTCTATCTTTTTTTTTTTTTTTTTTTTTAATGTTTTTGGGCAAATGGGCCTATCTTGAGAAAGGGGCCTGGAGCTGCAGCTCCAATAACCCCTATGTTAATCTGGTCCTGGGCACTGGGGGTGTCTGCAGTTCACTGTATCGCAGGCGGGTATGGCTGCATTGCAATAAATATTGGGAGGGACGTAACCAACCCTCTTAAAATTATGTCCTCAACCCCCCCAGAAAATCTGCAAAGAAAGTATCATTTGAATTTTCAAAACACTTGCTAGATATGCATTTCAGGCCTGAAATTGCTTAACCACTTGAATACTGGGCACTTTTACCCCCTTCCTGCTCAGGCCAATTTTCAGCATTCAACTCTGTCACAAATAGAGCTTTATTTTGGTGGTATTTTAAAGCGGGAGTCCGCCGGAGTTCCGCCGTTTTTTTTTTTTTTTTTTAAAGCCAGCAGCTACAAATACAGCAGCTGCTGACTTTTAAAATAAGGACACTTACCCGCCCAGCGCGCCCGCGATGTCGGCACCCAAAGCCGATCTCTCGATCGTCTCTCGGGTGCTGCCGCCGCCATCTTGGGTATGGGAATCAGGAAGTGGAGCCTTTCGGCTTCATTTCCAGGTTCCCTACTGCGCATGCGCGAGTCGCGCTGCGCAATAAGGATGGTCCCCGCTGTCTCTGGGATCCGTATGTTTCCCAGCAGGCAGCGGGGGACTTTCGGAAAGGGGTGTAGATCTACGCCCCTTTCCGCAGAGAGCTATCCCGGAAGTGGGTGCAGATACCTGTACTGTACAGGTACCTGCACCCCCCTCCCCCCTGAAAGGTGGCAATTGTGGCGCCGGGGGGGGGGAGGGGTTCCAATGAGTGGAAGGTCCACTTTAGGGTGGACCTCCGCTTTAATCACCATTGTTTGTTTACTTTTTGCTACATAAACGAGAAAAGATTGAAAATGTTAAAATTATTTCTTCTATATTCACCTGGTGATCTAGTCAGTAAGTCTGCTGTCTTTCAACAGAACAAGCTCTCTTGCAGATGTAGAAGTTACAGGTAAAAGACAAACCCTTTACCACTGATAAGGGTGCTAACCATGAGCACCTTTTATTTATTCATGTAAAACTTTAATCCCAAAAAGGAAAAAAAAAAAAAAAAAACTGTTTGCTGTATCCGATTATAAAAGTGTTAGCTGGAGTTTGTTTTCCTTTTGTCAGTTTAACTAAATCCGCTAGTACCGAACACTCCCCGCCCCCAGACTGACAATGCTGCTGTCCAAAGTTGCGCCCCCTGTGCTTCATTCAGAGTGGTAGGCGCTCAATTACAGGGGGGTGTGTTACTGGGGAGATTACCAGATGAAAACAGAAGGGGGACAAGATTAAAAAAAAGGAAAACTAATGCAGCTGCCACATCTAATGATTGGTAAGCTGCGGTATATGACATTAGTGGTTTTGGGTTTAATACCGCTTTAATTCCCATTCTTGGCAATACTCCAAAGACGAGTCTGTGTGGAGACTAAATAACAAATTTATCGCGCATTAAAACTGTGTGTAGCTGTGAAACACCGAAAACAATTAAAATAATCGTACAAGAAAAGCTTTAACAACCCTTTACAGCCCATCATTTTAGGATTAACTGTAACTAATAGCCCTGAATTATTTCAGCAAGGGCAGTGATACGGAATATGTTTACATACAAATGTGCTTGCAAGAAGGGGGTAGGGTCCTTTTCATTTTTAATTGAATTCATTTTTTTTTTTTCTTACTTAATTTTATTAACCACTTAAGGACCAGGCCTATTTTAAAAGTTTAAAATCTGGTTATTTTGCAAGAAAATTACTTAGAACCTCATATATATATATTATATATAATATATATTTTTTTTATTTAATATATATCTGTGTGTGTGTATATATATATATATATATATATATATATAATATATTCGCTATTTTTTTTATTTTATTTTTTTCACACACCCTAGAGAATAAAACGGCGGTAGTTGCAATACTTTGTCACACTGTATTTGCGCAGTGGTCTTACAAACGCAATTTTTTTGGGGAAAAAAAAAAATACACTTTCTTTGATTTAAAAATAAGAAAACAGTAAAGTGTGCACAATTTTTTAAATTTTTTTTTATATTGTGAAAGAAAATGTTCTGCCGAGTAAATTTATACCCAACATGTCACGCTTCAAAATTGCATCTGCTCGTGGAATGGCGGCAAACTTTGACCCCTAAAAATTTCTACAGGTTATCAGTTTTGAGTTACAGAAGGTCTTTTGGTAGAATTATTGCTCTCGCTCTATTGAGAGCGATACCTCACATGTGTGGTTTGAACACCGTTTACATATGCGGACGCGACTTACTAGCTCATTATGCCTTGCAGGTTTTTTTGTTTTGTGGGAAAAAAAAAAGAAAAAAATCTTTGAGGGTATACAAGATTAACCACTTCAGCCCCAGAAGATTTTACCCCCTTCCTGACCGGAACACTTTTTGCGATTCGGCACTGCGTCGCTTTAACTGACAATTGCGCGGTCGTACGACGTTGCACCCAAACAAAATTGATGTCCTTTTTTCCCCACAAATAGAGCTTTTTTTTGTTGATATTTGATCACCTCTGCGGTTTTATTTTATTTTTTACATTTTTTGCACTATTAACAAAAAAAAGTGAAAATTTTGAAAAAAAAGCAATATTTTTTACTTTTTGCTGTTAAAAAAACATAAATAATATATATATTTATATTATCGCTCTCTCTCTATATCTATATAATATAAACAATTTTTTTCCTCAGTTTAAGCGGATATGTACCGTATATACTCGAGTATAGGCCGACCCGAATATAAGCCGAGGCCCCCAATTTACCCCCAAAAAAACTGGCAAACTTATTGACTCGTGTATAAGCCGAGGGTGAGACATGCCTGTCCATCCCTGTGTGTGTGTCCGTCCATCCCTGTGTGTCCGTCCATCCCTGTGTGTCCGTCCATCCCTGTGTGTCCGTCCATCCATCCCTGTGTGTGTGTGTGTCCATCCATCCATCCATCCCTGTGTGTGTGTGTCTCCATCCATCCATCCATCCATCCATCCCTGTGTGTGTGTGTCTCCATCCATCCATCCCTGTGTGTGTGTGTGTGTGTGTGTCCAGCCTACCTGTGTCCCGAGCCTTTGTCCCGTGCCTTGCCTCCTTGCCTCCGTCCCGTGCCGTGCCTTGCCGCCGTGCCGCCGTGCCTTGCCTCCGTCCCGTGTCGTGCCTTGCCTTGCCTCCGTCCCGTCCCGTGCCGTGCCTTGCCTCCGTCCCGTGCCCTCTTCGTCGGCGCCTCGGCGGCCATTGTAAAATTCAAAAGCCTCCGCCTTCGCCTGTGATAGGCGGAACACTGAATTTCCCAGCAGCCTGTGTTCCGCCTATCACGGACATCGTATCATCCTCGTCCGTAGTATGAGGATGATACGATGTCCGTGATAGGCGGAACACAGGCTGCTGGGAAATTCAGTGTTCCGCCTATCACAGGCGAAGGCGGAGCCGGAGGCGCGGCTTTTGAATGATAGAATGGCCGCTGTCTGTCTGCTCGACACGCTGATCGAGCGGGCAGACAGCGATGACTCGAGTATAAGCCGAGGGGGGCACTTTCAGCCTCAAAAAAGAGGCTGAAAATCTCGGCTTATACTCGAGTATATACGGTATTCTTCTACATATTTTATGTAAAAAAAAAATCACAATAAGCATATATTTATTGGTTTGCGCAAAAGTTATAGCTTCTACAAAATAGGGAATAGATTTATAGCATTTTTTTTTTTTTTTTTTTTTTTTTTTACTAGTAATGGCAGCAATCTGCAATTTTTATTGGGACTGCGACATTCTGGCGGACACATCGGAAAAATTTTGACACATTTTTGGGACCATTGTCATTAATACAGCAATCAGTGCTATACAAATGCATTGATTACTGTAAAAATGCCACTGGCAGTGAAGGGATTAACACTAGGCGGGCAATCGAGGGGTTAACTGTGTTCCCTGGGAAGTGATTCTAACTGAAAGGGGGAGGGGACTGACTAGAGGAAGTGACGGATTGTGGTTCCTAGCTAATAGGAACACACAATATGTCACTCCTGTCAGAACAGGGAATTGTGTGTTTACACACACACTCGTCCCTGTTCTGTGTCTCCTGCTCACGATCGTGGCCGGTGGTCATTGTGACCGTCGGGCACGTGCACGCCTTTGCTATTCCGACCCCGCAAGCCGATGTACAGTTACGACGGCTCGTACAGGGGAGCCAACCTGCGACAGTATAACTACGGTGGCTGGTCGGGAAGCGGTTAAAAAAAAACCTTCGAACTTTACAACCACTTTAAACCCCAAGTGTTACTTGGACTCAAAATTCTATGTGAAACCAGAAACACTGAGTGTTCTAAATGTTAACCATTTAACATACAACTCCGAGCCTTGGCAGGGCTGGTGGTTAAAGTGGAAGTCCATTCTTTCAAATAGAGACTATTGTTAATCCTCACGCTGCTAACATTAGTTCAGATAAAGAGGTGGGGTTACCACCACTCCAGGCAGGTCTGCTGAAATAAAAAGGTTTTTCCTCCAGGAAATGAAGAGTCCCAGTTCCTGGCTAATGCATATAGCATAGTATAGTAATGCAAAGTAATACAGAACCAAAAACACTGACGCGTTTCACACTAGACGTAGCGTTTACTCATAGGTAGTGTGAAACGCGTCAGTTGTTTTTGGTTCTGTATTACTTTGCTGTGATATGTACAGTGTGATCCTGATGTTCTAATAAAGGCACGAGAAATTTCATTTGGAGTGCGGCTGTCCAGAATTTTCTACTCGCCTTGATTTGCTAATATTAGTAAAATGGATAGGAAAGTATGTTGTATTTACTGGTTTTAAACTTTTTTTTACATTTCTTCCGTGTCTTCCTGGTTGTCATGCCCATAGCTCCCAACTGCCCCTGATTTGGAGGGACTGCCCCTGATTTGGAGGGACTGCCCCTGAATTGGAGCGATGTCCCTCTTTCTTCCTCATTTGTGCCTCATTTTGTTCTGATCTATAGTGTTGTATATACAATTCACTATTTATCTTTCAAAAAGTTTTTCCCAGTGCTAAACCTTTCATCCAAATTCTAAATTGCTGCATGTGTAGCTTTCAAAAGCCAATATAATGGAATAGTATTGGTAAAAAAAAAAGCCCTTGTGGATGTAACTAATCCATTTTTTTTTCTTTTTAGGTAATTCTCCTTTAAAGGGGCGTGGCATGGGGTGTGTCCTATGCCTAGATACTTTTGCTAGTAGGTGTCCCTCATTCCTGTCTCAAGATGTTGGCAGGTATGCATGCCTAGGCAAATGATGTCATCCATCCCAAGAGGGGAGGAGGGTATCGGAGACCATGAACCAGGCAGAGACCTAAAATGCTGTTAAAATCCCACCTTTAATGTAACCCTAAATAATACAAATCAGGAACATAGTCAGAAAAACAGAAGCCATGGTAAGGAAGCCAAAACGGGTAATCAGACGAGCCGGAATCGGGGAGCCAGGAATCAGCGTAGTCAGAAGCCAAAGATCAGGGAGCCAGAAGAAATGTCAGCCAGGCAAAGTCAAACTGGAGCACAGCAGAGAGACACCACTGGATATGTTGACCAGGCGAAAACACCAAAGGAATGAGCCAAGCAGTTTAAATAGCCAAAAGAGGGTGGCTGTAGGCTGGACTAATGAGGCAGGTCATGGTAACCAGGTAAGTCATTGTGGAAACAATGAGTGGCTGGTAATATCTGACAGCTGAGCACTGAGAAAAGAGCCAGTAAAAGCCCAGCCCAGCCCTGACAGAGGGGCTTTCTCACCTAATCACGCTCTCCTGCCTGCATGCCTGAGCCAAGGGCAGATGGATTCCAGGCAGTAAATGCTGCATACCCCAGGTGTTGTCTGCTGGGATTTTTTGATGGTATTATACTGGATGCCTTTACTTAAGAAGTTGTATCCAGAGCCTTCTTTCAGGCATGGAGAATTATTCTCCTCCGGAAATGCACTTCCCTTCGATTTCTTAAGGAATGGCTAGACCTTATGTGTATTACTTTAAGATTTGCAAAGGTTATTTACCAATACCATGGATGTCCCGCTAAATTTGAGAGGGTTTGAGGAGGTTGGTCTGACGCACCAAGCTTGGCCCCAGTAGACCTGATTATAGATCGGATATTGGGGTAGAATGCTGTTGGTTACTCAATGCTGGTTATTGCTATGTGGTTTTGGCGTGTCCAATAATAATGCTCTATTGGCACTGTCATTTCTGTTTTCAGACACTAGGTGGGGCTGTATGTTCTCTTTAATGAGCTCTATGCAGTTGGAAGCTGTAATTTTTGTTTTTTGAACATTAAAGCTTTGCATTCTTTTGTAAGTGTTTGTAGAACAGGTATGCTTGAATGTGTTCAAGTAAAAGTTTCTTCTGATTTAAAAAAAATTAAATAAAAATGCAACGGGAATTATTTGCCCTTACTCAGGATGGCCAGAGCTAGAAATGCTGGGGGGGGGGGGGTTCAAAGAGTTTTCTCAAAAATTAAAGGATGGATGGATGGATGGATGGATGGATGGGGGAGTTTGCTTTGAATAAATAGTTTTATAATTTAAATAGTGTTTTTGGTGTTCAGATGTAGTGTAGTTCCGCTTTAAGGGTTCATAAAGGGTCAAATAAAGCCTGAACTAACTTGCAGTGTACATTGCATACGTATGCTGCAGCAACTGCTGTGCCTTAAGCTGGAATCTAGCAGACACACATAGAGTGCCTTGAAAAAGTATTCATACCCTTTGAAATTTTCCACATTTTGTCATGTTGCAACCAAAAACGTAAATGTATTTTATTGAGATTTTATGTGATAGACCAACACAAAGTGTCACATAATTGTGAAGAGGAAGGAAAATGATAAATGGTTTTCAACTTTTTTATTTTTTACAAATACCATATTTATCAGCGTATAACGCAAACTTTTTTTCCCCTTAAAATCAGGGGAAAATCGTGGGTGCGTGTTATACACCGACCCCACCCCCCCCCGATCTGTGCTGGCTGTGGAGCGCCGCCAACATTTACCGAGCGTACTGTGTACTCAGCTCCACTCGCAGTCCCGCCCCCTAGCCTTTACGTCCCACCATTGGACCGGTGTTGTGTCCATCATAGGAGCCGGGCCAAGGAGCGGGACGGGGGCGTTACTGTGAGTGGAGTCGAGTAGCCGAGTACACGAGTGCATTCGGCTGAGTCTATGTCGGCGGTGCTAAATTTAAAATGAAAACATGCTGCAATTTTGGGGAAGGCTGCATTGATGGGCATTTAAATTTTATTTTTTTCCCTTAAACTTGCCTCCTAAAAGTTTTTTCCTTAAACTTCCCGCCTAAACTTGGGGTGCGTGTTATATGCCGATAAATACGGTATGTGAAAAGTGTGGCGTGCATTTCTATTCAGCTCCCTTTACTCTGATACCCCTAACTAAAATCTAGAGGAACCAATTGCCTTCAGAAGTCAACCAATTAGTAAATCAAGTCCACCTGTGTGTCCTTTAATCTCAGTATAAATACAGCTGTTCTGTGAAGCTCTCAAAGGTTTGTTAGAAAACCTTGGTGAAAAAACAGCATCATGAAGGCCAAGGAATACACAAGACAAGGTCAGGGATAAAGTTGTGGAGAAGTTTTAAAGCAGGGTTAGGTTATATATATATAAAAAAAAAAAAAAAAAATGATCCCAAGCTTTGAACATCTCACGGAGCTCTGTTCAGTCCATCATCCGACAATGCAACTGCAAACCCACCAAGACATGGCCGTCCATCTAAACTGACCGGCCGGGCAAGGCGACATCATTCATCAGAGAAGAGCCAAGAGGTCCATGGTAACTCTGGAGAAGCTGCAGAGATCCACAGCTCAGGGGGGAGAATCTGTCCACAGGACAACTGTTAGTCGTGCTCTCCACAAATCTGCCCTTTATGGAAGAGTGACAAGAAGAAAACCATTGCTGAAAGAAAGTCCTAAGAAGTTCTGTTTGCAGTTTGTGAGAAGCCATGTGGGGGACACAGCAAACATGTGGAAGAAGGTGCTCTGGTCAGAGGAGACCAAAATTAAAATTTTGCCCTAAAAGCAAAACGCTATGTGTGATGGCAAACTAACACTGCACATCACCCTGAACACACCATCCCCACTGTGAAACATGGTGGTGGCAGCATCATGTTGTGGGGATGCTTTTCTTCAGCTGGTCAGAGTTGATGGGAAGATGGATGGAGCCAAATACAGGACAATCTTAGAAGAAAACCTGTTAATGGAATGGTTTAGATGAAGGAATGAAAATTCATGTGTTAGTCCAGACCTAAATCCAATTGAGAATCTGACGCAAGAAAATTGCTGTTCACGGACACTCTCCATCCAATCTGACAGAGCTTCAGCTATTTAGCAAAGAAGAATAGGCAAAAATGTCCCTCTCCAAAAAGACTTGCAGCTGTAATTGCAGTGAAAGGTGATTCTACAAAGTATTGACTCCACACTTTTCGCATATTTGTAAAAAATGTTGAAAAATCATTTTCCTTCCACTTCACAATGTATGTACCACTTTGTGTTGGTCTATCACATAAAATCCCAATAAAATACATTTACGTTTTTGATTTTAACCTGACCAAATGTGGAAAATTCCAAGGGGTACGAATACTTTAAGGCACTGTAAAAACTCCGGACAAAAGATAATTTCTTTAGCAAAAGGCAAAATAAATACTCCTCCCCCCTCCTCTCCCATGTATTGGTTGTCAATGGCACTAGAGCTTGCCCCCCCCCTTTTTTCTGCTGCCCCAAACCTTGGTCAATGGCACTAAATATCTTTACCACTTCTGTACTAACCATTGGTGGTCGGCAGTACTAAATATCCTTTTCCCTCCTGCCCCAATCATTGGTGGTCAGTGGGCTTTCCTATAACGTTGTATCCCCTCCAATGTCTCTGGCTGTGCCACCCCAGAATTTTATAGATACTGACAGGTAGGAGATCATTCCACCCAGACAGTGTAGGCCAGTGATGGCGAACCTTGGTGCCCCAGATGTTTTGGAACTACATTTCCCATGGTGCTCAACTACATTGCAGAGTGCCTGAGCATCATGGGATATGTAGTTCCAAAACATCTGGGGTGCCGAGGTTCACAATCACTGGTGCAGGGTGAGATCCACCTGGATACTGGAATGAGGGTTAGAGAGACGGTAAAAGGGGTTCCCAGATTGCTGACATAAAGGGAGTGGGGGGGGGGGGGGGGACTAAAGCCTTCATGTCTGCATTCCAAAGTTTAAAGGGGTTGTAAAGGTTAGTTTTTTATTTTCTAAATAGGTTCCTATAAGCTAGTGCATTGTTGGTTCACTTAACTTTTCCTTCGATTTCCCTTTATAAATGTTTTTTTTCTTTGTTTTCTTTGTCTGAATTTCTCACTTCCTGTTCCTCCTCAGTAAGCTGTTCTGGCTGACTAACCACCAGCTCGGATGATGGTGAGAAGCTTACTGAGGAGATACAGGAAGTGAGATATTCAGACAAAGAAAAAAAACATTTAGAAGGCAAATCGAAGGAAAAGGTAAGTGAACCAACAATGCACTAGCTTAGAGGAACCTATTTAGAAAATAAAAAACAAACCTTTACAACCCCTTTAAGTTATCTTGACTGTAGCGTACCTTCCAATGTAAAAAAAAAACAAAAAAAAACAAAAACACTCCAAGTTTTAAATCCATAAAATTTATTGTCGGATATAAATATCTTCAATTTTGTAACTTATTTACATTTTGTAAAGTTGCAAAATATCTCAATATATTCCACCGTCACCCCATCATTCAAACCCATCTAAAAACATCATAAAATATTCTGAAATAAAAACTCTAAAGCCCCTGAACCAGTCCGCACGCTCGCCCCTAGAAAAAAAAAAAAAAAGTACAGCAGGCAAAGGTCTGACGTTTTTTTTTTTTTGCTACACAGTAGCAAAGGAATCAAGTAGTGTAAAGAGAACCTGGTCTGTGCTGAGCTGTACTGTACAGCGCCCCCCTGTGGGAGGGAGGAGGGATCGGGCAGGCCTTGCGCGTGCGCTCCGCTATGTCACTATATTTTTGTGAAAGTTTGTAATGCTCCATTTCTGTCCGCTGCATTTCTGAAGCACCAGCTGATAGCCAAACTCATTGTCGCTGTTTTCTTGAAGTTCCAGACAACGCTTGGACTTCTTGTTTTGTATCGCTCCTCCCTAGAACAAAGAGAAAAACAGGATGAGTGCGGGGGAATTCATCTGTCAACGCATACCAGCCAGCCAAACAAATACTGCAAAGTGTTATTTGGGAAATGTTCATGTTTTTGGAATAAAGCAATGGTGTCGTGAAACACCGCCCCCCCCCCCTCCTTTTTTTTTTTTTTTTTCCTGAACAATTTTAAACTTTGATTAAGGTTTTAAAGCTGTTCTATGTTGGGGGTATTCAACTAAAATTCATAAAATTCACCTCCGTAACATCTATAAAATTCGCCCCTTTTTAACAAATGAAACCACCAAGCTCTTCATTCACTCTTCACTCCCTCGTTATCTCTCGCCTTGACTATTGCAACTCCCTTCTCATTGGCCTGCCTCTCTATAGGCTCCTCCCCTCTTCAGTCTATCATGAATGCTGCTGCCAGACTTATCCACCTTGCCAACCGATCAGCATCTGCCAACCCTCTCCTCCAATCCCTACACTGGCTCCCAATCACCCAGCGAATTAAAGCGGAGGTCCACCCTAAAATGGACCTTCCGCTCATCGGAATCCTCCCCTCCTCCGGCGCCACAATTGGCACCTTTCAGGGGGGAGGGGGGTGCAGTTACCTGGATAATCCAGGTAACTGCACCCACTTCCGGGATAGCTCTCTGCGGAAAGGGGCGTAGATTACGCCCCTTTCCGCAAGTGCCCGCCCCTTTCCGCAAGTGCCCTGCTGCCTGCTGGGAAACACACAGATTCCAGAGGCAGCGGGGACCGTCCTTATTGCGCAGCGCGACTCGCGCATGCGCAGTAGGGAACCGGGAAATGAAGCCGAAAGGCTCCATTTCCTGATTCCCATACCCAAGATGGCGGCGGCAGCACCCGAGTGACGATCTGGAGATCGGCTTCGGGTGCCGACATCGCGGGCGCGCTGGACAGGTAAGTGTCACTATTTTTAAAAGTCAGCAGCTGCAGTATTTGTAGCTGCTGGCTTTAAAAAAAAAAAAAAAAACGCGGAGTCCCGGCGGACTCCCGCTTTAAATTCAAAATACTAACCACAACATACAAAGCCATTCACAACGCTGCCCCGAGCTACATCACCAATCTTGTCTCCAAATATCATCCAAATCTTCCCCTCCGTTCTTCTCAAGACCACCTACTCTCAAGCTCTCTCATCTCCAGAGCCTCTCCCATCCTCTGGAACTCGCTACCTCCACTGGTCCGGCTATCCCCTAATCTTGCTACCTTCAGGCAATCCCTGAAAACTCATCTCTTCAGGGAAGCCTATCACGTCTCCAACTAATCTTCTACCACTTCCATCAGCTCATTATTCACCACAGTTCTAACCTTTTGTACCACCTGCCCCACCCTATTAGATTGTAAGCTCTTCTGAGCAGGGCCTTCTTAAGCCTCTTGTATTGTAACTGTATTGTCTCCTTTTATATTGTAAAGTGCTGCGTAAATTGCTGGTGCTATATAAATCCTGAATAATAATAATGAAGGTCCGGTCATTAAACTTCATCCAGCCGAGGTCTGAATGTTTGTGCTCTGACTCGGTTTCTTCACATCACAGCCCACCCCCCCTCCTTTTACATCGCAGAACCCCCCTTTACAATATAGCCCCTTATTAACATCACAGCCCCACTTTGCATCCAAGTCCCCCAATTTTACATCATAGCCTCCGTTTACATCACAGGGCCTTCTTTACTTAAATGTCCTTTGTCCCCCTTCACATCACAGCCCCCTCCCCCCCCACCTTACATTACAGACCTCCACCCTTTACATCAGTGTCCTCAGCCCCTCTTCCTTGCAGCCCAGTCTCCTTCACAGCCCCCCTTTATTTGAATCCTAGTCCCCTTCACAGCCCCCCCCCCCCCTCCTTGCACCTCAGTACCCTGTACAGCCTCCCTTAGACCCCTTTCACACCACACTGCCCATTGCGTCGGCGGTAAAACGCCGCTATTTTTAGCGGCGTTTTACCGCTGGATTTGCGGCGCATTTTGGCCGCTAGCGGGGTGCTTTTAGCCCCCACTAGCGGCCGCGAAAGGGTTAAAACCGCCGGCAATACGCCACAATAGCGGCGTTTTGCCGGCGGTGATGCAGCACTGCCCCGTTGATTTCAATAGGGAGCAGCGGTGGAGGAGCGGTAAACACACCGCTCCAAAGAAGCTGCTGGCAGGACTTTTTTCTGACGTCCTGCCAGCGCACCGCTGTAGTGTGAAAGCCCTCGGGGCTTTCACACTACACATAATGGTGCAGCTTCTTTAGGGCGGATTGCAGGCGCTATTTCTAACGCTATAGCGCCTGCAAAATGCCCTGGTGTGAAAGGGGTGTTACTTGCATTTCAGTCCCCTTCACAGCCCCCCTTTTTTGCACCCCAGTCCCCTTCACAGTTCCCCCCTACTTGTATCCTTCCTTACTTGCACCCCAATCCCCTTCCTGGCACCCCACTTTACAGCCCCCCCCCCCCTTACCTTCATCCCAGCCCCCTTCAAAGTTCCCTAGTTACATAGTAGGTGAGGTTGAAAAAAGACAAGTCCATCAAGTCCAACCTATGTGTGTGATAGGAAATAGGGAAAATTGTTTTATGTATATATTTTTCTAATTTTACTTCACCAACTTAGACTATTGTGTTCTGATCCATCAAATATAATTCAGATTAAAAAAACATTGAACTAAATGCTGTAATGTAACAAAACAGGTAAAATGCCAAGGGTGTGAATACTTTTGCACTGTATACTGTGATTCTGTATTTGCCAAATATGCTGCAGAAATCTCCCTCCACTGAGTCAGGATGCAGCCATTTTAACTGTGGGCAGCTGAAGCTGCTGCCTGTTGACTTCCTGGATTCACACAGACACACACCTCCAGCTTTGCAGATCTCATTGGCCCTCTTATGACTCATCCCCCCCCCTTCCTGGCAAACACTTATGAGAGAGAGAGTTGTGCATGATGTCATAAGCCTAGGCTAATGACCAGACAAGAAATGGGAAGTGGGCTGTATAAGGGATTTACTGGCAGAAAAAACAAAAACGTTTTACTATCCAAAGTTAAAACAACAACAAGGGCAGAAGATTTCATGCATAGAAAGAGATGAAAAAATGACTGAAGTTTCACTTTAATCTGACAAATTTTGACATCACTGGTGGAACTGTTAAGGGATGAAACGCATTAGCATTTCGGCATTAGCTGTGATCTTAAAATATCGAGCCGTTCACCGCCCTGGTAAAGTCAGATCTCGGATGAGCGAGACAAGACTTCACGCTGGTAAATAATTACTATTTCGTTATGAAAATTTGTTTTAAAACCTCGTCAGGAGAAGAGGGAGAGAAAGGCACATAAAATATACATGACAGCAGTCTGCTGATTGTATAATCGCTGTAATCGGAGTTACATTATCATATCACGCCATCGATCTACATCCAGAACGGTTTAGTGCAGTATATGGATATTAATGTTCCACTTCACTGGTGGAAATAAACATCTTTCAGCTTCTCCACTTGTGTCGTATACAATAGACGTTCTTACATCAGGCTGATAAACGAAGATTGGTTCCTAAGTACGGGAGACAATGGAAGGGGTGACTGCAGTGATGTACGTCGCTGAAGAACACGGTGTATCTTTTATGTGTGAAAACATATACAAACTATTATCTGTGCTCTTCTGATCCACCCACGCTGTTCTCAATGGCAAACAAAGCATAAGAGTGGCAACAGTTTAAAGCGGTATTAAACCCAAACGCCAATATTTATTATATTGCAGCTTACCAATTCTTAGATGTGGCGGCTGCATTCATTTTTCCTTTATTCAGCAAGGAATATTTACTCATCCACTCTCCCCCTCCATCTCTCCACTTAGTTGCTCTAATGCAGTGGGGCTTCCAGGTACAAGGGAGCATGTGACCTCCACCATGTGACAGTACTTGGGGCTTCCAGGTACAAGGGAGCATGTGACCTCCACCATGTGACAGTGCTTGGGTCTTCCAGGTACAAGGGAGCATGTGACCTCCACCATGTGACAGTACTTGGGGCTTCCAGGTACAGGGGAGCATGTGACCTCCACCATGTGACAGTACTTGGGGCTTCCAGGTACAGGGGAGCATGTGACAGTGCTTGGGGCTTCCAGGTACAGGGGAGCATGTGACCTCCACCATGTGACAGTACTTGGGGCTTCCAGGTACAGGGGAGCATGTGACAGTGCTTGGGGCTTCCAGGTACAGGGGAGCATGTGACCTCCACCATGTGACAGTGCTTGGGGCTTCCAGGTACAGGGGAGCATGTGACCTCCACCATGTGACAGTGCTTGGGGCTTCCAGGTACAGGGGAGCATGTGACCTCCACCATGTGACAGTGCTTGGGGTTTCCAGGTACAGGGGAGCATGTGACAGTGCTTGGGGCTTCCAGGTACAGGGGAGCATGTGACAGTGCTTGGGGCTTCCAGGTACAGGGGAGCATGTGACAGTGCTTGGGGCTTCCAGGTACAGGGGAGCATGTGACAGTGTTTGGGGCTTTCAGGTACAGGGGAGCATGTGACAGTGTTTGGGGCTTTCAGGTACAGGGGAGCATGTGACCTCCACCATGTGACAGTACTTGGGGCTTCCAGGTACAGGGGAGCATGTGACAGTGTTTGGGGCTTTCAGGTACAGGGGAGCATGTGACAGTGTTTGGGGCTTTCAGGTACAGGGGAGCATGTGACAGTGTTTGGGGCTTTCAGGTACAGGGGAGCATGTGACCTCTACTATGTGACAGTACTTGGCGCTTCCAGGTACAGGGGAGCATGTGACAGTACTTGGGGCTTCCAGGTACAGGGGAGCATGTGACCTCTACTATGTGACAGTACTTGGCGCTTCCAGGTACAGGGGAGCATGTGACAGTACTTGGCGCTTCCAGGTACAGGGGAGCATGTGACCTCTACTATGTGACCGTGCTTGGGGCCTCCAGGTACAGGGGAGCATGTGACCTCTACTATGTGACAGTACTTGGGGCTTCCAGGTACAGGGGAGCATGTGACCTCCACCATTTGACAGTACTTGGGGAGTATGTGACCTCAACCATATGACAGTGCTTGGGATTTCCAGGTACAGGGCAACATGTAACCTCCATCATGTAACAGTGCTTTCTGCAGGTGAGACAGTGACCATACTTGGGGCTTCTGGGTACAGGGCAAAATGTGACCTCTACCATATGACCATCCTTGGAGCTTCCAAGTACAGGGAAGCTTATACCCTCTTCCATGTGACACTGCTAGCAGGCAGTGAAAACTAAAACCATAATTGCGAGAAAATGCAGAAGTGCTGCTCTGTAGCTCAAATAAATGACAGATAAAAAAAAAAAAAAAAGTTCAATTGTAAGAGCGGCAGGAGGCAAGGAAACATGACCTCCTCCTCCATCCATCAGGGAAGACACTCCCTCTTAAAGGTCTGATTTTTACCTTTCAGCTGGTGTGTGACCATGCAGTTTAATGAAGGATTTCACTTTTTTCTTTTTTTTTTTCTTTTACAAGCTAAAGTAAAAAAATAAATACTTTTTGATTTTGAAAGCATTAGAAAAGCTAATTAATTTGCCTGAAATCGTTTTTTTGAATCTTGTCTAAGGTGAGCTATGCCAGCTGTGAGCATCAATCTGCTGAGTGCATTAAAGCCTCGCCATGCTGGGACTTGCAGTCCCTCAGGAACGGCTGTGCAACCACGAGCACAAACACAATAGACTTGTATGACTGGTCTACGCTTGGCCACCTACCCCCTCTCACCATGCAATTTCTCCCGAACCTTTCTGCTTAATGAGCTGATTGTAATGTAAACACAGGAAGGTCACTAATTAATGAGTGTGCATTGTACATAATTGCATTTCCTGCCTGGAGGAAAATCATTTTGATGTTATTCGCACGTAGCCGGCAAAAGTGCTTTATGGAGAGCAACTGAAGTGAAAAATGGACGAGTTTCGGGTATAAATAGCACGGTAATAATAAGCAGAGGTAGAATTAATTTGCTGTGAAGAAGTTTATATATAGATCTAGGTATATCTTACTAATTTGTATGGGCGGGTGTATCCTTGTTTGCTGATTTTAGAAAAAAATGTAAAACAATTCTTGTGATTGTATTGGAGTGGTGGTTCTTTGTACAGTTATGCCGATATTCCTATTATGCATTGCAGTCTATGGCAATATCTTATAGACATTGTTACCACTGCACAGGTAAACCACTAAACACACCAATGAGTTACATAAAGCGGTTTTTACCTGTGAAAGGATTTGTATTCATGTCCATCCAGTCCTGATATTTACACTGTCTGGCAGGGCAGGAGACCTGATTTTTCTTTTCTGCAGCAGCTAAGCAACACTAATGCCCCGTACACACGATCAGAGTTTTTGTCGGAAAAATCTTGGATGGTTTTTCAGACAGAATTTCCACTCAAGCTTGGCTTGCATACACACGGTCACACAAAAGTTCTCTGAACTTTCGACCGTCAAGAATGCGGTGAAGTACAACACTACGACGAGCCGAGAAAATGAAGTTCAATGCTTCCGAGCATGCGTTGAATTGTTTCTGAGCAAGCATAGGAATTCTGCGCGTTGGAATTGCTACAGACGATCGGAATTTCTGATTGGAACTTTTTCCATCAGAAAAATAGAGAACCTGCTCTCAATCTTTTGCTGGCGGAAATTCCACCAGCAAGAGACCGATGAAAGCATACACATGGTCGGAATATCCGACCAAAAGCTCTCATCAGACTTTTGCTGGCGGGATTTCCGATCGTGTGTATGGCGGGGCTTTACAGGTCTTGTCCTTCTCCCAGCCTGTGACTGGAGAGTAGGAAGAGACGCAGTAGACTGATGAGCTTGTCTGTTTCTCTCCCCATCAGTATGTTTTTTGTTGGCACATAAGCTGTCAGGACCTGGCTCACCTTCTGGTGGCACTGGTTCTCTGAGCTGAGGGTTGTAGTTCTGGTGTCCACAAGCAGCCAGCAGATCCCAGTAATCAGTCTCTACCTAATTGCTAGCAAAACAAAACACTGAAGCACCAGGGAATAGTAGAGAAGGAACTAAATACCCTCCCGGCAGCCAGCAGAGCCCAGTAATCAGTCTGCACCTGATGCTGGCTGCTGCAAGGGTATTTAGTTCCTCCTCCTCCGACTATCCCCTAGAGTTTCAGTATTTTGGTTTGCTCGCCATTTACTGCTTGCCATTCATCTTGCTCCTGCCCTGCATCCTGCTTCCTTATATCTGCCTCCCTTGTTTCTGATCCCAGTCCTGGTTAACCATCCTTTTTTTTGTATATTTTGTATGGCCCCTCTTGGAGATCTTAGGAGGTCTAGATTAATATATGTGATCCATTTATGATTATGACTGTTTACTAAGTGTTTACCGTCATCAAACCTAATGTAACTGTTTTCATTAGTAAGAGGGTTATACTTCGGATGATATCCGTATGTAGTTACTATGTTTGAACATGTTTATCCTTATTTGATTAGACTGTTCATTTTATTTGTTTATGGGTTGTCTGAGACAACAGCCTCCGCCCCCCTGTAGGCCGAGCCCCCGCCCCTTTGTAGGCGGATTTGTTTTAGACACCCTATATATTTGTTAGCAATGTGGTGGGTCCCAACATGCCCCTGTCGAAGACATATGTGTCAAAACGCGTCGGGCTAGCTGTTGGCACCCCACATTGCTTTTACTTTAAATTTTACCTTATTGCTTTGTGATCACTAAGTCATTTGTTACTCTTTTGACTTTTAATAAATTACTATTTTTTATCGCCTGACCCGCACCATGTGGAGCTTTTTCTTTCTTTTTTCTTTTTTGGTCTAAACCCTTTAAATATCTTCCCCTCCATTTGGGGTATTTGGAGTATCGGAGTGCAGTGAGCTATACCTGAGTTGGATTTCTTAACCATTCCGAAGTTCCATCGGTGAGATTCATCATTTGGATATACGGTCTTTTGAAGTCTCTCCACCAGGCTGATGAACCCACTCTGATCCACTCCTCGGTCCCAGATTGTGACCCCAAGCCTTATTGACTCAACCGTCATATGACTGTGTGAGTCCAACAGATCTGGTAAGAAGTACCCATCTATTCTTTCCCAATGTTTCCAGATAAGCTGTCGTACATGGACATGTCCGTTTAATGAGATTTGCCTCGTATTGTGATACGGTCTGACTACCATTGTGCCGGTCCTTCCACGGAAGCTTACATCCATTTCTTTGGACTTTATTTTTATTTACACATTTATATGTTCTTTGTTATAGGAGCATTCCTTCAACATATTTTTCACCTTAGAAGCGCTACACTATTTTTTATTTCTGTTTGTTGAACTTTGTTTGAGTGTTGGCTGCTGTACTTTTTCACGTATATTTGATCTTAGCGCAGTTGGCTGCTGTGCTTTTTATGTATATTTGATTTTAGCGCAGTGTTTTCCCCTATCCCTACTTCTTTTTTTGACTCATTATTCACTGCAGCTTCCTTTCTTCTTATTACTCTTAAATGGATATTTTTGAATATAGAACTTCTAGATCCCTCAACACAGAGGGCGTTTTCACATCTAATTCCACTAACACTGAGGTCAGTGGTCTCTTTATTAGACTCAAAAATGTGATGGTCTCAGAGGTTCATCTCCAGTGGGACATCGCCTTTTTGAGGCAATATACTAAAGAGAAGATGGTCCCTCGGGGATTACGTTGGGATATACATCCCCAACAAGGAGAGGTGGAGTTTGACGTTTGGTTCAACTATTTCAATGATATGGGTATCAAACTGTTGAATTTCTTGATTGATAGAAAACAGGCTAGGTTACCCTTCATTGACAAAGAAATCAAAGATATTAAAGAAAAACTCACACCAGCATTAGGCACACCGGAATATAATACGTTATCCTCTAACCTAAAAAACCATCTAGAGAAAGAGGAAAAAGATCAACGTACCAAAAAACAAAAGAAGTATAATCGTGATGTTAATGATTATAAATCTAATTCTGTCTTTAATTGGCAGAAAAAAATTGCCTCTGAACCAGGCAACAACCCAACATTAGACAATATGCAGCCTGAAGCTATGGAGATGGAAAGAAGGTTGATCTATGAACCTCCACCACCCCAGCCCAGGCCCACGGGTCCCCTTAGAACAAATGACTATGGATTTAGATCCCCTGCCCAAGCTCAACACCCTAACCATCAAGGTAAAGGTTCTAAACCCCGAAACAAGGGTAGAGGCAGAAACAATCAGGGGCGGGGCCAAGATAGATACCAGGGAGATACCAATGGTGGCTATCAACATACCCCCCGTGATTATAGTAGAACCCGACGAGATGACAAATACAGCCATAGGAGGGATGACTATTCACACAGCACTCCCATTCGTACCTATAATCGTTACCTACCTCTTAGGGATGATGAAAACTTTGATTTCCAACGGGACCCTCCTCCTTATATGACATATAATGATGAGCCTCCATTCAGACCCCCATATAATCGCAATTATCCACCAGGGCCCTCCTATCATCAGGATTTTCACAGGGATACCCCTATCCGTGGAGGAAATCTAAAACCAAACGAGGCACCAGAGGGGGGAGGCGCATCCAGTACAAAAAGAAAGCGGACACAGTAGGTGCGGGTATTTTTAACCTTAGTTCAGCAATATTATCAACGAGTGAAAAACTTATTTTAGATAAGGGTCTTAAATTTGTCCCACCAAGAAAGCTTAACAAATTCAATACATTCATTGACGTGCAGAAATTTATTCGGAAGTTACATATTCAGAGACACTTTTTGTCTTCACCTAGTAGTACTAACACGATCTCTGACCCCACATCTGTTAGACATTCCGGATTGAGCAATCCGTCTTTGTTCAATCCAGGTATTTTACCTCCATCGATTAACGTTTTTAAAAACCTTGTCTTAAATGATCTGGATAAATTGCCCATTAAAAAGGTACATCAAGACCCTTCTATAGCTCAGGGTCTCAAATCTTTATGCGAAAGAAAAAATCTTATCATCCGTCCTGCTGACAAGGGGGGTGGTCTAGTGGTACTAGACAAATCATGTTACATTAATGAAATGAACAGATTACTGAATGATGTTACCACTTATAGCCCTTTACCAGGTGACCCCACCTCCAAATATAAAAAAGAACTTACACAGATTATAGATGAAGGTTTTTCTTTAAACATCTTAAATAAAAAAGAGAGGGAATTCATGATTCCACTGGCACCACGCATCCCGACAATATACCAACTCCCCAAGATACACAAGGATTTGGTTAATCCACCAGGCCGCCCAATTGTTAGCGGTATAAATTCCATTACCTCGCGAATAGGGAAATACATAGATACTTACCTCCAGCCCTTAGTAAGGAATATACCATCCTACTTACAGGACACAGGTGACACAATCCGACTATTAGAGAACATACAATATCATGATGATCTTATTCTAGTCACAGCAGATGTGTCTGCGTTGTATACTTCTATTCCACAGGACCTAGGTCTAGGAGCTGTTGAACTATTTCTGTCTAGAGACTCTACACTCCCTGTGATACATAGAAATTTCCTTATGCAATTGTTGGAATTTGCCATGTCCCACAATTATTTTTGGTTTCAGGGCACCTTTTATACCCAGACCAGAGGGGTTGCCATGGGGGCAAAATACGCACCCAGCTTGGCCAATCTGTTTATGGCCCAGTGGGAGGAGGATGTCGTCTATGCCCTTGACAGGCCGGAACTGGTATTGTGGGCTAGGTATATAGACGACATCCTCCTCTTGTGGAGGGGCAGCCGGCCATCCCTGGATGACTTCATGGCAACCCTTAATACCAATGATCGTGGTATACAGTTGACTTTTGAGGCTAGCACAACTAACATTCATTTCCTGGACCTAGAAGTCACAGTCGTGCAGAAACGCCTAGTCCTGAGTAGTGATGGCCGAACGGTTCGCCCGGCGGTCGTTTCGCGGCGAATTTCCGACTTTCGCCGTCCGCGGGTTCGAACGCCTTTTTCCGTCGTTCGCCCCGGCGGACTTACGTGTTTAATGTATACAAGAACTTTAACCTTTCGTGACACGTTTATCATGTGTTACAGGACAACCAATTGAGACATGACAGCTCATGGACACTTGGACATTCCCCCTAACCTATAAATACACCCGATCCGGTGGCCATTTTACATTCTTTCTTCTGTCACTGTAGGGAAAGGATCCTGTGTGGAGTAGGGACAGAGAAAACGCTAGCTATTTGGTACACAAAAGTTCTTTTCAGGACTGGTATAGGTGTTAGGTCAGCAGCCTGAGTTTCTTTTGTCAGTTTAGATAAAGGGACAGAGCGCTGTATGCTGCTATTTTAGGGACAGCTCAGCCAGATTAGTCTTTCTTCATCATCATCATCATCATCATCATTAGCTGTTACTATCAGGTCCACAAAAGAGCTGTTCCAGCTAATCGTTCCAGCCTACTCTTTTTTGCCAATTTGTATAGGGACAGGCAGGAAGCAGTGTGTCAGGCAGTGAGGATAATTTTAAAGACTTGCTGTTACTATTAGTTCCACAAAGGTTCTTTTCAGGACTGGTATCAGTGGTACGGTAATAGGCTTGTACACGTATAATATTCTTTCTTCCAAATATAGAAAGAATATTATACTTGACTGCTGCCCTTCTGCTGCAGTCTGCTAATCATTCACAACTCACTTGTTCCACAAAGCTCTTTATCAGGACTGGTAACTTGGTCTGTCTAGGGTGCTACGGTACATAGGCTTGGGTGCGGTACAGTCTGCTGTTCTGTAAGGACCGCTATCGGTCCACAATAGATAGGGTTGCCGTGCACTACTGCTGACCGCTGCCCTATACTGCAGCAGTCCTTCAGCGGTATAGGGACTGACGCACAGTCTGCTAAACACTAATACACAACCTGCTTGGTCCACAAAAGTTCTTATAAGGACTGGTAACTTGGTATAGGGTGCTACGGTACATAGGCCTGAGTGCGTTACAGTCTGCTGTTCTGTAAGGACCGCTATCGGTCCACAATACATAGGGTTGACGTGCACTACTGCTGACCGCTGCCCTATACTGCAGCAGTCCTTCAGCGGTATAGGGACTGACGCACAGTCTGCTAAACACTAACACACAACCTGCTTGGTCCACAAAAGTTCTTATAAGGACTGGTAACTTGGTATAGGGTGCTACGGTACATAGGCCTGAGTGCAGTACAGTCTGCTGTTCTGTAAGGACTGCTATCGGTCCACAATACATAGGGTTGCCGTGCACTACTGCTGACCGCTGCCCTATACTGCAGCAGTCCTTCAGCGGTATAGGGACTGACGCACAGTCTGCTAAACACTAATACACAACCTGCTTGGTCCACAAAAGTTCTTATAAGGACTGGTAACTTGGTATAGGGTGCTACGGTACATAGGCCTGAGTGCGTTACAGTCTGCTGTTCTGTAAGGACCGCTATCGGTCCACAATACATAGGGTTGCCGTGCACTACTGCTGACCGCTGCCCTATACTGCAGCAGTCCTTCATTGGTATAGGGACTGACGTACAGTCTGCTAATCACTAACACACAACCTGCTTGGTCCACAAAAGTTCTTATAAGGACTGGTAACTTGGTATAGGGTGCTACGGTACATAGGCCTGAGTGCGTTACAGTCTGCTGTTCTGTAAGGACCGCTATCGGTCCACAATACATAGGGTTGCCGTGCACTACTGCTGACCGCTGCCCTATACTGCAGCAGTCCTTCATTGGTATAGGGACTGACGTACAGTCTGCTAATCACTAACACACAACCTGCTTGGTCCACAAAAGTTCTTATAAGGACTGGTAACTTGGTATAGGGTGCTACGGTACATAGGCCTGAGTGCGTTACAGTCTGCTGTTCTGTAAGGACCGCTATCGGTCCACAATACATAGGGTTGCCGTGCACTACTGCTGACCGCTGCCCTATACTGCAGCAGTCCTTCATTGGTATAGGGACTGACGTACAGTCTGCTAATCACTAACACACAACCTGCTTGGTCCACAAAAGTTCTTATAAGGACTGGTAACTTGGTATAGGGTGCTACGGTACATAGGCCTGAGTGCGTTACAGTCTGCTGTTCTGTAAGGACCGCTATCGGTCCACAATACATAGGGTTGCCGTGCACTACTGCTGACCGCTGCCCTATACTGCAGCAGTCCTTCATTGGTATAGGGACTGACGTACAGTCTGCTAATCACTAACACACAACCTGCTTGGTCCACAAAAGTTCTTATAAGGACTGGTAACTTGGTATAGGGTGCTACGGTACATAGGCCTGAGTGCGTTACAGTCTGCTGTTCTGTAAGGACCGCTATCGGTCCACAATACATAGGGTTGCCGTGCACTACTGCTGACCGCTGCCCTATACTGCAGCAGTCCTTCAGCGGTATAGGGACTGACGCACAGTCTGCTAAACACTAACACACAACCTGCTTGGTCCACAAAAGTTCTTATAAGGACTGGTAACTTGGTATAGGGTGCTACGGTACATAGGCCTGAGTGCGTTACAGTCTGCTGTTCTGTAAGGACCGCTATCGGTCCACAATACATAGGGTTGCCGTGCACTACTGCTGACCGCTGCCCTATACTGCAGCAGTCCTTCATTGGTATAGGGACTGACGTACAGTCTGCTAATCACTAACACACAACCTGCTTGGTCCACAAAAGTTCTTATAAGGACTGGTAACTTGGTATAGGGTGCTACGGTACATAGGCCTGAGTGCAGTACAGTCTGCTGTTCTGTAAGGACCGCTATCGGTCCACAATACATAGGGTTGCCGTGCACTACTGCTGACCGCTGCCCTATACTGCAGCAGTCCTTCATTGGTATAGGGACTGACGTACAGTCTGCTAATCACTAACACACAACCTGCTTGGTCCACAAAAGTTCTTATAAGGACTGGTAACTTGGTATAGGGTGCTACGGTACATAGGCCTGAGTGCGTTACAGTCTGCTGTTCTGTAAGGACCGCTATCGGTCCACAATACATAGGGTTGCCGTGCACTACTGCTGACCGCTGCCCTATACTGCAGCAGTCCTTCATTGGTATAGGGACTGACGTACAGTCTGCTAATCACTAACACACAACCTGCTTGGTCCACAAAAGTTCTTATAAGGACTGGTAACTTGGTATAGGGTGCTACGGTACATAGGCCTGAGTGCGTTACAGTCTGCTGTTCTGTAAGGACCGCTATCGGTCCACAATACATAGGGTTGCCGTGCACTACTGCTGACCGCTGCCCTATACTGCAGCAGTCCTTCATTGGTATAGGGACTGACGTACAGTCTGCTAATCACTAACACACAACCTGCTTGGTCCACAAAAGTTCTTATAAGGACTGGTAACTTGGTATAGGGTGCTACGGTACATAGGCCTGAGTGCGTTACAGTCTGCTGTTCTGTAAGGACCGCTATCGGTCCACAATACATAGGGTTGCCGTGCACTACTGCTGACCGCTGCCCTATACTGCAGCAGTCCTTCAGCGGTATAGGGACTGACGCACAGTCTGCTAAACACTAACACACAACCTGCTTGGTCCACAAAAGTTCTTATAAGGACTGGTAACTTGGTATAGGGTGCTACGGTACATAGGCCTGAGTGCAGTACAGTCTGCTGTTCTGTAAGGACCGCTATCGGTCCACAATACATAGGGTTGCCGTGCACTACTGCTGACCGCTGCCCTATACTGCAGCAGTCCTTCATTGGTATAGGGACTGACGTACAGTCTGCTAATCACTAACACACAACCTGCTTGGTCCACAAAAGTTCTTATAAGGACTGGTAACTTGGTATAGGGTGCTACGGTACATAGGCCTGAGTGCGTTACAGTCTGCTGTTCTGTAAGGACCGCTATCGGTCCACAATACATAGGGTTGCCGTGCACTACTGCTGACCGCTGCCCTATACTGCAGCAGTCCTTCATTGGTATAGGGACTGACGTACAGTCTGCTAATCACTAACACACAACCTGCTTGGTCCACAAAAGTTCTTATAAGGACTGGTAACTTGGTATAGGGTGCTACGGTACATAGGCCTGAGTGCGTTACAGTCTGCTGTTCTGTAAGGACCGCTATCGGTCCACAATACATAGGGTTGCCGTGCACTACTGCTGACCGCTGCCCTATACTGCAGCAGTCCTTCATTGGTATAGGGACTGACGTACAGTCTGCTAATCACTAACACACAACCTGCTTGGTCCACAAAAGTTCTTATAAGGACTGGTAACTTGGTATAGGGTGCTACGGTACATAGGCCTGAGTGCGTTACAGTCTGCTGTTCTGTAAGGACCGCTATCGGTCCACAATACATAGGGTTGCCGTGCACTACTGCTGACCGCTGCCCTATACTGCAGCAGTCCTTCAGCGGTATAGGGACTGACGCACAGTCTGCTAAACACTAACACACAACCTGCTTGGTCCACAAAAGTTCTTATAAGGACTGGTAACTTGGTATAGGGTGCTACGGTACATAGGCCTGAGTGCAGTACAGTCTGCTGTTCTGTAAGGACCGCTATCGGTCCACAATACATAGGGTTGCCGTGCACTACTGCTGACCGCTGCCCTATACTGCAGCAGTCCTTCATTGGTATAGGGACTGACGTACAGTCTGCTAATCACTAACACACAACCTGCTTGGTCCACAAAAGTTCTTATAAGGACTGGTAACTTGGTATAGGGTGCTACGGTACATAGGCCTGAGTGCGTTACAGTCTGCTGTTCTGTAAGGACCGCTATCGGTCCACAATACATAGGGTTGCCGTGCACTACTGCTGACCGCTGCCCTATACTGCAGCAGTCCTTCATTGGTATAGGGACTGACGTACAGTCTGCTAATCACTAACACACAACCTGCTTGGTCCACAAAAGTTCTTATAAGGACTGGTAACTTGGTATAGGGTGCTACGGTACATAGGCCTGAGTGCGTTACAGTCTGCTGTTCTGTAAGGACCGCTATCGGTCCACAATACATAGGGTTGCCGTGCACTACTGCTGACCGCTGTCCTATACTGCAGCAGTCCTTCAGCGGTATAGGGACTGACGCACAGTCTGCTAAACACTAACACACAACCTGCTTGGTCCACAAAAGTTCTTATAAGGACTGGTAACTTGGTATAGGGTGCTACGGTACATAGGCCTGAGTGCAGTACAGTCTGCTGTTCTGTAAGGACCGCTATCGGTCCACAATACATAGGGTTGCCGTGCACTACTGCTGACCGCTGCCCTATACTGCAGCAGTCCTTCATTGGTATAGGGACTGACGTACAGTCTGCTAATCACTAACACACAACCTGCTTGGTCCACAAAAGTTCTTATAAGGACTGGTAACTTGGTATAGGGTGCTACGGTACATAGGCCTGAGTGCGTTACAGTCTGCTGTTCTGTAAGGACCGCTATCGGTCCACAATACATAGGGTTGCCGTGCACTACTGCTGACCGCTGCCCTATACTGCAGCAGTCCTTCATTGGTATAGGGACTGACGTACAGTCTGCTAATCACTAACACACAACCTGCTTGGTCCACAAAAGTTTTTATAAGGACTGGTAACTTGGTATAGGGTGCTACGGTACATAGGCCTGAGTGCAGTACAGTCTGCTGTTCTGTAAGGACCGCTATCGGTCCACAATACATAGGGTTGACGTGCACTACTGCTGACCGCTGCCCTATACTGCAGCAGTCCTTCATTGGTATAGGGACTGACGTACAGTCTGCTAATCACTAACACACAACCTGCTTGGTCCACAAAAGTTCTTATAAGGACTGGTAACTTGGTATAGGGTGCTACGGTACATAGGCCTGAGTGCAGTACAGTCTGCTGTTCTGTAAGGACCGCTATCGGTCCACAATACATAGGGTTGACGTGCACTACTGCTGACCGCTGCCCTATACTGCAGCAGTCCTTCAGCGGTATAGGGACTAAGAGTTTTGTCACAGGGTGATTTAAAAAATGACAGGCAGAGGAAGAGGCAGGCCCTTCCGCAGGGGTGGTAGGGGTAGGGCAGGAGCAACAGCCTTGAGCCAAAGTGGGAAGTTGCAGAAGGTGCGTTCAATTACTTTAAAGGACGCACCAGACTTGGTTGAGTGGCTCACTCAGCCTTATTCTTCTGCACCCTCCTCATCCTCTCGATCTGCACCCTCTTCTTCACTCTCTGCTATGTGCACCCCCAAAGACACTACCACCAACAACACCACCACCACCACATACCTTCCGCTTGAGTGCAAATGGGGGCCTTCATGCTCCAGTGTTTTAATAGGGACCCCCGTATAAAAAGCATGAGGGTCAAGGACCAGTACTGGGTGGCAACGTACTTAGATCCCCGGTACAAACACAAAATGGCGGAAATGTTACCGCCGTCGCAGAGGGCTGTCAGAATGCAGCACTTCCAGGCCTTGCTTCGAGAAATGCTGCATTCTGCTTTTGCGTGCGCTGGCAGAGGAGCAATTCCCACTCCCAGAGAAGGATTTGCGGGTACCAATCCAACAGCGCCTGCAAGAAGAGGCCGGTTTGAAGATGTGTTGGTGACTTCGGATATGAGGTCATTCTTTCAGCCGACCCATCGACAGGTGTCATCCGGATCCAGCATCAGGGAACGCCTAGACCGTCAGGTGTCCGACTACATTGGGTTAACGGCCGATGTGGACGCTCTGAGGAGTGATGAACCCCTAGACTACTGGGTGGGCAGGCTTGACCTCTGGCCAGAGCTTGCCCAATTTGCAATCGAACTGTTGGCTTGCCCCTCATCCAGTGTCCTGTCCGAAAGGACGTTCAGCGCAGCAGGGGGGATTGTGACCGATAAGCGTACTCGCCTAGCTCACGACAGTGTTAACTACCTCACATTTCTAAAAATGAATGAGGCATGGATCTCGGAGGAATTCAACACATGTGATCAGTAGACCATGTATATGTCTATAAACAATTTTTGGAATCAAGCACACAGACCTTCTTAATTCATTTGGCTCACTTCCCTGACCCAAAAAAGCACACCGTACTATATGCCCCTACCCTCCTCTTTGAAGAGGTTGAGCGGTGTCATATTTCTACTGGGGCTGCTTATTATGAGGGGTTCCCACCATCCCTGTGCTGTGCTGACTTCCTCCTGGGTGTTCTTATTATGAGGGGCTCCCACCATCCCTGTGCTGTGCTGACTTCCTCCTGGGGGTTCTTATTATGAGGGGCTCCCACCATCCCTGTGCTGTGCTGACTTCCTCCTGGGGGTTCTTATTATGAGGGGATCACACCATCCCTGTGCTGTGCTGACTTCCTCCTGGGGCTGCTTACGGTGCTGCTGTCAGCGCTGTATGTCACGGAGCTGCTGTCAGCGCTGTATGTCACGGAGCTGCTGTCAGCGCTGTATGTCACGGAGCTGCTGTCAGCGCTGTATGTCACGGTGCTGCTGTCAGCGCTGTATGTCACGGAGCTGCTGTCAGCGCTGTATGTCACGGAGCTGCTGTCAGTGCTGTATGTCACGGAGCTGCTGTCAGCGCTGTATGTCACGGAGCTGCTGTCAGCGCTGTATGTCACGGAGCTGCTGTCAGCGCTGTATGTCACGGTGCTGCTGTCAGCGCTGTATGTCACGGAGCTGCTGTCAGCGCTGTATGTCACGGAGCTGCTGTCAGTGCTGTATGTCACGGAGCTGCTGTCAGCGCTGTATGTCACGGAGCTGCTGTCAGCGCTGTATGTCACGGAGCTGCTGTCAGCGCTGTATGTCACGGTGCTGCTGTCAGCGCTGTATGTCACGGAGCTGCTGTCAGCGCTGTATGTCACGGAGCTGCTGTCAGCGCTGTATGTCACGGAGCTGCTGTCAGCGCTGTATGTCACGGAGCTGCTGTCAGCGCTGTATGTCACGGAGCTGCTGTCAGCGCTGTATGTCACGGTGCTGATGTCAGTGCTCTGTATTACGGTGCTGCTGTCAGTGCTCTGTATCTCCTGCACCCTCTTGTTTGCCTACCCTGGTCCCTGACCTTCCCTCTCCTCCATTGCCTTCATTAGCTCCATAGTCCTGAATTGTCAGAACAATTTCCCAAATAAAAAAAAAATGCTTGTAGTTATCGATCCCAAATTCACCTCATACATGTATTATGCTATTGTCCAGGTGGTGGGACTACGTGCTACCCCCTAATAATTACCCCGTGGCCGCAAATTCGACCTAAAGGTTTGCGAAATTCGCCTCCCATTGAAGTCAATGGAGCCCGCGGCGAACGGTCGTTTTCGCGAACGTTTGTGCCCGTTCGCGTTTCGCGTTCGCGAAACGTCCCGTCGGAAGTTCGTCCATCACTAGTCCTGAGAACCTTTTTTAAGCCAACGGACCGTAACGGGTATATTCCCGTCGATAGTTGCCACCACCGTCAATGGCTCGGATCCATTCCACGGGGTCAATTTCTGAGGCTTAGGCGGAACTGCACGAGTACCAGTGACTTCATCTCTCAATCCTATATCATTCGCAAGAGGTTTTTAGACAAGGGCTATGATCCATGCGCCCTTGATGCTGACATCCAAACAGCCCTACATACTGATAGGGCTTCCCTTATCCAGAAAAAAGTTAAATCAAGAACCAATGATAAATTTAAATGGTCTTTCTTCACCACTTTCTCTACACAACACACTGAGATAAAGAGAATCATTAACAGGCACTGGAAGGTGTTGTCGGGTGATAAAATCCTAGGTGGAACCATTCCTGAGAAAGCTGGAATTATCTATAGGGGAGCCCGGTCGATACAGAATGATATCTCCCCCAACGTAATAGATATCCCTAAATCCATACAATTTTTCCCTCAGAGTAAGGGATATTTTCCATGCAGAAAATGCAACGTCTGCATACACAACATGTTAGGCAAGGGAAAAAGTGATTCCTTTACATCTACAGTCACTTCACGTAGGTACATGATGAAACACTTTACCACTTGTACCACCAGGTACATTGTTTATTTGATCACCTGTCCATGCAACCAACAATATGTTGGCCGCACTATTCGCAACTTCTCAATCAGAGTTAACGAACACCTCAGTAAAATCAAAAAAGGCTGTGACAAGCACACAGTCCCGAGACACTATCTCGAAAAACACAATAGGGACCCCAAGGGTACACGTTTTCAAATTATTGACAAATTTGTCCCGAGCTGGAGGGGAGATTCGTGCCTACGGGGGGTGTCGCGCCTCGAGACTTTTTGGATCTATGAATTGAGGTGCTACTCCCCCTTTGGCATGAACACAGATTGGGACATCAATAGTTTTATTAATCAGGCTTAATTTTTATTTCAGATCTTCACAATCACCTTCCACTTTAATTAAGTTCATTATTATCATTCCTGATACATCTTTTTGTTCACATATTAATTATGTACTTTCCATGTTTACGGCATACACCTCATATTGTTTGTGAGTTGCCATTTCTGCACGTTATCTTTTTTCATATTTTTAACATTGTTCACCTTTTTTTTTTTTTTTTTTTTTTTTTTTCCCCCAATCTCTGTCCCATGTTCTAATTTCTAATTTAGACATGTGTGACCATATGGTAACTTCTTTGAATTATATGACCTGAGATATATGTTATTTGGTAAATGTACCCATATATATTTTCCAAGCCTTAGGAGTCTCATGGTCCTTTCTGCTAGTAACATGCAATTAGAACGTATAGAATATTCGATTTATTTATTTTATTCATTTATTCTTATTGCTGACATTCCTATTGCACCAGCCTACAGGCTTGTTAAGTTTCCCCTCCCCTTTTCTCTTTTCGGGTTTTTGTTCTTTCCTCCGAACGCTTTGATTTGTACCTAGGGGGATGCGTTGTGGTTGCTGAGGTCGCGTTGCCACCCGTCGTTCGGTACGACGCGACGTGACCACGCCTCCCCCTTTTTTTGTTCCGGGTACGACGAGGCTTCTGAGGCGCATGACGTGACGTGACTGCGTTTTGCGTTAACACGCATGCGCAGCATCGCCATGCTTTCGGCAGTTCCGATTGGCCGTGATGCCGCTCACCACGCCCTATGGCGGGTGACGTACACTGTGCGGCAAATTGGCGCCAAATTCGGACGTTCCTCCCCTCTACTACATTCTACGCCTACACGAGCACCTCCTATCCTCTTGACGTATGGCCCTCCTAGCCCCCCCCATGTTTGGCCATGTGATGTATTTATTCGGTGATTGGTGGAGGTTACCCAGCCCCATTGCACGTGACCCTGTTCCCCGATCACCTGATTGGACTCTCGTGCTATAGGATATTATGTGTCAACAGTTACCATGACGACACAGATACTTCCTTTAGCTGCACATCGCCAGTAAACGAGTAACATATAGCTAACCAGTATAAGGACAGATCGCCATTAGACATCACCATCCCTGCCTGCTAGGATCTATGGTGACATAACACATATGGGAATAAGTCTTTCCAGGTGATGATTTCTTATACTTTATACAGTAATGACAATGCATGGCTGTTTTTACCACATCAGTGTTGGATGCAGTCATGCATAGACTTTATTTGTCTACTGGCCCCTCTTGGAGATCTTAGGAGGTCTAGATTAATATATGTGATCCATTTATGATTATGACTGTTTACTAAGTGTTTACCGTCATCAAACCTAATGTAACTGTTTTCATTAGTAAGAGGGTTATACTTCGGATGATATCCGTATGTAGTTACTATGTTTGAACATGTTTATCCTTATTTGATTAGACTGTTCATTTTATTTGTTTATGGGTTGTCTGAGACAACAGCCTCCGCCCCCCTGTAGGCGGAGCCCCCGCCCCTTTGTAGGCGGATTTGTTTTAGACACCCTATATATTTGTTAGCAATGTGGTGGGTCCCAACATGCCCCTGTCGAAGACATATGTGTCGAAACGCGTCGGGCTAGCTGTTGGCACCCCACATTGCTTTTACTTTAAATTTTACCTTATTGCTTTGTGATCACTAAGTCATTTGTTACTCTTTTGACTTTTAATAAATTACTATTTTTTATCACCCTAACCCGCACCATGTGGAGCTTTTTCTTTCTTTTTTCTTTTTTGGTCTAAACCCTTTAAATATCTTCCCCTCCATTTGGGGTATTTGGAGTATCGGAGTGCAGTGAGCTATACCTGAGTTGGATTTCTTAACCATTCCGAAGTTCCATCGGTGAGATTCATCATTTGGATATACGGTCTTTTGAAGTCTCTCCACCAGGCTGATGAACCCACTCTGATCCACTCCTCGGTCCCAGATTGTGACCCCAAGCCTTATTGACTCAACCGTCATATGACTGTGTGAGTCCAACAGATCTGGTAAGAAGTACCCATCTATTCTTTCCCAATGTTTCCAGATAAGCTGTCGTACATGGACATGTCCGTTTAATGAGATTTGCCTCGTATTGTGATACGGTCTGACTACCATTGTGCCGGTCCTTCCACGGAAGCTTACATCCATTTCTTTGGACTTTATTTTTATTTACACATTTATATGTTCTTTGTTATAGGAGCATTCCTTCAACATATTTTTCACCTTAGAAGCGCTACACTATTTTTTATTTCTGTTTGTTGAACTTTGTTTGTTTGAGTGTTGGCTGCTGTACTTTTTCACGTATATTTGATCTTAGCGCAGTTGGCTGCTGTGCTTTTTATGTATATTTGATTTTAGCGCAGTGTTTTCCCCTATCCCTACGTATATTTTTTTATGTTTATCTGTGTTCCCCATTTTTTTACATATTGTATGTAGTTAGTTGCTTGTTATGCTTTCTGTCACTTAGGTTGCTGGAGGCCTTCATTTTAAGGTAAGTCTCTCATAATCTGCATACTAGCACATTATGACATTGCCTTGCAGGGGATATTTTTTTTTTTTTTCAATCGGCGGTTTGCTATCGCTTTATCTTGTATTTTCACATTTGCTGTGTGCTTTGGTTACTGGTGTTAGCAGAGTGGGACCAGACTATGTAGGATTTAACCTCTTGTCTCCCGACCACAGTGCATTTAATGCAGCAGGTCGGCACAGGCAGGCTGGATGATGTACATGTTTTGGGTTAGGGGCGCATGCCCCCTGCTAATCCACACTGTCACTGGCTACAGCAGGATTTTGTTAACAGGTCCCGGCCAATGACTTATGGCTGAAACCTGCTTATTGGCTGTAGCCAATCACAGTACAGAGTCCTGTGTTTACATACACACAGGGCTCCTTATATACAGTGCCTTGAAAAAGTATTCATACCCCTTGAAATTTTTCACATTTTGTCATGTTGCAACCAAAAACGTAAATATATATATTTTTTTATTGGGATTTTATGTGATAGATCAACACAAAGTGGCACAGAATTGTGAAGTGGAAGGAAAATCAACCGGCACAGTGGTGTAGTGGTTAGCACTCTTGCCTAGCAGTAAAAAGGGTCGCTGGTTCAAATCCCAACCATGACACCACCTGCCTGGAGTTTGCATGTTCTCCCTGTGCCTGCGTGGGTTTCCTCCATGTACTCCGGGTTCCTTCCACACTCTAAAGACATGCTGGTAGGTTAATTGGCTTCTGTCCAAAATTGGCCCTAGTATATGAATTGGGACCTTGGATTGTGGGCTCCCTGAGGGTAGGGACCGATGTGAGTGTGCAATATACAGGGATAGGGACAATTGTAGACACTCACTCAGGTTGAACTGGTGTCTTTATTCAACCTTACTATGAAAATGATAAATGGTTATCAAGCTTTTTCACAAATAAATATGTGAAAAGTGTGGGGGCATTTGAATACAAATGCCCCCCACACTTTTCCCATATTTATTTGTGAAAAAGCTTGATAACCATTTATCATTGTCATAGTTAAATGTGCCGAATCGCAAAAAGTGCCCTGGTCTCTGGCCAGCAAAATGGTCCAGGGCTTAAGTGGTTAATGAGCATAGCTCCCAACTGTCCCTGATTTTGAGCAATGTCCCTCATTTGTCCCTCATTTTGGTGTGAGCTATATGTTGTATATAAAATGCACTTTTTAGCTTTCAAAAAGTGTTTCCCAGTGCTAAACCTTTCATCCAAATTATAAATTGCTGCATTTGTACATTTTAAAAGCCAATAAAAAGCAATAGTAGTGTTAAAAAAAGGCCTTGTGGATTTAATAAACCTTATATATTTTTTTTGGTTAATTCTCCTTTAAGGGGGTGTGGCAAGGGGCATGTCCAATGCCTAAATACGTTTTGGTGGTAGGTGTCCCTCATTCCCAACTCAAAATGTTGGGAGGTAGGATGACGTCCGTGTCTGTTAGTGCCAGATTGTCCATCACCCTATCACAGTTGCACTATAAGTCGCAGATCACTGCCATTAGACCCCTTTCACACTGCCAGCATTTTTCAGGCGCTACAGCTCTAAAAATAGCTCCTGAAAAAAGCAGCTCCATTCTCTCCAGCGTGAAAGCCCGAGAGCTTTCACACTGGAGCGGTGCGCTGGCAGGGCATTACAAAAAGTCCTGCCAGCAGCTTCTTTGGAGCGGTGAACTCACCGCTCCTCCACATTGAAATCAATGGGGCAGCGTTGCGATACCGCCGGCAAAACGCTGCTCCGGCGGTGTTTTGCAGGCGGATTTAGAGCCTTTTTGGCTGCTAGTGGGGGGTTAAAACCACCCTGCTATTGGCTGAAGAGCGCCGCTAAAACGACTCTAAAAAAAGCGCTGCCTCACCGCCGACGCCCCCTGCGGCTCGGTATGAAAGCTGTCTGGCCGTCAGTACAGTGTCATCGATGCATAAATTTCAGTGTGTATATATGTGTATGTATGTATATATATATATATATATATATATATATATAGATAGATAGATAGATAGATAGATAGATAGATAGATAGATAAAATAATCTTAGTTTTACACTTTTTGGGGTGTATATATATATATATATATATATATATATATATAAAATATATTATATATATATATAATATATTATATAATTTATTTATTTTTTTAAACAAAGACAGGTAGCAGCCTAAATTGGCCTAAATTTATGAAAAAAATAATATTTTTGTTGGATATCTTTTAAACCAAAGTAGAAAATGTATTTATTTATTTTTTTCTTTTTTCATTTATATAATAAAAAAAAACCTGAAATCCCAGTGGTGATCAAATACCCCAAAAAATTCTATTTGTGTGAAAAAAATTATATAAAATTCCATTTGGGTACAGTGTTGCACGACCGCGCAATTGTCAAAGTAGCGCATCGCTGAATAGCAAAAAATGCCCCGATCATGAAAGGGGTAAAATCTTGCAGCGCTCAAGTGGTCATTGATGTATTAATAAACATAGAGCTGCAGTATTTTGGGTCTTTTTTTTTTTTTTTTTTTTTTTATCTGCTGCTTCACCTTTAACAACCTCTCACAAGAGGAAACTATAATACCGGCTTCAGAAATGAGAGAAGCAAAGTATGAGGCTGTAACTTAGAAAAAGACTCAGAGATTCTGAACCGATGGCGGAATATAACGGGCTCCCTGCCTGCACACACAGCCCACTATATTTCAGCGGTGACCCCTCACTGCTGCAATTCTGGTGTGCTTAGCTTAAAAGAAATTGTTTGATCATTTTAAAATGGAGCTTGCAGTGCATGCTGGGAAGTAGTCGGAACCTCAGTGTGGAATGGAATCTAATTAAAACCGTGTCGAAGATTCTGGGAGATCTATCAGGCTGCTGAGATAGGTAGATGGGCGCCTATAATGACACCATCCAATGACCGCACTTTAATTAAATACAAGAGCCCGGGAAGGGTCAATTGATGCTCAGTACTAATTTGTGGAATGCAATCTGAAATTCTCATTATCTACATTTTATTTTATTTTTTTTGATCATGGGTTTAAATGACACTGAAGCCACCAATACAGACACTGACAGCAAATTACTGCAGTATTTGGTGATACTTTCAGTGTTCATTTTCGACGATTAAAAAGACTAAAACATTTGACTAAAACTAAAACGCAACTAAAACTAAAATTGCAATTTTAGTTAAAAGGCTAAAACTAAAATTAAATTTGACTTCAATATTAACACTGGCCTGTAGCACATGTTCATAACTCCATACCATAAATAATAACATATTTGATTTTTCACTCCAGCAGTATATAATGAGTGTGGAAATTGTAGAGACGTGTTAACTAACGCATTACAATTTAATTACACCCATTCGACTAAAATGTACTGGAGATTTAGTCGACTAAATACGACTAAAACTAAAACAATTGCAGAAGACTAAAATGGGACTAAAACTAAAATGCCATTTTAGTCCTAAGACTAAAACTAAATCGAAATCTGCTGCCAAAATTAACACTGGATACTTTAATTGTAGCGAAGGGATATATTCATAAGTGTGATGAAGAGGATGAACCTGAAATAAACCCTAAAAAAAAAAAGGCAGAAATTCCAAATAAAACTTTTGTTTTGATTTTTCCAAATGTACTAACGTTGTTAAATTAGTTTTTTTTTTTTTTTTCCTGACATATAGACACAGAAAGAATGTTTTAAAAATCCAATGTGCATTGTTTATTATTATCATCATTTAAAAAAAAAAAAAAAAAAAAGTATTATTATTATTATAACTTAAGTTATTATTTCCTTCTTGATTGTACTACAATATACTTAGAGCCCTTTCACACCAAGCCGTGGGGGGGGGCCTTACCGTAGTTTTAGCGGTGGTATTCGGCCGATATCGGGGTGAGTTTTACCCCCTGCTAGCGGCCGAGAAAGGGTTAAAACCACCACAAAGAGCTGCTGCAGCAGTGCTTTGCCGGCGATATAGCCGCGCTGCCCCATTGATTTCAATGGGCAGGAGCGGCGTATACAGCGCTCCAAAGATGCTGCTAACAGGACTTTTTTTTTTTTAGCGTCCTGCCAGCGCACCGCTCCAGTGTGAAAGCTGTCGGGGCTTTCACACTGGAGATACAGCGGCTGTTTCAGGGCGCTTTGTCTTTAGCGCTGTAGCACCTGCAAATCGCCCCAGTTTGAAAGGGGTCATAGGAAGGTCATTCAAGCAGAATAGTCTTTAAAGAAGAAGTAAACTCCCCTGGTGTTTTTTTTTTGTACCTATAGGTAAAGCCTATAATAAGCTTGCACAGTTAAGGAGATATTTACTGTATATTACGTCATGTGTCTCTGAAGAAACGGCCGCCCATGCTGTAACCGGAAGTGATCAGTGACAGTGTCATTAGGCAGAACGGGGAAATGCTTCTTTACATTAGCATTTCCCTGTTCTTCCTCTCCGTGAGATGATCGCGGGTGTCCCCGCGCGCATAGAGTCCGAAGGACCCACAATCGTGCTCCCGGTGGGCGCGCCCGCAACACGCTTCTTAAAGGGCAACATACAGGTACATGATTCTGCCTGTATGTGCCCTTCTGCCGCAGTATATCTGCGTGAGGCGGTCGAGAAGCAGTTAAAGCTGGGTTCACACTATTGCAAATTGGATGTGGGTTTCACCGCATCCAATTCACATTACAGGAGATTGTGACCGGCTCTCAATGGAGCCGGTTCCAACATCTCCGGGGCGGCCACGGAGTGCACAGCAGAAGGGTCCTGTGAAAATTCAGCCAAAAAATTCAGACCTGAAACTGTGAATGGGGACGCACCGGACCCCCTGCTGTGCCCCGCGGCCGCACATAGTGTGAACCCAGCCTAAAATGAAGCCCTTCCAGTGCAGAGAGGTCAGCGCCGCATGCACTCTCATCTTCACCCGTCTTGCTTCTGGGTTAGCGGACTCCGGCTCTGTGACTGGCCTGAGCCACGATGGCGTCACTCATCAGCGGCCTGCATTCAAGAGCTGCCAGTTATAGCACACAGCACTGAAGGAACGGTACCAGTGGGCATTCCTTCAGAAAGCATACGCCATCGATGTCACTGGCTGCATGTACAGTAATTATCTTCTAAGCGGTGCACGTTTAGGAGATCTTTACACTACCTATAGGTACAAGTCAGAGATGGAAGTTTACTTCCACTTTAAAGTGGAACTAAACTCATGGCTCCTAACTGTCCCTGATTTTGAGGGACTGTCCCTCATTCGAAAACAAAGTCCCTCTGTCCCACAGTCCTCCTCATTTGTCACGTATTTTGGTCTGATCTGTAATTGTGTATAAAATGCACTTTTTATCTATCAAAAAAAGTGTTTCCTAGTGCTAAACCTTTCAACCAGTTTCTAAATTGCTGCATTTGTAAATTCTAAAAGCCAATATAAAGGAATAGTAGTGGTAAAAAAAGCACTTGTGGATTTAACCAAACCTTTTTTTTTTTTTTTTTTGTACAATTCACCTTTAACCACTTGCTTACTGAGCACCCTATCATTTCTTTTCCACACAAATAGAGCTTTCTTTTGGTGGTATTTAATCACCTCTGGGGTTTTCTTTTTTGCTATGCAAATGAAAAATTTAGATTTTTTTTTCATAGTTTGTTATAAAATGTTGCAAACGGGTAATTTTTCTCCTTCGTGGCACTGGTGGGCACTGATAGGCAGCACTGATAATCAGTGTAAATGTCTTTTTTTTTTTTTTTTTTTTTTAAACACAAGCCAGTTACCGGCTTCCTTCTTCTCTCCTCATGCTGTCATCATGAGGAAAGAAAAGCAGATAACTGGCTTGTTTACTTCTGTCATTGGACACAGCTGATCACGTGGTAAAGGGCCGCTGTGACCCTGATCTGTGATCGGCTGAATCCAAAGGACTTGGTGATCACAGATTGCATCGCCCGCACTCTGCGATCACGGGAGGATGCCAATAGACACCCTCCCCGACAAAGTAAGCCCACGCTGTAGACGTCATTCGGCTATAGCGCGGGTGGGAAGGGGTTAAGGGGAGTATGGCAGGGGGTATATCCTATGCCTAAATACTTTTGATAATAGGAGTCGTTCATTCCCATCTCAGAAAGTTGGGAGGTGTGTAATCTCTCTCAATCGGCATGAACCATTTTTAATCCTGCTAGCATTATTAAATAGATAGGGAGCTATATTATATACATAAAACTTTATTTTTTACGTTTCTTCAACTTTAGGCTCAAAAAAATATTTTTTTGTTGAGAATTGGATCCATTTGACATTTTTTGCAATTCCAGTGTCCCCCAGCAGATGTCAGCAGCCAGCAGAACCCACTAATCAGTTTCTATCTGCTGCTGGCTGCTGGGAGGTTATTTAAGTCCTTTCCTATTAGCCCCCATTGCTTCAGTGTTTTGCTGCTGCCAGAGCCTGTTGTCATTTATCCTGATATTGCTCCTGCCCTGTACCCCGCTGTCTTGTCCTGCTCTCCATTGTTCCTTTACCCAGCTTTCCCCTGCCTTTCTGTGTTCCCTATTTTGTATATAGTTAGGCTCTATGTTAGGTTTATTAGTCTTAACTAAGGATGAGCAAACTCCACGTGCAGAGCCCACCAGGAAGTCAGCGCATCGCTGCGCTAATCTCAGGCAGTGAGACATTGCCCCGATGTGCGGCTGCAAAGATAGGGCAATGTCTTACTGCCTGTGATTAGCGCAGCGCTGTGCTGACTTTTTGGCGGGCTCTGCAGGTGGAGTGTGCAAACACACCGGAGCTCATCCCTAGTCTTAACATTCTGTCACTGGGTTCTTGGTTCACCCATATTTTCATGTTTGCTGGTGTTTGGATGGTTTTTATTTCAATATAAATAAATCTCACTTAAAGCATACACAGTCTGGTCCCAGTCTCCTGGGTGTAGCCACACAGATCTGGCCATCCCTACCTCTGGTTCCTGACAGATGACATCTACCTGGCAGGCTCGGTCAGGTGGGTTCGGACTAGAATCCAAACATGCCTGAGCTCATTGCTACTCTTGGGTTTGCAATTGATGCTCGAGCACGAACTGGGGGGCAGAGGGGTACATGTGTGCCCCATAACTTGAGATTTTGTTTTTTTTTGGGGGGGGGGGGGGGGGTTGTTTTTGGTGCTTTAAAAATAAGAATTCATATTTCATTTTGAGTGCTTGTACTTTTTTTTTTTTTTTTTTAACCTTTTTACAACCAATTCTGCCCAGATGCCAATTTTGTGCTTTTCGATTTGCTTGCAGTGTTTTACAGACAGTTTGGCATTTTCTATGTATTTCAAAGTGTATGGTTTTTAGGCATGTGTTGAAAAAAAGCACGGGGGTGTTTTATGATGAGAGGCCCTCGGCAGGTAATGGCATGTATTATACACAGCAGCTCAGAGATATGGTCGGGTTATTTTAGAGATATGAGGATTGATTGGTGTAATACTCTTGTATCTCTCCTGTCTCTCACCAAATGAGAATAATGACAGAATCAGACGCCAATTAATCCTGCAAGGCTTGATTACACACATTAGTGCATGCGGTTTACAGCTCGCTCTCCACTCAGAGACAATATTGTGTCCCAGCACATGTGCTCGTTTTTTTTTTTTTTAAATGAATTCTGAAGCCACCAAGTCTTCAAGCCTTTAATTATTTCCTGTGTGTACCGTCAATCATACGTCACCGGGGTATGGAAAGTGCAATATCGCACCACACCAGGAAATGTAATCTGCAAATAATAGCTTGTTCTATAGAAACTGATCTGAGAGGCATACAAATCCCACAGGAGAATGCGGATCCCCTTCATGCTGATATAGGATATTGGAAGTCAACCAACAGTTTCTAATAAAAAATAAATGTGTACACTGCCGCTTTCTGTATCCCACCCTAATAGATTGTAAGCTCTTCAATCTTTTGTATCTTCCCTAATAACTTATAAAATGTAAGCTTATCCACCTACTATATCCACCTTTATACCCTAATAGATTGTAGGTTCTTCCACCTTTTGTATGTTCCATAATTGACTGTAAGCTCTTCAACCTTCTATATCCCTAATAGATTTGTAAACTCTTCTACCTCCTGTGTCCTCCCATGTATCCTAAGAGATATGAGCTCATCTACCTTCTCTTTTCTCCAGTATATCCTAATAGATTGTAAGCGTCTCTATCCTCCCCAATACCCATAGAATGGAGCTATTCCACCATCTTCATCCGCTTATATCCTTACAGATTGTACTCTTCCACCTTCTGTATCCCGCCTTATATCATGCTAGATTGTAAGCTCTTCCACATCCTGTGTCCGTCCTTATATCCTGTGTCCTTCCTTTATACCCTAATAATATTGTAAGCTCTTCCACCTTCTCCCTTATACCCTATTAGATTGTAAGCTTTTCCACCATATGTATCCTACCTTATACCCTATTAAATTGTATGTTTTTATGCCTTCTGTAGCATCCTGTATACCCTATAGAGTGTCAGCTTATCCACTCACTATTTCTTCTGTTACATTCTAATAGATTGTAGTAGGGCTGTCCCGATACTGATCATTTGTGCGAGTACTTGTACTCGCACAAATGCTCCCGATGCCAAACCCGATACCTGAAAATGCGGCGGAAGTCAGCAGGCAGAGAGCGAGTCAGCAGGCTCAACAGCAGTGGAACTATAGCGGTAAGCTGGCCGAGGCAGGGGTGCATGGCACAGTCGGTGAAGGAAGTGACGTTCTGTGTCTCTGTCGGAGGTTAAACATCACAACGCCCATCTTGGTACACCCTGCACTTGGCCGCAGTAAGCCAGCAGCGGACATCTTGTTACACCCAGCCCATATAGTTCTGGGCTGGGTGTAACAAGATGTCCGCTGCTGCTTACTGCGGCCGAGTGCAAGGTGTACCAAGGTGGGCGTTTGCAGCATATAGCATATAGTATATACTATATGATAAATTACATGAATGCTATATAGCATTGCAAAATCCTTCCTTTCCTCTCATCATTCATGTAATTTATTATGCCAGGCCAGCAATTGCCAATAAGTGCTGCATTTCAGGACCCATAAGTGCCACCTAGCAGTGGCAGCCATCAGTCAGTGCCAGCTATCAGTGCTCATCAGTCAATGCCAACTATCCGTGCACGTTAGTGCTACTGTCACATGACATAAAAAAATAAGTATCGGTGAGTACTTGGGGAAAAAAGTATCGGTACTTGTACTCAGTCTTAAGAAAAAGTGGTATCGGGACAACCCTAGATTGTAGGTTCTTCCACCTTTTGCATGTATCCTAATAGGTTGTAAGTTCTTCAACCTTCTCTATTCTCCCTTATACCCTAATAGAGTGCAAGTACATCCACCTTCTGTATCCTCCCATATATCCTATTAGATTGTACGTTCTTCCACCATATCTATCCTCCCTTATACAGTAATAGATGGTAAGCTCTTCCACTTTTTGTATCCTCCCTTATACCTTAATAGATTGTTAGCCCTTTCACCTTTGGTATCCTCTTTAATTGTAAGCTTTTCTGCCTTCCCAATCCTCCCCCTTATACCTTAAAAGTTTGGAAGCTCTTCTGCCTTCTGTAGCCTCCTGTATACTCTATTAGATATTGTAGGTTTGTTCACCTTTTGCATGTTTATTAAGATTGTAAGTTCTTCAACCTTCTCTATTCTCCCTTATACCCCAATAGATTGTAAGTTCTTCAACCTTCTCTATTCTCCCTTATACCCCAATAGATTGTAAGCTCTTCCACTTTCTCTTTCCTCCCTTATACCCCCAATAGATTGTAAGCTCTTCCACCTTTCTCTATCCTCCCTTATACCCCAATAGATTGTAAGCTCTTCCACTTTCTTTGTCCTCCCTTTACTTTAATATACTGTAGATTCTTCTACCTTTTTGTATGTTCCCTAATTGATTGCAAGCTCTTCAACTTTCTCTATCCTCCCTTATACCTTAGATTGTATCCTCAATGGATTGTTAGCTCTTCCACCTTCTCTATCCTCCCGTATACCCTAATAGTTTGCATCCTCCTTAATAGATTGTAAGCGCTTCCATCTTCTCTTCTCTTCATTGAAGTCTTAGAAAGTCTAAGCCCTTGTACACACGGTCTGAGAATCTGTTCGGAATGTGTCCTATCGGACCGTGTTGTCGGATAATCCGACTGTGTGTGGTATGCATCGGACTGATTCCGTCCGAATCTCCGTCCGACCCAATTTTCCAACTTGTTGGAAATATTTTCCGACCAACTGGTTCGATCGGACATACTCCGATCATGTGTAGAGAATTTTGATTGGACCAAGTGCCACGCATGCTCAGATCAAATTCCTACATCAAAGCTATTGGCTACTAGCCTGAATGTAGTCCCATCGTAACGAAATTACGTCATCACGTTCTGAATGATCGGATTTTTCGACAACTTAGTCTGACCGTGTGTATACAACAGTTTCGGAAAAGATCCGACGGACAAAATCCGACGGATTTGGTTGTCAGAATGTCCGACCGTGTGTACAGGGGCTAAGTGAGTTGCAATGAAATCTGCAAAAAGCAGTGCAAGAATCTTTTTTCGAGTCATGGCAATTTGAATGTTTCCAATGCTGACAATAGGGTGCGACTGATCATGCAATTTGGAACTGCCAAATCGCTTGACAAATTGCACCAGTGTGAATGAGGGCTTGTAATACATTTTACAATGTTGGAGTCATTGAGATCATAATGAATATGTAGTCAGTCATACATGTAAACATATCAGAGAGGAGTTCCCTAAATACAATGAGAAGTATCAGTTCCTGTAGAAGGGAGGGATCACACATCTATTTGTGACTAGTAATATCAGGTCATTTCCATAAAGTATCTTATTTTTCATTTACAATCCACTATAGTGGGGAGAATCTCGCACACTAATGTACTACGACAAGTGCGGGGTGGTTTCGTTGTCATCTTTGCACTAAGTGGCACAAATCGTCTAACAGGATATTCTTCCCTTCCCTGCTGCGACGTTCCAAATTGTACATCTGTATTATCTGTCTGGAAACCTCGGCTTCTAAGTGCCAAATGACTCTGTCGGGGAGGAAGATGACAAGAGATAACGGCCGAGTGGTTTGTGCATTTGAGGATGAAAATGAATCCATTTTTTTTTTTTCTATTTTTTTATTCATCACCCTGACACTAAAAATACAATTTTCTCTGGCCGCTCGGCCCCTGAAAGCCAGTCTTGCACTGACCTCCCGCGAACGCCAGATCTCTCATTCCGTTTCTGCTGTCAGCATCTGTGTCTGTAATGAACCCGCGACGGAGGACACCGTGATCTGGCAATTTGTCACATTCAATATCTCCAAGTCAAACAAAATCTGATCACAATCCAGAATCTATCTGTTTGATGGGGCCAAGAGAAATTTGTCTGCTTCTATTTTCAGAAATCGCAAAATCTCTTTCTGCTTGTAATAAGCCAACAAATGGCAGACTGAAGCTTTAGCAATGACCCAAATGCATCACTGCCCCTTCTAAGTTATCGCGGTGTACGTGATGACAAAGTGTCTGAAATGAGAATTGTCTGTACTACAGTCCTGCAGCAGCTATCTGTCAGGATGATTTAGATGAACCTGGCCATGGGTTGGATTGTAAAAAACTGTGGTGGGTCTATTCGGGGCTTCGTCATTTTTAAAAGGGTAACTTTCATGGCCCTTTCTGTCAGGACCTGTATCACCTGCTGATGGCACTGTGGTTCCTTGGGTGGTGGCTTGAAGTTTCAGTGTCCATCAGCAGGTGTCTCCCAGCAGATCCCAATAATCAGTCTCCACCTGATGCTGGCTGCTGGGAGGGTATTTAGTTCCTCTTCTACTGTACCATTGCGCTTTAGTGTTTTGCCTGCTAGCCAGAGACTTGCTTGCTAATTTATCTTGTGCCTCATTTCTCATTCTTCCTCCTTGTATCTTGTACCCTGCTGCCTTGTATCAGCTCCCCTTGTTCCTGATTCCAAACCTGGTTCCCCCATTTCGTGCCTCTCTGGTATTGCCCCGTCACAAGCAAAACCCTCAATGGACCCTCCATCACAGCCCCACATCCTTACACCACAGTCCCCTTTACATGATAGTCCCCCCTGCCCCTTCTTTTACATCACAGTCCTCCCTTTACATTACCAACCCCTTTACACAACAGACCCATCTTTACATCACAGTCCTGCCTCCATTTTAGGGACTCCTTTTCATTACACTGCAGCACTTCGCACACCCCACTGTCCTTTCTTACATGCACAAGATGGGAGGCACGGCAGGTCTGGACAAAGGGCAGGACTTTTCATGTTAAGGTAGGTGAATAATTGCTTGAACCGCCCGCAGCCTAACAACCAATTACCCGCTTCCCAACTTGAAAAGCCCCGCCCTCTATCCAGACCTGCCGAACCTCTCACCTTGTGCCCTTCCTTGAGAATGATCGCAGCAGCTGTGGGCAAGGGAGCCAGCAGCCGAGAGAAGATACACAGGTATCTATTTGGTGAGGCTGTGGTCTGGATAGGACTGTTACTCAGTCCAGATCTAGACCATGGTCCGCCATTTAGTGATGCCCGTTCTAGCTGGTTCACACAGGTTTGGTATATACATAGTTGGTCCAAGCAGGGACATGTACCATATGTGTGACAGACCTAACCAAGTCAGTGGGTAAGAGGCTTGCTCCTAGTCCTCTCCAGGTCTGTCACAATATCTAAAATTATCCATACCTGGAATTCTTCTTTAAGGAACAACACGTTCCAGCATTTCGGGCAGCCTGTCTGTCTGTAAAGTGTTTTGAGGGCACCCATATCTTACACATATCATGGTGCTGGAATTCACTTGCTGCGTACCTGAATAAAATGCCAGTAGAGTTTCATCCTCTTTGCTTTGGCATAGTTGCATTCGATCAGTCGTGGGCGGCTGTTGACATCCACCAAACAGCGGTTGTCGTCGTCATCGATGGTCGGGCTCAGCACCCCCACATGTATCTGTTGCATGCTGGTGTAGTAAACATTCTGAAAAAAAAAAAAAATAGTAAGTAAATAGAAACATCAGGTCCACATTACATGTAAGACTGAAGTTCTTTAAAAATGCAAAGATTCAATGGGTGACGGTGGTGATGTACTACCAGATGTCACCAACAGGTGGCAATACGTCAGACTATTTTTAATTAAACTGATCAAGATTTATATATTTATGGGAAAAGATTATTCTTTTTAGAAGCACTATACAGTGATAATGCTTTACAGTTGTCCCCAGTGCCCACTTATCTCTAAGTGTGATCTCACACTCTATTAATAAAGGGCAACTGCGCTTTCAAAGGGCAACATTCCATCCCCACCCTCACGTGTGTACAGGGCATTAGATCTTAGGGCATCTTAGCAAACGCAATATACAGGGATATGGGAAATGGTATTGACATAGACGCATGCACATACACCTACACAGGTTGAAATAGATGGACTGGTGTCTTTATTCATCCTTACCTACTAGGAAACTAAAATTTTTGTCTGGAGTTCTATTTTAAAACGTTGTTACATCTTCAGGAGTGAGATGTCTGCACTTGCATGCGGCGTTCCACAACCATAGCGAATGAGGTCGAGACTAGAGATGTGCACGACAGATAAAATATGTTTCATTCTGGATTCCTTTGTCAAGTTAATCATTTTGCTCCATAATTTTTGTTATGTGATGCCCCATACACAGGAGCGGATTTTTTTTCGGAAAAAAACTTGGATGTTTTTTTCCGACGGAATTCCGCTCAAGCTTGCCTTGCATACACACAGTCACACAAAAGTTCTCTGAACTTTCGACCGCCAAGAACACGGTGATGTACAACACTATGACGAGCCAAGAAAATTAAGTTCAATGCTTCTGAGCATGCGTAGGAATTTTGTGCATCGGCATTTGTACAGATGATCGGAATTTCCGATCTAAACTTTTTCTGACCGAAAAATAGAGAACCTGCTCTCAATCTTTTGCTGGCTGTAATTCTGCCAGCAAAAGTCCGATGGAGCATACATACATTCGGAATTTCTGACCAAAAGCTCTCATCCGACTTTTGCTGGCAGAATTTCTGATCGCGTGTACAGAGCTTTAGAATGCATTGTTTTCGGAATTCGTTTTGTATATTTAGATTCGTTTTGTATATTTGTTATTTTCAAATTGGAAATTCAAATTTCATAAGATGGCTATATTCATTCAATTTTATTCTATTCTAATCTATTATTTTCTATTTTATTCCACTCTATTCCCATTCATTCTATCCTATTTCCACAATCTTTTTATTGTGTATAAAAAAATAAAACAAAAATAGACATACTATCTAACAATAGAACTTCACCAAAAAGTGCATTCTATGCATCCAAAAATATAGAAAATATAACAAATCAAATCATTATTATTCAACCCCAAAAAATAAAAGTCTTATGCATGTGTCCTGCTAATTAATATAGGGGGTCAACAATGCCAAGAGTTGGTGAAAGCAAGGATCCGTCATCCGCAGATAATTCCGAAAATCATCTGAATTATTCTGCTGGAGCTCCCGCAGCAAAGGCATATGACGTAATTGCTCACGATTAATAAAGCAACCAATTTTTGGTCCAAGAAATCCTCCTCCTCCTGTTCCTGGACTGGACTTAGGTCAAATCAATAACTCCAAAGCCAATAATAACTAACACGTTATCTCCTCCGATTCCACAACATGGCTGGTTGACGAACGGCGGTTCAGAAACAAACTGAAAAGCACGAAATGAAAAGTGCGAATCAACACTCGCCAAACTTCTACTAACATGAAATTAGCAGAAGGAGCCCAAAGTGTGATGCTAAAGAGCTGAAAAACCACGTAGTACGTCGCTAGGTTCGTAATTGTTGGCCAACCATTGTGTGGCCGTGTGTATGCAAGACCAGTTTAGGCCAACGCCCTTCAGAAAAAATTCCACGGTTTTGTTGGCCAACAATCCGATTGCGTATACGAGGCTTAAAACTACCAGGGAAGTCAGAACTCCTGACCTGTATCTGGCGATGCGAATTACCACCTATCTACTCTAATAAGTTCTCTTTAAAATGTGATGCAGACCAGAGGTGATATTACGAACCGCCATAACTGTCCCCACTAGCATGCTGCAAGCTCCTCTGTGCCTGGATCTATGATGGTGAGGCGAGACCCCAGAAAAGGGCCAGTATGTAAACAGAACCCAATAAATATATATATTTAATGGTGGTACGGTGTCTCATTAGTGTGTTAGTTTTCTCATAACGCAGCAAAGAGGATATGAGTATCATTACAAAATCTGCTCGGCGTAGAAGCACGCATTGATTACAGCATTCCATCACTGTCAGGGCGCCGTACAAGAACCGCATTACGGGGATCTAACCTTCCCACAGATTCTAATTTACATGGCTTTCTCTGTAAGACTCACAGCAAGATGCAAAATATTGTGTGTAATTTTGTTGTCTGAATCGTATGTTTCGGCGCACGCACAAATACGGCGTAGATAAAACATCTGATGAAAGTGCTTATACAGCACCTTAACCTGCTCCCAGCTGAGACAGAAGATGAATGTTTCCTTCTGCGTGCTCTCAAATTAGAGGTCTTCCGAACAGCATGGGAGCGGAGAAGGGCTCGTTTAAGTGACATCTTCTCCTGGAAACTCTGTGTGAGCTTTCTATAGATCTTCCCCCTATAAAAGTGACAAGGCTCTTAAGAGGTTCTTCTGGAAGGAGTTATGTTTACGGAACCATACGGGTGATTTCTGATAAGGACCCAGGCTTCATATGGCCCTCTATTCCATGAAATTTCTGCTTTACGGCAACAAAACCATATCGTACATGGGCATATAAGTGTAGCTGCAGCAAAATAAAAAAAATAGAGAACACCCAACTGAATCTCATCACAGAAATGAATGTGTACAGTATCTCACAAAAGTCAGTACACCCCTCACATTTTTGTAAATCTTTTCTTCTATCTTTTCATGTGACAACACTGAAGAAATGTAAAGTAGTGAGTGTACAGCTTGTATAACAGTGTAAATTTGCTGTCCCCTCAAAATAACTCAACACACCGCCATTAATGTCTAAACCGCTGGCAACAAAAGTGAGTACACCCCTAAGTGAAAATGTCCAAATTGGGCCCAAAGTGTCAATATTTTGTGTGGCCACCATTATTTTCCAGCACTGCCTTAAGCTTCTTGGGCATGGAGGTCACCAGAGCTTCACAGGTCACCACTGGAGTCATCTTCCCCTCCTCCATGATGACATCACGGAGCTGGTGGATGTTAAAGACTAGGGATGAGTCGAACACCCCCCAGTTCGGTTCACATCAGAACATGCGAACAGGCAATAAATTTGTTCAAACATCCGAACACCGTTAAAGTCTATGGGACTCGAACATGAAAAATCAAAAGTGCTAGTTTTAAAGGCTTATATACAAGTTATTGTCATAAAAAGTGTTTGGGGACCCGGGTCCTGCCCCAGGGGACATGTATCAATGCAAAAAAAAAAGTTTTAAAAACACGTTTTTTTCGGGAGCAGTGATTTTAATAATGCTTAAAGTGAAACAATAAAAGTGTAATATTCCTTTAAATTTCGTACCTGGGGGGTGTGTATAGTATTGCCTGTAAATTAGCGCATGTTTCCCATGCTTAGAACTGTCCCTGCACAAAGTGTAATTTCTGAAGGAAAAAAAAGTAATTTAAGCACTCACGGCTGTAATGAATTGTCGGCTCCCAGTAATACAGAGAACAGTCATTGATAATAAAAAAACAAAAAGCGTGGGGTCCCCCCAAATTCAATTACCAGGCCCTTCAGGTCTGGTATGGATATTAAGGGGAACCCTGCATCAAATAAAAAAAAATGACGTGGGGTTCCCCCCAAATATCCATACCAGACCTGAAGGGTCTGGTATGGATTTTAAGGGGAACTCCATGGCAAAAAAAAAAAAGGTGTGGAGTTCCCCCCAAAAATCCATACCAGACCCTTTATCCAAGCACGCAACCTGGCAGGCCACAGGAAAAGGGGGGGGGGAGAGCACCAGGCCACGTGCCCTCAACATGGGGAGAATGCTTTGGGGGTCTGTAACCCCTCAAAGCACCATGTCAACCTGACAGTTTTCTTAGCTGAGGATGGGGCCACCTGTCACGTGACCCCGTCCCCCTCTAATGCAAGAGGAAACTCGGGCTTCCCCAGTCACGTGCGGGTGACCCCGCCCCCTCTGATGTAATGGAAACCTGCGTTACATAAGAGGGGGGCAGGATCACCCGCACCAGAGGCATTAAGAACCTGTTATAAAGTATCTTGTTAGCTGTGAGGGACTGACCTACAATAGATGACAAATACACTCCAATTATTACTTTTATCCAGGATTTCTTCTTTCGTAGAGTAAGTGGAAAATCTATACATTTCCCTGTTGTTGCAGGAACCCCCCACTGATATCTTTGTCTCCGCTGGGAGGATTTGCCCTCCCTACATGTCCCAGTGACCGCGATGAGGAATTGTAAAACTTAGCGTCGCCTCAGGAAGAGAGGGGAGATCTTTCACTGGGGACGGCTGTTGTGGTGATCTCTGTCAAGAAAGAGATTTTCCTCACTTTTGGGGAGATTTCCTCTCGCTCTCCGTTATGCCTACAGGTAGAAAGTGAAGGGAAATCTCCCTAATGGAAAACAGATGGCATACAAGAACCTGGCCCTTTGCTACTGTAAAAAAACAACAAAAAAACCTTTCTATCCCAATAAATAAAGGGGATAAAGCACTGCTATTTCTGTTTCTTTGTATTCAAATTTGCATGTTCTACAGAACCAAGAGTTTCAGGCACACTGCCCTTCCTTAACCACTTGCCTACCGGGCACTTTCTCCCCCTTCCTGCCCAGGCCAATTTTCAGCTTTCAGCGCTATCACTCTTTGAATGAAAATTGCGCGGCCATCTGACACTGTACACGTAGAAGATTTTTATCATTGTTTTAACACAAGTATTTAAAGCAGAGTTCCACAAGTATTTAAAGCAGAGTTCCACCCAAAAATAGAACTTCTGCTCTTAAGTTGAGGTGACCCCCTGACATGCCACATTTGGCATGTCATTTTTATTTTTTTGGGGGGGGGGCGGGGGGGAGAAGGGGATACCCTCTTTTTAGAGGGATCCAGCTCCCACTTCCTCCCGGGGCACCGCGGCGCCAGAAGAAAGTTTACCTCAACCCCTCACCCCCTCTCTCTCTGCAATCTTCTGAAGATATGTCACAGGACCCAGATGATTGCCCGGCCAGTCACAGTGCATGGCTCGCAAATGTGCAGTGCATGCCCAGCTGTGAAGCCACAGCCGGGCGCCCACAGTGACAATGCCTGCGCCGCAGAGAGGAGGGCTTCATTCCCCCACATTGCTAGAACGTGGGACAAGTGAGTGTCTGATTAATAAAAGTCAGTAGCTCCACTTTTTGTATAAATAAATATCTATATCTTTTTTTTTTTTTTTTTTTTGCAGAGACCCTAGAAAATAAAATGACAATCATTGCAATATTTTATGTCACATTGTATTTGCGCAGCAATCTCAATCGCAATTTAAAAAAAATAAAAAATACACTTTACTGTGTGTTTTTTTTAATTTAAATTCATGAAAGTTAGGCCAATTTTTTTATTTTTTTTGTATAATGTGAAAGATGTTACAGCGAGTAACTAACATGTCATGCTTTTAAAATTGCGCTCTCGTGGAATGGCAACAAACTACGGCAATTCAACGTTTTTAAAGTGTCACTTGTGGAGATTTTTAACGGTTACCAGTTTAGAGTTACAGAGAAGGTCTGGTCCTAGAATTATTGCTCTCACTCTAACGATCATGGCGATACCTCACATGTGTGGTTAGAACAGAGTTTACATTTGCGGGCGTGACTTAAGTATGCGTTCGCTTCTGCACGTGAGCACAGAGGGATAAGGCGCTTTACTACTTTTTTTTAATTCATTTTTTTACACTGTCCCTTTTAAATGTTTTATCACTTTTATTGCTGTCACAAGGAATGTAAACATATCTTGTGACAGCAATAGCCATGTGTCAGGTGGTATTATGACCCTCCATAATACCACCTGACACATGGCTATTGCTGCCAGAAGAGATGGTTACATTCCTTGTGACAGCAATAAAAGTGATAAAACATTTAAAGGGACAATGTAAAAAATTTATTAAAAAAAAGTAGTGCGGTCTATAAGACCCCAAATCTCTCCTTTGCACTTAAAAACATTAAAAATGGCAAGTTTGGGTATTGGAATACTGCCATTTATTTATTTATTTGGCGCCTTTAAGGCTCCAGAAGTTATGTCATGACGTCGCGTCATGATTGCGGCTTTAATCGGGTCTCCGGCCAGCCGGCGGATGTGCCAGCTGGTCGATCGGGTCTCCCGGTGGGACAGGAGAGCTCAGGCAGAGCGGCAGGCTTCAACTCGGTACAACCACTAAAAGCAAAATAACCTACAGGTACGTTATTTTGCGGCAAGTGGTTAATCATCACTGGGGTTTTTATTTTTTGTTGAAAAAAGACCAAAAAAATTTAAAATAAATAAATAACCAAATAAAAAATGTTTTTCTAAGTTTCTGCTATAAAATTTTACAAATAGGTAATTTTTCTCCTTCACTGATGTGTGTTGATGAGGCCCCCCCCCGAATGCCCACCTAGTAATCTGCTTGCTTTGGGGGCACTCCTGCAGGCTTGATTCTGACCCGGGCTCTGTGTGTCCACTGTGACGCACACAGCGGGGCTCAGCTCCACCCCCTCCTCAAAGCAATGGTTGACAGTAGCAGGAGCCAATGACTCACGCTGCTGCCTCCATGTCCAATGAGCAGAAAGAGAAGAGAGGCTGCTTGTACCTTGAACAAATGGATCCTCCACATAAAGCAGGCTCCCACAATTCCTCCAAGACCCAATAAATCAAAAAAGAGGGACTCGGTGTCCAAAATACTGCAAAATGTCTTTACTTCCAATCAAAAATGCCTTCACAATGTAGCTTAATAGCAACTGGACAGTTTTTTTGAGCGCCCATGCTCTTTCTCAAGCTGTAGTGAATAAAGAGAATGGGCGCTCCAAACTGTCCAGTTGCTGATATTTCTATTAGTGTTTGTTAACCTAAAAAAAAAATTTGGATCCTGTTCCCTTAAAGCATGTACAGTGTAATTTGGCCCCTTGTCACAACTGAAATGCCTGGCTAATTCTGCCTGGATATACCCCCCCCCCCCCGTAAACTGACCACGGTGTATCATGGCTGCTGAGCCCTGACACTTGTCAGTTTACATACCCCTGTCATCTGCAGCCCTGCTCTCCTGTGTTCTCCTACTCCCTCCCCGCCTGTCAGCTCGTACCAGTGCCCACCCCCCTCCCCGCCTCATTTATGTGTTTTCTAAAAAAATCTGACGATAAATACCTTATTTTATAATGCCAGTTGGCAGTCACGTGACCGCCCATCTCTCTCCTCCTCCCGGCTGACATCAGCGGGGGTTTCTCGGCTCCTCCCGCTTTGTAGTCAGACTTGGAGAGGTGGGTTAACAACCACTTTAAGCTACATTGTGCAGGCATTTTGAATTGGAAATACATTTTGTAGTATTTTGGACACAGCAACCCTCCTTTTTTGAGATCATATTTTCTTTAGATGGGACCCATGAAATACTGAAATACAGTTGAAATATAACCATTTCACTCTGCTGAAAATGGAAAATAAAAGCACAGGCAGCAAACCTAATTCACCCACGTTTTGTAAGCTTTTCAGGCCGGCGGGCTGATTACACGCAATGCTACCCGTGCCTCGTCTGCTATTGATTGTGCTCCATTTTATCCCATTACTTACATCTGTGTTAAAAAAAATTGATGGATGATCCAAATTGGATTGAAGAAGGAGGCAGCGCTGATAAGAGGAAGCTGGCCTGAATGGCTGTGCCTCGTTCTGGATCTGATCTACTAACCTTCCGTTGCCCCGTACAGTCTGTTGTGACATAAGCAGGCCTATTGCACCGCTCTCAACTGTCCCCGATTTGGAACAAAGTCCCTTTTGTCCCTTTTTTCCTCCTCATTTGTCCCTCATTTTGGTCTGATCTATATAGTTGTATATAAAATGCAACATTTATCTGTCAAAAAGTGTTTCCCAGTGATGAACCTTTCATCCAATTTCTACATTGTTGCATTTGTAAATTTCAATAGCCAATATAAAGAAATGATGCGGTTACAAAAAATCAAAATGTAAATATACTGAAAATACAACATAAAAAGTATGTGAATACTGGAAAGTGTTAACTAAATTGTGAGTCCCAGTGAGAATAGTCCACATATATTAAATGGTGCACAAATATTGTGGTTAATCTTCCCCACGAGGGAATCGGGGGATCCACAGATCAGGTAAAACCAGGGATAACGGCTTGTCTGAAGTAGTTTCAAAGAATGGATAAAATACTCTTACCAGAGAGGGTGGACTCATCTGTCGTATGACGGTTGAGTCAACAGCGCTTGGGGTCCGAACATGGAACCACCACTATCAATTCATCATTGGTTCCATGTTCGGACCCCAAGCGCTGTTGACTCAACCGTCGTACGACAGATGAGTCCACCCTCTCTGGTAAGAGTATTTTATCCATTCTTTGAAACTACTTCAGACAAGCCGTTATCCCTGGTTTTACCTGATCTGTGGATCCCCCGATTCCCTCGTGGGGAAGATTAACCACAATATTTGTGCACCATTTAATATATGTGGACTATTCTCACTGGGACTCACAATTTAGTTATTAACACTTTCCAGTATTCACATACTTTTTAATGTTGTATTTTCAGTATATTTACATTTTGATTTTTTGTAACCGCATCATTTATTTATGTGCGGTATATTGTCATTTTTCCACACATCCAGCGCTACAATATTTGTTACTTTATATTCACTGAACTTTGTTTGTTTGAGTGTTAGCAGCTGTTTTTTTAGTTTTCAGTACTTCCTCACTATAGCGCAGTGTTTTCCTTTTAAAATATAAAGAAATAGCAGTGGTAAAAGAAAGCCCTTGTGGGTTCAACGAATCATTTTTTTTTTTTTGTGTTAATTCTCCTTTTAAAGCGGGAGTCCGCCGGGAGTCCGCGTTTTTTTTTTTTTTAAAAGCCAGCAGCTACAAATACCGCAGCTGCTGACTTTTAAAATAGTGACACTTACCTGTCCAGCGCGCCCGCGACGTCGGCACCTGAAGCCGATCTCTCGATCGTCTCTCGGGTGCTGCCGCCGCCATCTTGGGTATGGGAATCAGGAAGTGGAGCCTTTCGGCTTCATTTCCCGGTTCCCTACTGCGCATGCGCTAGTCGCGCTGCGCAATAAGGATGGACCCGCTGCCTCTGGGAGCTGTGTGTTTCCCAGCAGGCAGCGGGGGACTTTCGGAAAGGGGCGTAATCTACGCCCCATTCCGCAGAGAGCTATCCCGGAAGTGGGTGCAGATACCTGTACTGTACAGGTACCTGCACCCCCCTCCCCCCTGAAAGGTGCTAATTGTGGCGTCGGAGGGGGGGGGAGGGATCCGATGAGCGGAAGGTCCACTTTAGGGTGGACCTCCGCTTTAAGAAGGCATGGCGGGGGGCGTGTTCTATGCCTACATACTTTTTGCTTGTAGGTGTCTCTCATTCCCATCTCAAAAATTTGGGAGGTATGCCTATTGGGTGATGCCAGACAAGTAAAATCCGTGTATTGCAAACGATATCTATCAAATATGTCATCCGCAAAATCAGAAATGTCTATTAACTGTATATGTTGTACGCCACTGAAAATCAGGTTTAGCATCTGTCAGGGGTCCAGCTTTTTGTTGTTACGTGACATGTGCAACCTTCCCATCTAAGAACTGCATGGAACCAGGGAGAACTTGCTCTACATCAGTGGTCTCCAAACTGCAGCCCTTCGCTGGCTTTTTTCTGGCCCTTGAGGCACTATTTTATTCACTGACACTAATGAAGGACACAATTTCTACCAATTACATCAGTGATGGGGCTCAATTTCTCCCAATGACACCAGTGATGGGGCTCAATTTCTCTCAATGACTGGGCTCCATTTCTCCCAATGACACCAGTTTTGGGGCACAATTTCTCCCAATGACACCAATGATGGGGCTCAATTCCTCCCAATGACACTGCACAATTCCTCCCAATGACACTGCACAATTCCTCCCAATGACGGGGCTCAATTTCTCCCAATGACATCAATGATGGGGCACAATTCCTCCCAATGACACCAATGATGGGGTACAATTCCTCCTAATGATACCAACCATGGGACACAAGTCCTCTAAATGACACCAATAATGGGGAATTGTTTACTCCCATTGATGCAGGCACATTTTGTACTTCTTATGATGGTCCGGCCCCCTTAAAGTCTGAAGGACAGTAAACTGGCACTTTATTAAGAAAGTTTGGAGACCCCTGCTCTACATCTAAGGAAAATTCAGCATGACGTTAGATGGATTATCTTGAGTTTAGGATGTTTCTGAGGTCCTTCATAAGTGCATCTAACCTACACTAGACCTTGTTACCTTCCAAGCTGCATTAAGCTAAATTCCAGATACCATGAATTTCCAAACACGTCCTGCTTCAAACCAGGCCAAAAGGAAGTCTTGGGTGTCCTGAACTTCTTGAGTAGAGATTTGTACAACCGAAAAATGTGTTCCGTTTCCTCATATTAGTTATGTTAGAATGATTGATTTGTTTTTCGGAATTTGTTTGGTTTTATTATTACCGTATATAGGATTTCTATAGCGCCAACTATATATTTGGATTTGTTTTGTATATTTATTGTTCCGAATCAATTCGTATTTTTGGAAGTTATTTATATAGATAGATTTGTTTTAATTTGTTATTTCAGGAGTTCACTTATGCACTCGGTCATCCCTGTTAGCCCAACCCACATAAAGAAATGGAATGAGCTAATTGGATGATATCAACTGAAGTAAAGTGCATTCAAAAGTAACAAAATTAGTTTCGGATTCATTCGGAGATTCATAAACCCAAATACAATAAATAGGACTCCTCCTCTAATTTCACTTTTAGGCTCCATGCACACTGGAGCTCATAAACTGCAGTTTATTGGAGTTTGAGCGTTTTTTTTTTTTAAAAGCCCATAAACTCCACTCTATGTTAGCCTGTGTGTCCATGCACACATGGACGGTTTTTAGCTTTAATGAGCAGTGGAGTTGATGGGCTTTTTTCTGAACGCCAGAAATTCGCGTTCAAAGTGCCGTTTTTCACTGCCAAAAAACGACAAACGCCACTAAACGCTCATAAACACGCGTAATTAGTGTTCGCCATTCTATTTTTTCAATGCACTGTGGGATTTTTGTAGTGTCCTCTGTGTATTTTTATTGAAAACTCCCATAACCGCTAGCGCTAATAAACGCTCATAAACGCTAGTACAAAAAGCTGTTAAAAGCAAGTTTTTCAACCAGCGTTTTCTGCCAGCAATCTGGCGTCCAGAAAAAGCTTTTTTGAGCTTCAGTGTGCACGGAGCCTTATACCTTGGGCCCCTTTTTACACAGGCGGACCGATGAGGTCCACCTGTCTGTTTTATTAGGCAGATCCAATCAGACCTTTCACTGCTCCGTAGAGGGCAATGGATGGTTTGATTGGGTCTGCCTAAAAAAAAAAAACAGGCATGTGTCCGTTGATGCCCGCCGACATCCGATCCTACCCGCCAAAAACTGATGGGTGACGTTTCCCTCCCCCGTCCGTCTAGCGCAGTGATGGTGAACCTTGGCACCCCAGATGTTTTGGAACTGCATTTCCCATGATGCTCAACTACACTGCAGAGTGCAAGAGCATCATGGGAAATGTAGTTCCAAAACATCTGGGGTGCCAAGGTTCACCATCACTGGTCTAGCGGAAGGGATGACTGTCCGAACAGGCAGTCTGTTTGCATCTGACCGCTCATAGAAGAAAGTGGACCGTGTCCGTGTCTGCTCTGCATCCCCCGCTGAGCAGGTGCATCCGATAGAGAGTGGTCAGCGTGAAAGGGGCCTTATGTTTACATTTGATATGTAGTACAATTTTTTTTTTTTTTTTTTTTTAATGATGATTAAAAATGTTAATGCAAAATCAAAATCAAATGGATGCGAATCAACGCAGATCATTCATTATGTTGTTTCATTATTTTGGATGCTTCATACATTAACAAAACTATTGCATCATGTCATCTGAATGAAACAAATGATTTGTTGTTATCATTTAGTTCAGATTTATTGAATTTCGTTACTATTGTTACTCGGAGATTCAAAAACATCAATTTAACATAAATCACATTTCAAAGTGAAAGGATTCACATGTGGCTTGAAATATTACCAAGCTGTTCAAATTTCTCAATTATCTAAATACCACGCCAGCTTTGAAATCTCATTGTGCGCTCCCCTGTCCATTCAGAACTTACTGTGGTTACATTCTCGGCACCGGAAGACACTTTTAAACCCTATTATATAACACTCAATGCAGCTTTGGGACAGTGTCAAGTATTCGGGAGGCCTGCGCCCCCCCCACTTATTGCTGTCTATTATCCATAACCCCTTCTTCATCCACTTCATCCAGGGCTTTGGATCCCCTAAGGTCTTTAAACATTGAATTAAATCAAAGGTGACTCCCTTCCCACTCGTTACTGACTCCTAGATCAGGGATATGCAGTTAGCGGACCTCCCAGCTGTTGCAGAACTACAAGTCCCATGAGGCATAGCAAGACTCTGACGGCCACAAGCATGACACCCAGAGGCATGATGGGACTTGTAGTTTTGCAAAAGCTGGAGGTCCGCCAATTGCATATCCCTGATCTACAGGATTCAAATCCTTTAGTCGCCTCCAAAAACTGGATAAGTAAATATTTTCTAAATCCATTCAATCATTCTTCTTGAATCTAGGTGTGCTTTGTGTAATTCTTCCAGATCTGTGCAGTAATCCAGTGTGAGACTTTTCCTTCCGGTAATAAAGACCGCTCACTGCTGCTGCTCTCTCCTTGTGCAGGGTGACTGGTCTTGTCTCCGCCGCCTCCTTTAGTTTTCTGCAGGAAGCCTGTAGTGGGTGGAGCCTGCTGGGCCCCTCCCACAGCTCTGCTCTCTTTGTGCTAGGTGTTTGGTCTGGTCTCCACCCCCTTCAGTAATTTTCTGCAGGCACCTGTACTAGGCGGGGTCAGCTATGTCCCTCCCACAACTCTATTCATACAACACAAGGATGATGTCCTCACTAATCTTACAAGGTAATATCCAGCAAGCACTGTGGTTTGAAAAGTGTTTCTATATTATGTTTTAAAAAAAAAAGTATAGGAATGTATAAAAAAAAAATCATACTTGCGTAGGTGGATACTACATCTGTTCTCAGTCTTAAAGCCGGTGGGAGACAGAGCAATCGAACATGGCTGATCGCTCAGTTCTCAGCCCTCCCTGAGTAGAGAGCTGGTGACTGACAGTCGCTGGATCTCTGCTCTCCCCCCCCTTCCTTACCTACAGTGCTGGGCTGTGGAGGGGGTGGAAGTAGCCAGCTCAGGCTCTCAGTGGCTTGCTGAGAGGATAAGCCAGCCATCGGTCCAGGCACAGGGGCAGATCCTGACAATATGGTCACTATCTTTCCCGAGCCTGGACCGGCTCTGTGATGGCAGCTGACAGCGGGCTGCAGCCTACTGCTGAAAATGGGTCACAGGAGTGCAGAACGTACTGCACTCCTCAACAAGCTTGACTGTAATTCTCCTTTCACCACTTGCCGCCTGCCATATAGCAAAATGAGGGCGGCAATGTGGTTTCAATATCCTGACCGGACCTCATATGATGTTGCCAGGATATCAAGCTGCCGCGTGCCCCCAAGGCTCGCGCATCACGACGATCGTTGCTGCGGCATGTCAGTCTGACACACCGCAACACCGAACTAGGTAAAAGAGTCTCTGACGAAGACTCTTCCGCGTGATCAGCCGTGTCCAATCACAAACAGGAAGAGCCGTTGATCAGCTTTTTCTCACTCGCGCCTGTCAGCCGCGACTAGAGGAGAGCCGATCGGCTGCTCCTCTGACAGAGGGGGGATCTATGCTGATTATCAGCGCAGCCCCCCTGATGATGGCCACACTGTACCACCAGGGATGTCACCAACAGGTATGCCACCCTAGACCACCAAGGATGCCAATCAGTGCTCACAATGGGCATCACTGATTGGCAGGCATTATTGTTTGGCACTGGCATCCATCCGTACCATCAATTATTGTACATCAGTGCCACCTATCAGTGCCCATCCATGCCCATCCCTGCCGCCTTTCAGTGCCGAAAGTAAGCTCTATCTGTGGGAGTGAAAATGATAAAAATGTAGTTTGGGGTACAGTGTCGTATGACCACGCCATTGTCATCCTAAGTGCGACAGCACCGAAAATTGGTGTGGGCAGGAAGGTGTATAATTGCCCGGTACTGAAGTGGTTAAAGTATTTATCCGCTGTCTTTATGGTATATTCTCATCATGCCCTCCACACCATGTAGTATTTCAAGGACCTGCACTGGCTGCCTGCAAAATTAGAGAGCCGGAGTGACTGCTGCATATTCATTTCTGCAGTCTTTATTTTTCGGCTCTGTTCTCATACTGATTATACTGGCCCTGGGTTCTGCCGGTATTCATAGACTGTAGAGATGAGACCCTGCAGGCACATAAAATAGGAGTCTACCTCTTTAGGGTGATGCATACAGCATGGCAGACGCTGATAAAAAAAAACAAAAAAAAAAAAACAGCACAACGGCTTTCAAAGGCAACGCAACCTGTTCATGCCACCAGCTACCAGCCGTTTTCCCTGTTCTGGGCAGGCTGCCAGTCTCCGATGTCCTGAAGAAGGGTTCCTTTTAAGACCCCCCATTCATTGCTCGGTTATCAATAAGTTTAAATATCCTTCCTTGTATACTCTTGTATTTTGGCTCTTCTACACAACAACTGCTTCACTTATGGAAGCAAAGAATTGTATAGGCAGCCCTGACCTTTATATATTTTAGAAAAAAAAAAAGAATTCTTTAGTATAAGACGATTATAAATAATTTGGGTATAAAATCAGTCAAATACATTCTTATAAATGTCTGTCTTTTTCTTGAAATCCAGATAAAAGATTATTTCTGCGTATCGCATAATGTACATTATTTAGCTTCTCGTGTTCTAATTGCAATATGTTGGAAAATCCCTGGAATCAGCACTTTGGTGCATTTTCATTGGTGTAATTTATCATGTAAAAGCCTATGGGGGGATTATGTAACCCATAAAAAATCCCACAAGTCATTATTATTTTCTGTAGATTGACCTATTTTTTTTTTTTCCTTTTCCCCCTCCGTGTGTTCTGCCGCTGCTCCGCATTCTGCGCTTCATGTTCATCGAACGCTCACAGGGATTTTCAAGAGGAAGTAAACTCTGATGGGTTTTACTTCCTCTACATTTGCCTGCAAAGGTAAAGCATAATGCCTAGTAGCCCATTATGTGCCACTTTGCATTGCCTAGTAGCCCATTATATGTCACTTACCTGAAACCGAAGCCCGTGATGTCTCCGTTGTCCCCACTAGTGGCGAGCGTCTATTTTCACCCCTCTTCCTTCCAGGGCTGCGAACTCCGGCTCTGTGACTGGCCGGCGTTTGTGTGACATCACTCCCGCGCATGCGCCACCAGTCACGGCCTGAGCCCTTTTAGAGGCGCCACGATCTGCCCTTTCTAAAGTGCGCATGCGCCGTAGACATCGGCGCGCAGCTTTATTGTAAATATCTCCTTAACCGTGGAGGTTTAGGAGCGATTTCCAGCACCTATATTAAGGCTTGCCTGTAGGTAAAAGTAGTTGTACAGGGTGTAAAACCACTTTCAGTGTATATTTAAAAGGTCCAAAATGTTTTCTTTTTATCTTTGCCAGATGTCGGCCAGGCGATCTGTTCCATGTTTACAAGCAGGCTGTATAGGGGTAAGCTTCGATCTCGGAGTGAGCATCCAAAGTGATCAGGCACACACAGGTGTGTCAGAGGTCGCAAATGCAAAACTGAATTCCAGGCATAGGTGTGCGCAGCCTATTACATTAGGATGTGCACCCCAAAGCTCAACCACACACGCCTTTCTCTGCAGTCTCAGCTGGACGGGGCAGTAAATGAATGGGAAGTGCTCTGTGCTGAGTGGCTTTTTGTTCATTCACAAATTGAAGCATAGTAAACAGTTTACTATTCCTCAGTTATGAATGGACGCAGTGAGTGTGTTCACTGTGTTAATTTAGAAAAGGAAGGGGGCGGTAAATTACACATTTTACAAGCCCCTTCCTCCACTTTACATCCTGAAACAATCCCCCACAGCAGCCGCGAGGAGGGAAGCCAGCAGTACTGTTGGGCAGGGAGCGGAGGGTGACCACACATAGTGATTAGGGGGTGCCCGAGAGGCGAAAGTGATGTCAGATGTCGCTTCAGTCCTCCAAGGTAATAGAGCCCAGTGGGGGGCCATCTTGCCCTCACTCAGCTTCCTGCCCAGCCATCGGCCGCTCCGAATTGGTTATTGGCTTACTGACATCTCCGGTAAGCTCAGGAACCACCAGGAAGCTGTGGGAGGGGGGGGGGGGGGGGGGTACCTCTTCGCACTTGGAGCTGTGTGTACAGAGAAAGCATGTAGCCTGACCTCAGAGAAGCTGTGCAGCCTTTGTTGATTTAAATTATTTATGCAAGATGAGGCTTTGTCTATTAATGTTGGTTGGATGTGGGTCTGTGACTGCTTGAGCTGGACTGGGATGTCCCTTTGGATGTATGGGGCGTGTCCCTTTGCTGGGTGTGTGGGGCGTGTCCCTTTGCTGGGTGCGTGTGGCGTGTCCCTCTGCTGGGTGCGTGTGGCGTGTCCCTCTGCTGGGTGCGTGTGACGTGTCCCTCTGCTGGGTGCGTGGGGCGTGTCCCTCTGGTGGGTGCGTGGGGTGTGTCCCTCTGCGGGGTGCGTGGGGCGTGTCGCTCTGCGGGGTGCGTGTCGCCCTGCGGGGTGCGTGTCGCCCTGCGGGGTGCGGGGTGCGTGGGGCGTGTCGCCCTGCGGGGTGCGTGTCGCCCTGCGGGGTGCGTGGGGCGTGTCGCCCTGCGGGGTGCGTGGGGCGTGTCGCCCTGCGGGGTGCGTGGGGCGTGTCCCTCTGCTGGATGCGTGGGGCGTGTGCCTCTGCTGGGTGCGTGGGGCGTGTGCCTCTGCTGGGTGCGTGGGGCGTGTGCCTCTGCTGGATGCGTGGGGCGTGTGCCTCTGCTGGATGCGTGGGGCGTGTGCCTCTGCTGGATGCGTGGGGCGTGTGCCTCTGCTGGATGCGTGGGGCGTGTGCCTCTGCTGGATGCGTGGGGCGTGTGCCTCTGCTGGATGCGTGGGGCGTGTGCCTCTGCTGGATGCGTGGGGCGTGTCGCTTTGGATATATGGGGCACGTCTCGCTGCTGGATATATGGGGCACGTCTCGCTGCTGGATATATGGGGCACGTCTCTTTTTGCCCGTTTTACTGCATTGCTTTTTATTAACAAATTCCACACAAATGACACGTATAGCCCCTCAAGATTATACTTGGTTCCCTGTTCTCTAAAGGAGGTTGTTCTAGGGGTGGAAACCAGTGTGGTCTGGGGGTGGGAGTGGGACTTCCTGTAAGGATGGGGACTGCTGTAGAGAGACTGCTGCTTTCACGCAGATTGCAGCAGTCTTTCTGTACTACATGCTGCTAACTGATATTTTCTGCTGTGGATGTGTGCAAGGCAAAAAAAAAAAAAAAAGGGTAAGCTATTCAACAGTTTCTGTGTTTTTTAAAAGCACTCCATTGACATTAGCTAAAAAATAATAATTTTACATCAAAATGAATAGAACTAAACAAACCTGTGGTGTCATCCCATGGCAGATGTAGACGATGGGGATATTGTCAGTGTCCGGCCCCTGGTCAAGGCACAGGTCTGTTTTCAGGGAGTTCTGCAACTGCAAAAATTCAGAGAAAAACCTTTGCGTTATTAGATGTGATGATAGCATCGAGAAAAATCAGTAATAACTCGACCATAGAGAAGAAATTCGAATTACATTTCATCATATAGATGTGAACACTAGAGGGAGTATTTCTGAATTGGATACTATCCAAATGATGAAAATCAATGTCAAAATTGACGTCCAGGCAATTGTTGTAATAAACGCTCACAAGGGGGGTTATTTACTAAAACTGAAGAGTGAAGAATCTGGTGCCGCTCTGCATGAAAACCAATCTATATTCAGAGAGGTGATGTAAATAATCCCGTACAAGTTCATAGAGCTGCACCATTAATCGTTAAGAATCGAGATCACGATCCCGCCACCCACTGAATTTTCCAGATTCTGTGCAGAGTTCTCTGCTCAAGCCACAGCTATCAAAAAAAAAAAAAAAAACTGGCAGTCAGCTAAGTATCACAACATTCCTCAGATGCCGCGCCAGCTATAAACATTGTAACGTTTTGTTCTTTTGATCAAAGGAATGAACTTCGGTTTATAAATGAGGGAAGTTTATCCACTTAACGACTAAGCCTTTTCCTGACACTTGTTGGTTTTAAGTTAAAATCACTATTTTTTGCTAGAAAATTACTTTTTGGGGGGAGGAATACACTTAATGAATAAAAAAAATAAAAAATAAAGTTGGGCACATTTTTTTTGGTATGATATAAAAAAAAAAAATGTTACGCTGTTACGATGTTAACGTGATGTTACGCCAATCGTAAGAGAATCGTGATCTTTATTCTAAGCAAAAAAATTGTGCTTCTCGTTTTGGCCAGAATCGCGCAGTAAAAGTTCCCCATAGACACAACTTTCCTTCCTTGCAGAAAACAGGGTGTATAACAAGGAGGTTCAAACCCCCACCTGAATACTCCTCTTCTGCTATTTCCAGTTAACTGTTTGATAGACAGCTGTGTTTTGTAAAACAGTTAGGGGAGAACATAAAACAGGACTGAGAGGGGCTACACTATTCTGTGCAGTGATGGTAACCTCTAAGCTACGTAGCCTCCAGAGATAAAATCGAGAGGTCATACAGAATCCCAGGTCCTGAAAAAGCCACAGGACACAACAAGGTCTGTTTTATAAAACATTTGCTGTGTGAATGTAGAAGCATTCTTGAATCATCCTTGTACCGTGTCTAATATGTTAATTTCCTATGATTGTCAGCTCCATCTAGTGACCATAATGTTGTATGATCCTGATTTAGGATTTTAGGAAAACACCGCATTATGGCTACTAAATGGAGCGGACAGTCATAGGAAATAAACATATTAGACGCATTACAGGTATTATTTGCGATGGCTGTGTGAATGCTGATGCATTCAGACAGTGAATAATTTATGAATGAATGAATGAAATACTTGTATAGCGCACAATGCGAACTGAATCGCCTCTAGGCGCTGTCTTATAAATAGAACCCACTAGTTTTTGCATGTATGCATGCATTTTTTTTTTTTTTTTTTTTTTTTTTTACTTGCAGAGTGTTTGTTACCAAGAAAAGAAAAAAGCTTTAATTCTGCTTTAAAGAGGAAGTAAACCCTCTGAAAAAAATAAAATAAAAAAATAGCCCCTGCAAGACAAAGGCATAATGAGCTAGTGTGCATAGCATACTAGCTCATTATGAATTACTTACCTGAGTTCGAAGCCCCTGCAGCGGTCCTCGTTCCCCTCTTCCGACATGTCTCCCGGAGTGACTTCCGTATTCGCAGACTCCGGCTGTGTGACTGTCCGGAGCCGCGATGACATCACTCGGCATGTGTGCGGGAGCCGCCAGTGACTTTGTTGATCACCCCCAGAAACAGCACACTTGGTGCGCCTGCGCCATAGACATTGGTACAGTATTTTTTTTACAAATACCTCCTAAACCGTGTAGGTTAAGGAGATTTTACAAGCACCTACAGTTAAGCCTTGAAGTGGTTGTAAACCCTTACAACACACTTTAACCTACAGATAAGCCTAGATTAAGGCTTACCTGTAGGTCCAAGAAATATCTCCTAAACCTACACGGTTTAGGAGATATTTACAATTCCCCGTGCGAGGATTTCTTCCGCTCATGCGCTGATGTACTCAGCGCACGCGCACTTTAGAAGGGTCACGGCGTGCCGTTTTCATTAAACGACATACCGTGACTGTCGGTTCCCGCACGCATGGGCAGGAGTGATGTCACGTGACTCCAGCCAGTTACAGAGCCGGAGTCCGTGACCCCGGAAGGAAGATGGACTCTTCCAGCCGGCGAGGAAATCGCGGACATCGCTGGCTCCTGTGTCAGGTAAGTGACACATAATGGGCTACTATGCGATGTATAGTAGCCCATTATGCTTTGCCTTTGCAGGGAAACAAACATACAGTACTTCTCTTTTAATTGATTTATGAAATGTAATGTAAGGAAAGAAGATTACTTTGAATATTTCCTTTATTAACTTCCTGGCTGATGTATTCCCAGTGTCTCGGCTTGCCTGTGATAAAGAAATATGATTGTAAACTCTGCTGGGCAGAGATGGACGACCTGTATAGAATTCTCTATTGATAAAGTAATGCAAAATCTACTACTGCTCTATATTTAAAAGCCTCCCAATAATAATAATATTTGCATTGAACAGTCCTACAGGACATTCCGTGATACTAGGGGGGGAGGGGTAGGTCAAGTAGTACAATCAATAGGAGGGTCACGTAGATGTACATTTTTTTACGAGGTACGCCAAAGTCGGTGTCTTTGGGATGAAGCGACACATTAATCAAAGGCAAACCAGCCTCAGAAATTGGATCTGCTTCTTCAAGCAAAGAAAAAGATATTCACTGTCCCATTTGATTAACAAACTCATTCCGGCCATAATATGAAACATGATTGCCAATCTATGGCGGGCAGATAAAGATTTGCCGCTGCGAGTCCAGGATGTTTAGCACGTCTTTGTCTGAGATGACTTTTTTTTTTAACCTTGGACGTGGGCCAGTGTCTCAACCCCCCCGAATGACAAACGAAAATGTTTTTTTTTTTGTATCGGCTGAGAAAATGAGTTGTCTTGTCTGTATATAGAGAGTGGCTGTATGATCGTCTCTTCTTCATCTGGGGGGGGGAGGAGGCATTCTTGCATAAATTTGTGAGAATAAATCATAAATTGCACATAAGGGGTAAGAAACACTTAGCCCTAAAAAAAAAAAAAATACCCCAATCCAGGCACACAACAATTTGAATGTCTAAAAACCCCCCCTCCCGCTCTCTCTCCTGACACAGCCGCGTCTCCGGGAAAAATGGCAGCTTCTTGCTTGGGCACAGAGAAGATCTGGCTTGACAAAATACAAGTATTCAAAAAAAAGGGGGAACAAGGAGAACAAGGGGGACATTGGGACTTTACATGAAGTATGTGGTAGCAAGAGAGTACAAGGTGAACTAATAGGTATGACGATGCAGAAAGACAGTATTATGAAGACCTGAGCAAGGCCGGAACCAACGCTCACATCCAGCCCCAACAGCAATGGAGACAGCAGTGTGACCTCCAGGCCCGGGGTCGCCAATCTAGAACACGAGAACCAGCATTTACATAAAGTGGTGAAGGATCTAGAGTTCGCTGTCTCCAAGCTGGAAAGTCGGATTGGTGTGCTGGAGAAAAATGCGACCTCAGAAAAAGTGGAACTAAAACCTCCGCCTGTGTGCAAGTTTCCTGCCCCGGCAAAACTCTTCTGCCCAGACCTGTTCCTGAACTCGAGAAAGAGAAGGAGGACGATGATGATATTGACTTGTTTGGCAGTGATGATGAGGAAGAAGATGCAGAAGCTGAGAGAATTGGAGAAGAGAGACTAAAGCAGTATGCAGAGAAGAAATCCAAGAAGCCGGGACTCATTGCCAAGTCCTCCATCTTGCTGGACGTGAAACGGACATGGGATGACAAGACGGACATGGCAAAGTTGGAGGAATGCGTTTGCTCTGTTCAGGTGGACGGTCTGCTGTGGGGCTCCTCCGAGCTGGTTCCTGTGGGCTACGGCATCAAGAAGCTGCAGATACAGTGCATGGTGGAAGATGACAAAGTGTGAGCACCGATTATCCTGGAGGAGGAGATCACCAAGTTTGTGCAGAGCGTGGACATTGCTGCATTCAACAAGATCTACCATAACCTAAAGGCTGGACTGATCAACAATAAACAGCAGTGAAACCTCCAACAACAAAAAAAAACAAAACAAAAAAAGGTCTAAAAACCATATAAGGGACAGAAGTGTTGAACAGTCCAGAAAAAGTTCATATACAGTGGGTATAGCAAAGAATTATCCCCCTATTTAAAAGAATCGCATTTCATTGCTTTGTAGCCTGAAATAAAGGCCGACATCTTTTTTGTTTTCATGTAACTGTATTTAGAACATCCAAGTGAAAAATATATAATACCAACATCAGAAAAAAAAATAATTAAAAACCGAATCACTGAGTTGGGAAAAGGATCTCCCCCTTGTATCATTATTTTGTTGGACCACCTTTTGCTTTAATTCCAACCTTCAGTCTGTTGAGATTTGTCTCTACTAACCTTCCACCTGTCTTCCGATTGGCCGAAAAGAGAGGACTCCCGATTGGCCGCCAAGGAGAAGGGAGGAAAACGGGAGCCACTGATGCCCTTGGAGAGCAGAGGAAGGGAAAGCTGATGCCGCTGCCGAGCAAGGGAACCCACCGGGGAAGTGCTGCTTAGATGGGGTAAATGTACCAGACCCACTCGCCGACTGACAGACCGGGGGGTACGGTTTGCCACCTTCCCAGAAAAGAGGACCAGATATCATTGTAGAGAGGATTTCCATCCGCCTGCAGGATTTGGGTCATACGTTCAAAAAGATCCTAGTGGGTGTCCCATCTTCCCTCCTCCACTGAAAAAAATCATTGTATAGTTTTTACAAAATGCAATACGCGCTGAAAATGGGGACGAGGCGGATGAATCACAGGATCTCCTCTGCCATTGAAAGAATGTGTAATGTGTCTGTGAAAACATGCAAGGCTTTTTGTTAATGGAGGAGAGGGCAGAAGGGGGCAGGCAACCATCAGGGACCTACTTTCAAAGTTAAACACAAAGCTATTAACCCCTGCAGTGCCGAAAGTTTAGAGATGTGAAGAGGACCGGCATCACCAAAGACAAGATTTCTACAGGGGCCATCAACCTGCAGGATGTGAGTTCTACTTCATTGCAGGTAAGTTGTGTGATTGTAGCTGTAGGGAAACATTTTTTTACTTTAAGACCCCTTTCACACTGGGGCAGTGCGGGCGTTAAAGTGCCGCTGTTACAGCAGCGCTATTAGGCCGCTAGCGGGGAGCTTTGAACCACTCCAAGCAGCCGAGGAAAGGATTAATAATGCCCGGAAAGCGATGTTGCCGAATCGCTTTGCAGGTGCTTCGGCAGCGGTGACCATTCTTTTCAATGGGCAGGGGCGGTGGAGGAGCAGTGTATACACCACTCCCGCACCGCCCCAAAAATGCTGCTTGCGGGACTTTTTCCCCATCCTGCAAACGTACCGCCCCCAGTGTGAAAGCACTCGGGCTTTCATACTAGGGTGGCTTGAGGGGCGATTTTCATGTGCCATTTTTAGCGCTAAAACACCTGGAAAAAGCGCCTGAGTGTGAAAGGGGTCTAAGCTTTAGACCCTTTTCACACGTCTGCGACTTGGGACCGCAAAACCACAAGACAATCGTACCCCATGATTTCCAATGAGTACCATTCATATCTGTGCAACTTCAAAAGTAGTTCCTGCACTACATTGTGTCCGACTTTGATGCGACTTGAGGTCCATAGACCTCAAGGTTACTCAGGCATTTCTTCAAGTCGGGGGCAAAATCGTGCGACTTTCAGGTCACACAAGTGTGAAAAGGGCCTAAAAAAATACCCTGATGTTAAATCAGCTTACCCCACAATTCGGTTTACACTCTCGCTCTGGGCACCCGGTACTACTTCTCCTCCTACCCCTCCTCTAATCTCCTCTTGTTCTCATCTCTTACACGCTTTCCCATGTTCCTGACTTTCAGTATAGCCTGCTGGCCCGACGTGGGGAACCGCGCCATTCTATCCACCTCCCCGATGCCTCCTCCATCATTAATAGTCATTGAAATATAAGACACAGCTATGAGAACCGTCTCATTGATTTTTTTATTGTACTGTCTTATGACGCGGAGTACACAGCATGTTACTGTTCTTTGCCACCATTCATTATGTACCGAGTGGGGGCCACATCTCCCCCAGAATTATCGACTATTTTTGTACCATTCCGATAAAACCTGATAAATCTTTATTCTTATTTAAAAAAAAAAAAAAAAAAAGCGCCGCTGGTAACTGCTACACAGTACTGTCACTATGAAAATAGGTACCCAAGTCATTCATTATCAAAGCCTTTCCTTCCGATATTACCTCCTGTATAGAATTCTATTCTGCTGGGTAGACCTTTTATTCTTTGCCAGGAAATGCAATGAAACTGAGAGCCCAGCTGGACCTTTCTATATTATTACTATAAGGCAGGCAGGCTGCATAATAAATATGACCTTTGTTTTGTTTTTTAATATAGTAAAACCTTGGATTGCGAGCAAAGTTCATTCCAGAAACATGCTTATAATCCAAAGAGCTCATAGCAAAGCAAATTTCCCCATAAGAAATAATGGAAACTCAGATGATTCTTTCCACAACCATTTATTCATAAATCCTCCAGTTTATAGTCCATAGAAAAAGATTATAGCAATGCAGCGGCGGCCCATACATAGAAGGAGACGCTTCCCCCCTACCCATGCGTCTGGCCCCCTGATCTACATATCAGGGTGCCGGATTATGGATTCCAATAGGGGGTTTGAAGCACGTTATTAGAGCAAGAGGCTCTAATAGGAGACGCACAGCAGAGGAAGCTGCTGGAGGGGCGGATACCAGACCGCACGCACGGCGAAACATCCTGGAGGACACCACGGACCGCCACCTGGGGTGGGGGTGTGGTAGTTTGCCGCATTGCCAGCCGCCTGGGTGGAGGGGGTGGTAGTTTGCCGCATTGCCAGCCGCCTGGGGGGGGGTGGTAGTTTGCCACATTGCCAGCCACCTGGGGGGGGGGGGGGGGGGGCGCGGGGTGGTAGTTTGTCCCTAAAGAAAAATCCATCCACAAATGGAAGCCTGCACATAGGGATCAGAAGCAAAATCCAGCAGGAGCTACAGCATATAAAAGAGAAGAGAGGCGCCTCTAAGTGTAGCAATATGGTTACATTTAATGAAAGTACAACATTTAGCAAATAACGTGCTTGATGATTTAAAGAGGCACATCTAGGTATGCAGGCACCCAGGGTAAAGCTGTCCACATAGACCAGTGATGGCGAACCTTGGCACCCCAGATGTTTTGGAACTACGTTTCCCATGATGCCCATGCACTCTGCAGTGTAGTTGAGCATCATGGGAAATGTAGTTCCAAAACATCTGGGGTGCCAAGGTTCGCCATCGCCGACATAGACTGCCCGCCACACCGCCGGCTCTCACCGCTGTCAGTCTGCAATCGTGATGGGGAAGACTACCCTGTAGTAGAGCGTACTGGAAGCAAGACATGAAGTGCTCGTGAAGCACAGCGTGGAAGGGATGGCATCGAGAGCGGTGAGGCGGATGTGGACAAGCTTTACCCCGGATGGCTGCATACTTAGATGCTCTAAATCCTCAACCATGTGAGTTGCTAAATGTTGTACTTTCATTAAATGTAACCATATTACTACACTTAGAGGCGCCTCTCTTCTCTTTTATACTCGGTTGTGACACAATGCTACTTGTATACCAAGACATCACTGGTTTGTGAAGTCAAAATTTATAAAAAAAAAAAAAATAAATTTTGCTCGTCTTGCAAGACACTCCCAGAACAAGTTACTCTCAATCCAAGGTTTTATTGTACTAATATTTGTTGCAACAATGGATACAACGCTCTGTGCTGGCACCACGCTAAAGAGCCAGGCCATTGGTCATCTGTGCAGCCCAGGTATCCAGCGGTCTGACACGCCCCCTGCTAAGTGCTCCAATCAATAGCCCCGCTCAGGAAGCGTGAGCGGACGGGGGGGGGGGGGGCTTGTCATATTGCTGGAGACTGGACAGATGTGCTCTGAGCAGAGGTTCAGCGTTCTTGCATGCTGCTGGCACAAGGTGTAATAACCCTTGTTACCTGTGTTAAACTGATATTCAAATGTCATTTGCATAGAACAGCGCCAATCCTCTTCGTTCCGGGTCACCCGCTGGTGCTCCTGGCTCCCCCCCCCTCCCTTGAGCAGTGCCCCCAGAGAAAGTAGTGGTGTAACCACTGCGTGCTTGCAACCAAGCCATGTCAATAAGTCACAGAGAGCCGTGGCTTGGCAACACCTTCTCATTGGCTCACTGGCTGTGATTGACATAAGTGGGAGCCAATGTGCTCCCACTGCTGTCTCAGCCAATGAGGGAGGGCGGGTCCCCATAAAGCTGAGGCTATTGTGAACATTGCTGGACTGAAGGGAGCTCAGGTAGGGATTGGGGGGCGCATAAGAAATATAGTGCCATGCCATGGCTTGGGCCCCGCCGTCTCCTCATTGGCTCACTGGCTGCGATTGAAATAAGTGGGAGCCAATGGGCTCCCGCTGCTGTCTCAGTCAATGAGGAGGAAGGGTATCGTGTACATTGCTGGATCGGAGGGGGCTCAGTTGGGGATTTGGGGGGGGGGGCACTGCACACAAAAGGTTTTTTACCTTCATGCATAGAATGCATGAAGGTGAAAAACTTGCAGCTTTTAGAACCGCTTTAAAGTAAAATAGAAACATATGCACCCTGACTTCATGAACGTAAATAATACAGGAAGGTTCAATTGGGCTTTAACCAATTCCACATCACCGCACAAGACAATGGCCTTGCCGCCTATAAAAAATCCAATACAATACGGACTTTTCACTCCGGAGACTACAACCTGCCTATGCTATAAATACTTCATAGCGCGCTCCTTGATTATTCTGACACTCCACCTATATCATAGACCTGCAAAATCAGCAACATCATTCTTTTAAATTTAGGAAAGTTAACCCACCACTGGATTCGCCCTGTAGAACTCGATCAAAGCTGTTCCTTACTTTGATATGTAAGGTTTGAGCAGACAGCGCAGCAGGTTTTTATTCCTACTTATATTCATTTCTGCACGTTAACTCTTACTCTAGTTCTTACCATGGTTTATTATTATCACCAATTTCAGTGGCAGTGCATCCATAAGGGCGCATGGGCACCGCCCCCCACCCCCCGCCCCCCCCCCCCTCTAGCACCAATAGCTAGATTCATGCATCGCATGAATCTATCTATGGCCGCCGCTGCCACCCCCTGTTCAGGCACCTTTTCGGGCGCAGGGTGCCTAAATTACAGTGGCGGGGTGGGGGCTGGGGGGGTGTCTTTGAAGCACCTGATGTGACAGCTGTGTATTAGAAAAGCAAATGAATATTCGCTTTCCTAACACTAAACTGCCTCTCTGCCAATCAGGTGCTCGGATCTGTTACCCGTCACCTGATTGGCTGAAACGACAGGCGCCGTGATTGGATGCCAGGTGTCCAATCATAGCAGAGGACGGGAAAAGAAGACTGGAGAAGGCATTGAGGAGCTGTCCCACCGAGACAGGTAAATGCAGATGGTGGGGGACACAGTGGCTGCGTTTGATGGGGCGCAGTGGCTGCGTTTGATGTGGTTTTTTTTCCCCAGTTTGTTTGCACCCCCCCCCCCCCCTCAAAAATTTTGAGCACCAACAGCCACTGCCAATACTGAAAGAAAATCACAACATTTAGGTTGTCACCAGAAGAGTAATAGAGGGGAAATCTTCCCATGGACATGGTGACAACTAGGGTTTCCCTCATTATCAGTGTTGGCAACCATCAATATTTTTACTGGCAGCCAGTAAAGAAAAACAGGCACTTTTCTCCTGCCAGTAAATGCTAGTGACAGGAAAAGGTTGTCAGTGATTCTCACCTGGGTCCATCCCAGTGCCTGCTACAGTGTGTTCAGGCAGTGCCTGAGTATGTTGTGTGATGTCATAGTGGACAGGAGCAAGGCAAGCCAGGAGCGGGACTGTCAGTGTTGTTTGGACTGGTGTGGACCAAAGGGACCACCTGGCATGGAAAAAGACTGTCACTGTGACTCAGGAGGCGGCGTGTCGGTGATCTGTGCTGCTGCAAACTGCTGTCAATTTCACCTGTGCTCGCCCATTCTAATTTCAACGTTATGGCGGACAGCTCGGTTTTTTGGGACCACTGATATTTATACAGCGGTCAGAGATAAAAATAGCCACTGATTACTGTATACATGTCACTGGCAGGGAAGGGGTTTAACACTAGGGGTTTATCAAGGTGTTAACTGTGTTCCCTAGGTGTATTTCTAACTGGGGGGGGGGGGGGGGGCTGACTAGAGGAGCCGCCAGATCGTTGTTCCTACTGAGTAGGAAAAAACTGTTTCTCCTCCCCTATCAGAACAGAGTTTTGTGTGTTTACAAATCCTCATTCTGGCTCTTGTGCCCTTGATCGCGGGTGGCTGGTGACGATTGCGCCCGCCGTAAGAGGCTTCATTCCAGTCTCCTAATTGTAAACACAGAAGCGACGTCATGATGTCACTTCCCGTTTACTCGGCTGCCAATGGCGCCAGATTTAAAAATATATACAGTATTCAGAGTCGCTGAAAACGGCCATCTGAATACTTTGAAGTGTAAAGGAGGGATCGGGGGTCTTTTAGACCCCCGATCCCTCCATAAAGAGTACCTGTCACCACCTATTACTGTCACAAGGGATGTTTACATTCCTTGTGACAGCAATAAAAGTGATCAAATTTTTTATTTTTTTTTAACAATTTATTAATTTTAAAATAAATAAAAAAAATTTAAAGCGCCCCCTGTTCCCGCGAGCTCGCACAGCAAAGAAAACGCATACGGAAGTTGCGCCCGCATATGTAAGCGGTGTTCAAATCACACGTGAGGTATCGCCGCGATCGTGAGAGCGAGAGAAATAATTCTAGCACTAGACCTCCTCTGTAACTCTTACCTGGTAACCTGAATTTTTTTTAAAGAGTCGCCTATTGAGATTTTTAGGTACCGTAGTTTATCGTCATTCCACGAATGCGTGCGATTTATGAAGTGTGACACGTTTGGTATTTATTTACTCAGCATAACATTATCTTTCACATTATGCAACAAAATTGGGCTAATTTTAAGGTTTCATTTTTAAAAAATTCATGAACACTGCTGCGCATATACCGCATGACATAAAATATTGCAACAATCGCCGTTTTATTCTCTAGAGTCTCTGCTAAAAAAAAAAAATAGGCTTAGTCATGAAAGGGTTAACTGGGCTTGAAAGTACAACCAATCAGGATTCAATGCCACTTCTGAACCAATGAGGTGACACTGAGTTCTGATTGTTAGGAGTGGGGTATTCTAACAACATAAAACCAATATCCCTAGAAATGGTAGATCTCTTAAGCCTCATGGACTGGACACGTAAGATTCTCTTCATCCCGGTGTGCCCCCCCCCCCCCCCCGCATAAATGTTAACTTAGGGGAAAACTAGATACTGTGTCTGTATTATTATTATGTCTCTTTTCTTTTCTGTAACCCTTTCTACCATAGGACTTTGCCTTAATATAATATTAATCTCTTGAAAGGATGGGTATGACCATTATAGCAATATTTGCAGTGGCGTAACTAGAACCTTCAGGGCCCCAATGCAAGAAACCATGAAGGGCCCCCCTGAACCCCAGCCAGGGCCCTTCCCTCCGAGTCCAGCGGTGGAACTCCAGGGCGTGGTCACAGGTATGACCTTTGTGAGCCCTGTAGTTCCACAACTGGCATCAGTAGTTTTTTTTTTTTTTTTTTTTAGGTGCCCCATCTGGCTGGGGAGAACAGACTTCGGACTGAGCGGCAATGCATGGAGCAGGAGAGGGGTACTCTGAGGAGCCGGCTGAGGACACAGGTCATGCGAGGAATGCACAACTAAAGAGCAGCCAGTGCGATAGTCGAGCACGGAGCTCTGCTAGTCACCCTCCACCTCCAGCCACCCGTGTGCATGGTGCACTGGTACCCCTAGCTGCCTATGCTGCTGCCGGCCATATGTAGAGGGGGCTACATGGGGCCCCCTGCAGCACAGGGCCCAGTTGCGGTCGCGACTGCTGCACCCCCTATAGTTACGCCCCTGAATATTTGGTAACGTCATTGTTTTTAAGGTTGTATCCTCCACATTGTATGGGGTAATCTCTAACGTTTCTTTTCTGTACTATAATATGTTTAAATAAATTAGATTCTTACCCTTTTCGCACAGGTATCATTCGTTCTTAATTTCATGGTTTGATTCATATAGATAAAAAAAAGTTTTTAATCACTTATTTTATGTACAGGTAATAAGTGAGGTAGGCAAATTATATATCAGACCAGAAGTGATGGGATCACCAGGTAAAAAAAAAAAAGGAATAGTTTACTTTATGGATGTGTGACTGAACTTTGCTTTACTGGAGTTCTCCTTTAAGGACTTTTAATAAGCAGCAGCATTCAAACTGCATCCCGCTAATGAAGCGGATTAGTCACGCGGGATGCCCCGGCGTCTGGCTGTACATATCTCACACGCTGGTATATTTTAGGCGAAAGTTTCGGGTTGTGTAAAGTTCACGTCGCTTCTGTTTAGAAGTCGGAATGGGAGAAAGGCACAGCCGGACTGGCGCTGGGGAGGAGTGAGGCCCGCCCTCCGGGCTCATTCAGGATTACATAGAAATCTTCCGTCTGCAGATGAGGATTTCAGTGAAAGCTCTATGCGCGGAATATTCCACCTGTGAGGCCCAAATACACAGCATGCCTGCAACTCCGACTTTTGTGCTTTCGGTTCCTTCAGATAATATGTGAATGTTCTCAGATTCTGGTGTCATCACCCGGACTTTGTGCTTAAAAAAAAAAAAAAGGTCCCCCAGCCGTAGCTCTCAGAAAAATACTCACCTCTTCTCTGGCGCTGTAATGACTTTTCTAGTCAATCTTCTGAGTTGAATAAAGCTTGGTGTCATTCAATTCAAACTTGAAGGTATTATGTGAAGGGCGTCGTGGGCCCGCCATCACAGCACTTGAAAGAGCAGCACTCCAATGCCTACCAGTGGTGCTGCCCCAGTGCTCTGCCAAACATGCCCCCTGTCCTGTCCTGTCATCGGCTGGTTATCAGAAGCTTTCATCTCTGATGGTATTGGGGGGAGGGGGGTCATTAGTGGGTAAAGAATTGGCAGCTTCCACATTTGGAAAGGCGCCATCAATACTGAAAGATATATGCAGGTCTGTGCCCATATTCATATTACATGGAAGATCACAAATGACAGGACCAGGGGGCATGTTTGGGAGAGCACTGGGGCAGCACCGCTGGTAGGCATTGGATGACTCCACTGCTGCTCTTTCAATCATTATAAAGAGCAGCACTGGATGGCCCATCACAGCACTTACAATGGATGGCCCATCACTGCACTTACAATGGATGGCCCATCACAGCACTTATAATGCATGGCCCATCACTGCACTTATAATGCATGGCCCATCACTGCACTTACAATGGATGGCCCATCACAGCACTTACAATGGATGGCCCATCACTGCACTTACAATGGATGGCCCATCACAGCACTTATAATGCATGGCCCATCACTGCACTTATAATGCATGGCCCATCACTGCACTTACAATGGATGGCCCATCACAGCACTTATAATGCATGGCCCATCACTGCACTTATAATGCATGGCCCATCACAGCACTTATAATGCATGGCCCATCACAGCACTTATAATGCATGGCCCATCACAGCACTTATGATTGAAAGAGCAGCACTGGAGTCATCCAGTGCCTACCAGCGGTGCTGCCCCATTGCTCTCCCAAACATGCCCCCTGTCCTGTTATTTGTGATCTTCCACATAATATGCTCCAGAATATGGGCACAGACCTGGATATATCTTTAAGTATTGATGGCGCATTTCCAGGTGCAGAAGCTGCCCATTCTTTACGCACTAATGACCCCCCAATACCATCAGAGATGAAGGCTTCTGATAACCAGCCGGGCGGTCCTTCTCTTTAGTCCGGAGGATGTGGCACACATAGTTGCCAAAAAGAATATCAAATAACAGTTTTCCGCTTTGCAACAGACCATAGGTGTGTGCACACCTTAATCACCTTGTGCGGTGCCGCTTGCCCCTGCTTCCTGTGACCCCCTGCAGTGCTGCCTGCTTCCCTCCTCTCCTCTCCTCTTAGCAGATAATATTACATTAACTGGCCCCTTCCTTTTCTAAATGAACACAGTGAGTGATCGGTACTGATCACTCCTGTCTTCATTCTGAAGCATAGTAAACTTTTTTTTTTTTTTTAAAGGTGTTTGTTTCAGTTTTACAACAGGAAATCAACAAAAACTTACAGGTGCTTAAGGTGCACATAAAACCAGTCACATAGTATGTAGAGTGGATCAAATTTTAACAGTCCATAAGAAACAAAAAAAACCCCCAGCAACAAACATTCTACTTACACTCACTCAATCCCTCAACACATACCACCGCGTAAAACAACAATATAGATCCAGAATCCCCTGAGGCATTGTACGTTTCATATTAGGCAATCTGTCGGCTTACGTTGGTGGAGGACTTACTGGGAGAGCTGTGAAGAAAGGACATTCCCCACCCCCCAGAAATCCTCCGAGGCATCTAGCCACGGTTCCCTCTCCTTGGTGAATTTCTTAGGGCATGCCCTACTCTTGTATATCAATTTGAAATTGGGGAGGACCCCATGAACAGTGTGGAAGAAGGCATGAGCTGAAAGGGGGCCCACAGCCTTCCAGTGCAATAAGATGGTTTTACGTGCATAAAATAACAATATACATAACAAAGGGGGTTACTAAAGGAAAATCCACTCTGAACTGCAAGTGCACTTGGAAGTAAAGTCGCTGTAGATCCGAGGGGGACATGCAAGGAAAATAAAAAAACAGCATTTTAGCTTGCAAATGATTGGATGATAAAATCAGCAGAGCTTCCCCGCATTTCAGATCTACCCCTTAGATTTAGAGCGACTGCACTTCCAAGTGCACTTTTAGTACATTTGCAGTGCAAAGTGCTTTTGTAAATAACCCCCACAGTCCTGGCATGTGTACAGGGGACATGGTCATTAAAGTGGTGTTCCACCCACAAAAAAATGCTTAAAATTCTTAAAAAAATTAAATAAAAAACATTTGGAATTTTTTTTTTTTATAACTCACCTCTAAATGCCTTTTGCTAGGTGGTCCCTCGTAGTCTGCCTCCTTCAGTGCCTGGGCTCCTGACATCACTTTCCCTCGACACAGGAAGGGCTCAGCTCCACCCCCTCCCTCCTGTCAGTCATCTGGGACACGTGACAGGTCCCAGATGACTGCGCGGCCAATCACGGCACACGGCGCCGATCACGCATGTACAGTGGGTGCCTACAGTTGCAATGCTGGTGCCGCCGTGAGGCGGGGGGGGGGACGAGCGGGGCTTCATTCCCCTGCATCGCTGGACCCCGAGAAAGGTTAGTGTCCGATTATTAAGTCAGCAGATGCAGTATTTGTAGCTGCTGACTTTTTATTTTTTTTAGGGGCATTCCTAAAATAGTAAACTATGTTTACTACGGGCAGTGGAGAGAGGGAAATGGGAATCTCTGTGCTCAGTTTCTTTCTGTCTCAAAAATGAGACATCAGGGGGCTGTTTAGAGTCTTAGACCCTTGATATTTCACCAAAGCTCCATCATAGGGATCCTAAAAATAATGGCACAGTGGTGTAGTGGTTAGCACTTTCGCCTAGCAGTAAAAAGGGTCGCTGGTTTGAATCCCAACCACGACACTACCTGCTTGGAATTTGCATTTTCTCCCTGTGCCTGCGTGGGTTTCCTCCGGGTACTCCGGTTTCCCCCCACAATCCAAAGACATCCTGGGAGCCTAATTGGATCCTGTCTAAATTGGCCCTAGTATGTATGAATATGCGTTAGGGACCTTAGATTGTAAGCTCCTTATGGGTAGGGACTGATGTGAATGTACAATGTATATATAAAGCGCTGCATAAATTGACAGCACTATATAAGTATCTGAAATAATTCTAATGTAAAAAATTATATTGGAAAAAATAATTAAAAAATTAAAAACAAAAAGCTACTGACACCGTCCCCTGCCCTACTGTTTGTGCTCTGGGGTGCACACCCCAATGCAGTGATCCTCAACCAGGGTTCCTCCAGAGGTTGCTGGGGGTTCCTTCAGCATTGGGCCATTTCTGCCTCTCGGATAAGTTCCCACCGACACCATTAATCCTTTTAACTATCTGTAAGGAGGTAATTCTTCCCAATGACCACAAGTGTAAGGACCATTCTTCCCACTGACCATCACAAATTTACAACAAAAGTTGTAAATTTCTAATTTTTAGGGGTTCCCTGAGACCGGAGAACTATTTCAAGGGTTCCTCTGTGTTGAAAAGGTTGAGAAAGGCTGCCCTCATACAATAGGCTCCGAATAGGCTCCAATGCAACAGACCATTTTAAATGAGCTTTGGCCCAGAAAATCTGGCGGCGTTCCTGGATCATGTTCAGACATTGGCTTCTTCTTTCCGTGATAGAGCTTTACCTTGTATTTTTGGACGACACGGTGAACTGTGCTCACAGACCGCGATTTCTGGAAGTATTCCCGAGACCATGCCATGATGTCCATCACAGAATAATGCTGTTTTTAACACCATGCTGCCTGAGGGCCAGAAGATCACAGGCATCTAATATTGCATTCCGGCCTCGTCCCTTCTGCACAGAGATTTCTCTGGATTCTTGGGTTCTTTTGATATGTACTTTAGACGATGATATATGTAAAGTCTTTGCTGTTTTACTTTGAGTAACATTTATTCTGAAATTGTTTGAGAATTTATAGACGCAGCTTTTCGCAGATTGGTGAACCTCTGCCCATCGTTACTTCTGAGACACTCTGACTCTCTAAGATGCTCTTTTTATATTAAATCAGGTTACTGGCCTGTTGCCAATTAACCTGATTAGCTGCAAAATGTTCTTCCAGCTCTTCCTTGTTGGTACCACTTACTTTGCCAGCTTTTTGTTGCCCTGTCCCAACTTTGAGATATGTTGCTGCCATCAATTTCAAAATTACGTTTTTTTTTTTTTTTTACTTAAAACAGTCAATTTTCTAAATTTAAGCATTTGATATGTTTTCTATTGTGAATAAAATATGGGTTTATGAGATTTTCAAAACATTGCATTCTGTTTTTATGTAGATTTTACACAGAATCCCAACTTTCTTTGGAATTGAGGTTGTACAATACAGGGTTCATATAGCGCCAACAATTTGCACAATGCTTTAAAAAAAAAGAAAAAGAAAAAGGAGACCGTACCATTACTTTTCTTTTTCACCGTACCATTACAAGACAACAGAATACAAGAGGGAGCAGAGGATCCTGCTCATGGGAGCTTACAATCTAGGAAGGGTAAAGTGATACAGAGGGTAATAACTGCTGGGGGATGAGCCGCTAAAGTAAGTAAAAGTCTATTTTATTTTGTGAAGGTGATTTTTCGGGGATCACCTAAATGTGGACTGCCGAGCAGATAGGGGGAGGGAGTTCCAGAGGATTTGAGAGACTCTGGAGAAGTCCAAGAGGAGAGCATGGGAGCAGGAGGTCTTGGGAAGATAAGAGAGGACAGTTTAGGCGATATGAGATGAGGCTGGTGATGTACCTGGGGGCAGATTTTTAGATGGCTTGGTATGTTGTTAGTATTTTGAATTTTATCTGTTGGGCTATCAGAAGCTAGTGGCAGGATTGGCAGAGAGGGGCGATGGACAACGAAAAGGTTGATGAGGTGCATGAGTCTGGTAGCAGCATCCATGATGGCCTACCTCAACACAGGCTTTGCCCCCCCCCTTTCAGTCCAACAAGGAAGAAGTTGCAATAGTTGAAGTGAGAGATAACCAGGGAATGGATGTGTAGCTTGGTGGTGTCATTGGTTAAGAAGGGGAAATGTCACGTAAGTTAAGGTGGCAAGATTTGGACAGGTAGTCAGAATCCAGGATTACACCAGCTCCCTTGCATGAGGAGAGGGGACATCAGTGAAGAAATGACCTGGAAGTGTCAGATTATTCTAATTTTAACAATGCCTATGTGTATAGCTCTATTTAGAGATCTGAATGCACGTGCATGGTTTGCTCTGGCCTCAATCCTATAAAAAAGCCATTCTCAACCAGGGTTCCTCCAGAGGTTGATAGGGGTTCCTTGAGCTGTGGCTGGCTGATATTTGATGGTGCCTGTATAGTTCCAGGGCCATCACCACTTCGCAGAGCCAATTGCATGACAGCAACGATCCTATCAGCTGCTTGTAAGAGCGCATCCTTTCTATTGTCCACCAATATAAGGGGTATTTTTCCCACTAACCATTTAATGACCAATGTAGGGGTATTTTTCCCACTGACTCTCTAATGACCAATGTAGGGGTATTTTTCCCACTGACTCTCTAATGACCAATGTAAGGGGTATTTTTCCCACCAAACCTCTAATGACCAATGTAAGGGGTATTTTACCACCGAACCTCTCATGACCAAGGTAAGGGGTATTTTTCCCACGGAACCTCTAATGACTAATGTAAGGGGTATTTTTCTAACCGAACCTCTAATGGCCAATGTAAGGGGCATTTTTCCCACCAAACCTCTAATGCAGGGGTGTCCAAACTACGGCCCTCCAGTTGTTCAGGAACTACAATCCCCATCATGCCTAGTCATGTCTTTGAATGTCAGAGTTTTACAATGCCTCATGGGATGTGTAGTTCTGCAACAGCTGGAGGGCCGTAGTTTGGACACCCCTGCTCTAATGACTAACGTAAGGGGTATTTATCCCCACTGACCCTCTAATGACCAATGTAAGGAGTATTTTTCCCACTGATCCACTAATGAATTGGTTTTAGCGGGTTTTCCTTGAGAACTAAAAATGTCATGGGTTCCTAGGTGATAAAAAAAAGTTGGTTGGGAAAGGCTTGGTTGGTTGGGATAAACAGTACACAGTATCATGGGCGTCCGCAGCAGGGGGCAAGGGGGGTCAAGTGCCCCCCCCCTGGAATCCCCAAGGTGTTGCCACTGCCGCCGCCGCTGCCATGCTGCATTATTTTTTTTTCTGAGTCCGCTCTCTCCTGTGTATCACAGCGCTGGATGGCTGTGTTCGGCGGCCGCTCTGTAACACAGTCCCGCCCCCCCAGACCATCTCGTGTGATAGTAGAGAGAATCAACGCTCTGCCTATCACATGAGTCGGTCTGGGGGGGGGGCGGGACTGTGTTACAGAGCGGCCGCCGAACACAGCTATCCAGCGCTGTGATACACAGGAGTAGATGCCCATGATCCGTGCTACAGTGCCTGGATAGGAGGATCGAGGGGGGGAGGGGGGCTGCAGTGCTCTCCTCCACCACCGCACTCTCCTGCCCCCCGTGCTCTCTTCCACCACCACCACACTCTCCTGCCCCACCGTGCTCTCTTCCACCACCGCACTCTCCTGCCCCCCCCCCCAGTGCTCTTCTCTTCCACCACCGCACTCTCCTGCCCCCCCAGTGCTCTCCTCCACCACTGCACTCTCCTGCCCCCCCCGTGCTCTCCTCCACCACCACACTCTCCTGCCCCCCCCAGTGCTCTTCTCCTCCACCACCGCACTCTCCTGACCCCCCCAGTGCTCTCCTCCACCACTGCACTCTCCTGCCCCCCGTGCTTTCCTCCACCACCACACTCTCCTGCCCCCCCCCCAGTGCTCTCCTGCCCCCCGTGCTCTCCTCCACCACCACACTCTCCTGCCCCCCCCCCCAGTGCTCTCTTCCACCACCGCACTCTCCTGCCCCCCCAGTGCTCTCCTCCACCACTGCACTCTCCTGCCCCCCCATGCTCTCCTCCACCACCGCACTCTCCTGCCCCCCCCCAGTGCTCTCCTCCACCACCGCACTCTCCTGCCCCCCCCCAGTGCTCTCCTCCACCACCGCACTCTCCTGCCCCCCCATGCTCTCTTCCACCACTGTGCTCTCTTCCACCACCGCACTCTCCTGCCCCCCCCCCCCCCAGTGCTCTTCTCTTCCACCACTGCACTCTCCTCCACCACCGCACTCTCCTGCCCCCCCCCCCCCCCCCAATGGTCTCCTCTACCACCACACTCTCCTGCCACCCCCTCCAGTGCTCTCCTCCACCACCACACTCTCCTGCCACCCCCTCCAGTGCTTTCCTCCACCACCACACTCTCCTGCCTCCCCCCAGTGCTCTTCTCCACCGCCACGCTCTCCTGCCCCCCCCAGTGGTCTCCATCACCACCACACTCTCCTGCCACCCCCTCCAGTGCTCTCCTCCACCACCACACTCTCCTGCCCCCCCCCCCCAACAGTGCTCTCCTCCACCACCACCACACTCCTGCCCCCCCCCCCCCAGTTTTCTCCTCCCCTGTTCTTGCTGCTCTCCAGCTCTCCCCATCCTTCTCTAGCCACCATCCCCAGTGCTCTCCGCCCCTGTTCCCCCCAGTGCACTCCCCCCAGTGCTCTCCCCCAGTGCTCTCCTCTCTCCCCCAGTTCTTTCCCCTCCAGTGCTCTCCCCTCAGTGCTCTCCCCTCCCCCCAATGCTCCCCCCCCCAGTGCTCTTCAGCTCTCTCCATCACTCTCTAGCCCCCACCCCAGTGCTCTCCAGCCCTCCTTACTTCCCACCCCTGTTTTATCTGCCCCCCTGGTGCTCTCCAGCCCCCCCCCCAGTGCTCTCTACCCTCCGTGCTCTCCACCCCTGTTCTTTTTGGCTCCCCCTTAGCACCCTCCACTCCCCACCCCTGTACTCTCCTCTCCCCCTGCATTTTGCACCCACCCATGTGCTCTCCACCCCCCATAGTGCTCTCCAGTCCCCCGTGCTTTCCACCCCTGTTCTTTCTGGCCCCCACTGGTGCTCTCAAGCTCCCCCCCATTGCTCTCCACTCACCCCTGCTCTTTGTCCCCCCCCCCCAGTGCTCTTCACCACCCCACACTCTTAGCCCCCCCAGTGCTCTCAGCCTACCGTGCTCTCTACCCCTGTTCTTGTTGGCCCCCCCAGTGCTCTCAAGTTCCCCCCCAAGCGCTCTCCGCTCCCCACCCCTGTGATCTCCACTCCCCCTCACTCTTTGCCCCCACCCATGTGTTCTCCAACCCTGCCAGTACTCTTTGCTCCCCCTTCTCTCCAACTCTTTGCTCCCCCTTCTCTCCAACTCCCACTCAGTGCTCTCCACTTCACTCCACTTCCCCAGGACCAGAGGACAGGCAGACTGGGGCCAGAAAATGAGGACGGCTGAAGGTGCAGGTGGCCAGGGACCACTCCATCTCACAGCAGACAGATCCTCTGGAAGGAGCACCGTCCCCATCCAAAACGAGAACAGACCCTGCCTGCTGCTGGCCATCATGGATATCCTGCTGGCATGCAAGGTACTGTACCGAGCATAAACAACACACCTTCCCACAGACAGGGACTGCAGACTGGGACATGGGGCACAGGGGGGGCTGCAATGATGTGCACAGTGAGACTGCATTCACGGCACAGTAAAGCTGCATTTTATAGACACGGTGAGGCTGCATTTGGTGGGCACAGTGAGGCTGCATTTGGTGGGCACAGTGAGGCTGCATTTGGTGGGCACAGTGAGGCTGCATTTGGTGGGCACAGTGAGGCTGCATTTGGTGGGCACAGTGAGGCTGCATTTGGTGGGCACAGTGAGGCTGCATTTGGTGGGCACAGTGAGGCTGCATTTGGTGGGCACAGTGAGGCTGCATTTGGTGGGCACAGTGAGGCTGCATTTGGTGGGCACAGTGAGGCTGCATTTGATGGGCACAGTGAGGCTGCATTTGATGGGCACTGGTGAGGCTGCATTGAGCTCTTGCATCAAGTCTGCAGTCTCTGTCCATCTCCTGTAGCATGTCTGAAGTCTCTGAGGGAGTCTGGAGAGGAGTCAAAAGTGGGAGCACCGCCGGGATGGGGGTCATGGGAGAAGTCAGACTTGTGTGGACTGTGGATAGGAGACTATAGGATAAGACCTCCAAGCTGGAGCCGACTGACTGAGCCCTGCACAGTGCACCTGAGAGGAGGTCAGTGAAAGCACCGCCAGGCCAGTCGGGGGTCACTGATGTAAGGGGGGAGTGAATACGATAATGTAAGGGGCACTGATATAAAGGGTTTCCTCCTTATATTAGTAACCCACCCCCCTTACCTTAGAGTATTCTTTCTGCAGAAGGTGGTTCCCCCCCCCCCCCCCCCCACGTTCAGAGTTTCTGGGGTCCCCCTTGATGATTGATCACTTACCACTATTAACTGGAATTTGAATATATATATATATATATATATATATATATATATATATATATATATATATAAAAGCCCTATGTGATTTCATATCTATATCTAATACTCTCTTCATCAAATGTGCTTTAAAAAGCACGGTTTTTCCCTTTCATGAACAAGAAAATAATGACGTTATGCTGTTGGGCTGGTATAATAATGCTGTGAGGCTGGTATGAAATTTTTTCCAGGGCTGGTTTTTGAAAGCATGGGCGTCCGCAAGGTTACTCAGGTGGCTGCGTACCATGCCCATATAGCCTAGAGAATGTACATCTTTTTACATTGCAATACATCTGTTGTGGCCGTATTTTTATCTTGATGAAAACAGCCTATACAGTGACAGTATGAGATCAAAATACGGCCACAACAGATGTATTGCAATGTAAAAAGATGTACATTCTCTAGGCTATATGGGCATGGAACACAGCCGCCAGAGTCACTTCCAATACAAAGTGAAGATGAATTATCTGTTATACAACACATATGTATTACCAGTGTAAAGATTTTCATGAGATTGTCGAAAAGGGGCGGAGCATGAGTGGCCTTGAAATGATGCCCCCCCTTGGAAAAAGTTCTGGGGACGCCCATGCACAGTATATACATTTTTACTGAAGAGAGATGGTATATAGTCAGTCTACATAGAAATATCACATAGCAGAGCTAAAAACAGCAAGTATGCACATTTTCTTGACAGTCCTGACGCAGCATTGCAGATTGACGTGCATCTTTAACAGAAGAGATGGGGACACTCACCACCCCGTAGGCAATGTTGTCAGTGTACGTTCTCATCTCAGGATAAACAGTGACAAGATACCACCGGAAGGTCTTACACTGCAGCCTCTTCCTCAGGGCTTTCCTATCAGAAATATCACCAATGTCAATCCCTGGGTCCTGCAGAGAGAGAAGGAGAAGAAATGAGTCAGTGACTTGCTGTCCCATTGCCTAGCATGGAAGCGAGCGTGCTGGGCTATCTCCATCCAGAGAGGAGATCATATTGCTGCATTCTAGGAAAGTTACAACACAATACTGCCATTGAGGACCATCAATACTCCCTTTTATGTATGAAAACAAAACCATTTTTTTGAGGAATCTATTCTTTAGGCTCATTGCACAAAGCTGTTGGTCCCTTTCACAGTATGTGGTAACACAACACATTACCGTGCATTGAGGGGCGCTGCATTTATACACTTTCATTTTGAATGGGTGGCAACGCACTGTAATGCATGTGAAATCTAATCACCAGAACTATACTGCAACTATCCCAAACCCTGCAGCACCGCACCAGACCTGCTCCTCTCACTTGTCTACAGGAGGACATATCAATTAAAGCCGCACTCCAATCTCCGCTCTTCCAAGTACAATAAAACCTTGGTTTGAGAGTAATTTGATTTGACCTCTAATGAAGGTACAACATTTAGTAACATATTGCTACACTTAGCCCTTGTACACACGGTCGGAGATTCCGACGGAATGTGTCCGATCGGAGCGTTTTGTCGGATATTCCGACTGTGTGTGGTATGCATCGGACTGTTTCCGTCGGACCAAATTTTCCAACGTGCCGGAAATATTTTCCGACATGCTCCGATCGGATATACTCAGATCATGTGTAGGGAATTCCGATCGGACCAAGTGCCACGCATTCTCAGATCAAATTCCTACATCAAAGCTATTGGCTACTAGCCTGAATGTAGTCCCATCGTAACGAAATTACGTCATCATGTTCTGAAAGATCGGATTTCCCGACAACTTTGTCCGACCGTGTGTACGCAACAGTTTCGGACAAGATCCGTCGGACAAAATCCGACGGATTTGGTTGTCGTAATGTCCGACCGTGTGTACAGGGGCTTAGAGGCGCCTCTCTTCTCTTTTATACTCTGGAGCTCCTACTGAATTTTGCTTCCAATCCCCTTGTGGAGGCTTCCATGTGTGGATGGACATTTTATGGTTACACAACCTATCACTTTGCTATAATCTTTTCATATGGACTATAAACTGAAGCACTTATGAATAAATGGTTGTGGAACGAATCATCAAGTGCTTTGTATTAGCATGTTTCTGGAACTAATTATGCTCACAATGCAAGGTTTTACTCAGGGGTCAAGTCCTAGGGAAAAAAGTGTGGGAACTCCCACCCAAGATCCACTCCCCCACCAAAAAAAAAGAAAAAAAATAGGACATCGGGGCACATCAGGGCACGGGGCATATCAGGGCATGGGACACATCAGACCACGGGGCACATGAGGGCACATTATGGGGCACGGGGCACATCAGGGCACATTATGTGGCACATTGGGGAACATAGCACATTATGGGGCACATAGTACATCAGGGCACATAAGGGCATGGGGCACATCAGGGTATGGGGGAAATGTTGGCACATCAGGGCACATTATGGCACATCTTGGCACATTATGGGGCACATAGCACATAAGGGTGCGGGGCACATCAGGCCACGTGGCACATCAGGGAACATTATGGGGCACATAGCACATCAGGGCATATTATGGGGCACATAGCACATCAGGGCATATTATGGGGCACATAGCACATAAGGGCACGGGGCACATCAGGCCACATGGCACATCAGGGCATGGGAAATGTTGGCACATGGGGGCACATCAGGGCACATTATGGATCACATAGCACATCAGGGCACATTATGGCACATCAGGGCACATTATGTCACATCAGGGCACATAGCACATCAGGGCACATTATGGCATGGGGCACATAGGAAATCAGGGCAGGGGGGCACATTAGGGCATGGGGCACATAGCACACCAGGGGGCACATTATAGGGCATATCATCATCTTACTAGGCAGTATGCAGAGTAGCACAGGAAGCGTTTGGCTGTAGTAAGTTCTCCCTCACTTCACACAGTGCTGTTCACTCCCCGGCGGCCCCTCCTCTCTTCTCGTCTATCCCCATTGGCTAGTGACATAATCTGGCATAGACTATAAACTAGAAGAGAGGGGGGGCCGCCCGGGAGTGAACAGCGCTGTGTGAAGTGAGGGAGAGCTTACTACAGCCAAACGCTTCCTGTGCTACTCTGCATACATCTCATTTGGGCGGCTCGAGTCCTGCAAAGGGAACGGCGTTCCCGCTGTGAAAATAGTGCAGGGACGCCGTTCCCGCAGGACTTGAGCCCTGTTTTTACTGTAGTTTATTTCAATTGTTAACAATGTAGCCATGATGTTTCCACCCAAAAAGCACTGCTTCCTTAACATGTTTCAACACAAATGGCTTGAATCATTGTGCCCATGCTTTTTTTGCATGTTCTGTAAGCTGGTCAGTTGGTCTTTGGGGGGGGGGGGGGGGGGGAGGGATATAGACATGGAAGTGACCAGCCTTGGATTAGGCAGACGTTGGGATGCCATTTCTGAGGGGATATATAGATGTGGTTGTGTAGGGGATGGTACGAGGCAACTGTTTTAGTTTTGGATAGTCGTCTTCATTTATTTGGAGCTAGTGGTTACTTTGACCTTTTTAGGCTTTCTAACTATTTGGGGTATTTTATTCATTGGGTGTTATTTACTTTTAAAGTGGGGTTTCTTAAATACCTGAGAGATACCCTATATATTTGGTGAGTGCTTAAATTATTGGGTTCCTATTTTATTTGAGTTATTTGGGGTTTCTCAATAGTTATGTTCAGTTTGGTTTGCTTACTAGGGATCCTCTTGGGCATCGTTGGATAATTGGGGTGTTGGTGATGCTCCTTGGGTATGTTCACTATGTTGCATTCATTTCAAGAAGGGGGGTGTTCAGGCATATATATATATATATATATATATATATATATATATATATATTTGATTTAGGTTATTTATGGGTGTTGTTTTTCTTTTAGATTGAGGTTTATGGCCTTAAATGATAAATGGCTATATCATCCTAACCTCTATTTGTGTAGATATAGTTAAGGGGTCATGTTCAGGTTAATCAACTGCCCCCACCACAGTTTGGACCTTTTACCATCTGTGGAAAAGTATATTATCCCCCCACCCCCCACCCCCCTTTTTTTTCCCTCTCTCTCCTTCAGATGCCTAACTGATATTATTATTTTGATTGTATATATTTTTGCATTCCAATAGGTCTTTTATGATTTATTGCATACATTTATGTTGTTACTACCCTTGTAGATTGATATTGTATGCATATAAAAGGGGAGTGGATCTTTAGAAAGCAGAACTAGCGTTGATCCGATACCCCAATTTTGAGCTACAGTATATATGTGCCAGCGTAACACAACTGTATATGGCAACCCGACATGTACTGGCCATTGGGACTACAGGGAGTTTCCCGGTGGGCCGATGGCTTAATGGGCCGGTTTCAGTGACAAAGTAATGGCTGCGCGCCTCGCCCTCAACTTCCTTCATACAGTGATATGGGACAGAGGAGAATAAGTGAAATAATAAAAGAGGTTAGTAAGGACTTATGTTATGCTACATATTTTTTTTGCACAATTGCATATAGTTTTATATACTGTTTTTGTACTTGTTTGCAAAATTAAAGTGGGCTGGTGTGGATGAAGTCCAGGGCCAAATTTTTGTCCCAGTCCAGCCCTGGCAACCATCACTTGAGGTTTCAATTGTGTAATATAGATAATGGATATTTACTTATGTTGGGTACACACATGGTCCGAATATGCCGGGTGCATTGATCGGTGTGTTCTGTGCAAGTGTGTTACATGCAAGCCCACTGGGTTGAACGAAAAAAAATGTATGTGTGCACCAGGCTTAACTGTTGGATGTTGTGGCACATATAAAGTCCCCAACTAACTTTTTCCTTCCCCATTAGTTACGGGGTTGGAGGAAGTATATTGTACGATTTTGGGTGGAGACATAATGGTTGCAGCTACGTTGTTAATGACTGAATAAAATGACTTGGAAGAGCAGAGACTGGAGTGTGGTTTTTGTTCCTCTATCCTCTTGAACTGCTGCCTTTAGCGGCATGACCCGTGCTAGAAATGGCACAGCGTGCCCTTCATAACTCTGGGGCATGCGCAGAAGAAATCGCTGTATGGTGATTTGCAAATATCTTAGACCGTGCAGGTCTGGGAGATATTTCAAGGTAAGCCTTAATTTAGGCTTACCTGTAGGTTAAAGTGGTTGTAAAGGGTTTACAACCACTTTAATGAGTGCATATAGAAAAGTCCATAAACAGGTGATCACAATAATAAAATGACTTGGAGCAGAGCCCGCTCCGACGCGTTTCATCTAATAAGACATCATCTGGGGTGATAAGGTTTACCTGTAAGTAAAATGAATATCTCCTAAACGTGCACGGTTTAGTAGATATTCACCCTGAATACAGCCAGTTACATCACCGACACATGTGCTCTGCAGGTCAAGTATACCTTGCCAGACCTTCAGAGCTTCGTCCCAAAACTGAGGGTATGACATCACCGCGGCCCTGTCCAATCACATAGCCAGAGTGCGTAAACCCAAAAGAACGTAGGGGGAACATGTCAGCCCTCTCAGTGGTGAGAGTTCAGTGCAAGGTAATTGCATAATGTGCTAGTAACGTTTTTTTTTTTTTTTTTTTTTTTTTAGATCCGTGGTTTACAACCACTTTAATTTGTATCATAAATGATGACAAAGGCACTGCCAAATCAATAGGTTCATAGCTGAAAGGTAAAAGCTGGACTGATGAATAGATGACCCTAGTTGAGGTTCGGATACGATTGCAGCAGGCCAGATGTGGAGTTTGGTGACCCGTGCCAACGTAACAAAGATGACATTCTGAATCCGTGCCGTTCCTTTCCCATTCTGCAGCTCACATACAACTAACCGTTTAGTAAAATACAAATATTGGTTTGCTGAACTTTAACCACTTAATAACCGCCCTATAGCCGAATGACGGCTTTAGGGCGGTTTCTTAACTGTGGGAGGCCGTCATATGACGTCCTCCCAGAATTCCACTCTCGGGCGCGCACTCGAGAACATTCGTGACCGCCGGGTCCACAGGACCCGGCGCATCACGGATCACGGTAAACGGCCGCTCGTCGCGGCCGTTTACCACGTGATCACTTGTAAACAAACCGGCGTCATTTTATAACGCCGGTTCCTCCCTCCCCCTCTCTGTACCGATCGGAACAGCGGAGGGGGAGGAGATCGGTGTCAGCAGCGATGTGGGCTGCATCTGCAGTGCCCACATCGCTGCTCACCGAAAATTAACCCCTCAATTCCCTGCAAATACCCTGCCATTACTCTGCATTACTCTGCAATACCCTGCAATACCCTGCATTACTCTGCATTACCCTGCATTACTCTGCATTACCCTGCAATACTCTGCATTACCCTGCAATACTCTGCATTACCCTGCAATACTCTGCATTACCCTGCAATACTCTGCATTACCCTGCAATACTCTGCATTACACTGCAATACTCTGCATTACACTGCAATACTCTGCATTACACTGCAATACTCTGCAATACCCTGCCATTACTCTGCATTACTCTGCAATGCTCTGCAACACTCTGCAATGCTCTGCAATGCTCTGCAACACCCACCAATACCCTGCAACACTCTGCAATGCTCTGCAACACCCGCCAATACCGTGCAACACTCTGCAATGCTCTGCAACACCTTCCAATATCCTGCAATGCTCTGCAACACTCTGCAATGCTCTGCAACACCCACCAATACCCTGCAACACTCTGCAATGCTCTGCAACACCCGCTAATACCGTGCAACACTCTGCAATGCTCTGCAACACCCTCCAATATCCTGCAATGCTCTGCAACGCAATACTCTGCAACGCCATACTCTGAGATACCCAGCCATACCCAGCCATAGTCGGTGATACCCTGCAATACCCAGCCATAGACACCCCCCCCTCCCGCCGCCCTCCGGTGCTTCTACCGACTCGCCAATACTATCAAATCCAGAATCTTTTTTTTTTTTTTTTCAGGCTTCCCAGCTTAGAGGTGAGATGCGGGGTCTTGTTGACCCCACATCTCACTGTAAAGAGGACCTGTCATGCCATATTCCTATTACAAGGGATGTTTAGATTCCTTGTAATAGGAATAAAAGTGATCAAAAAATTTATTTTTGGGGAAAAAAATGTCAAACTAAAATAAATAAAGTAAAATGAACAATAAATTTTTTTTTTTTTAAAGCGCCCCTGTCCCCATGTGCTCGCATGCAGAAGCGAACGCATACGTAAGTCCCGCCCACATATGAAAACGGTGTTCAAACCACACATGTGAGGTATCGCTGCGTACGTTGGAGCGAGAGCAATAATTCTAGCCCTAGACCTCCTCTGTAACTCAAAACATATAACCAGTAAAAAAAAAATTCAATCGTCGCCTATGGGGATTTTTAAGTAGCGACGTTTGGCGCCATTCCACGAGCCTGTGCAATTTTGAAGAGTGACATGTTGGGTATCGATTTACTCGGTGTAACTTCATCTTTCACATTATGCAAAAATTGGGCTAACTTTACTGTGTTTTTTTTTTTTAAGCACAAAACAGTTTTTTTTCCAAAAAAAAGCATTCGAAAAATTGCTGCGCAAATACCGTGCGAGATAAAAAGTTGCAACGACCACCATTGTATTCTCCAGGGTGTTTGCTAAAAAAACATATATAATGTTTTGGGATTCGATGTAATTTTTTAGCAAATAAATGATGATTTTTACATGTAGGAGAGAAATGTCAGAATTGTCCTGGGTGCTCCAGAACGCCTGATGGCGCTCCCTGCATGTTGGGCCTCTGTATGTGGCCACACTGTGTAAAAGTCTCACACATGTGGTATCGCCGTACTCGGGAGTAATAGCAGAATGTGTTTTGGGGTGTAATTTGTGGTATGCATATGCTGTGTGAGAAATAAACTGATAATATGACAATTTTGTGAAAAAAAAAAAAAGTAAAAAAAATCTTGATTTGCAAAGAATTGTGGGAAAAAATGACAACTTCAAAAAACTCATCATGCCTCTTACTAAATACCTTGGAATGTCTTCTTTCCAAAAAGGGGTCATTTGGGGGGTATTTGTACTTTTCTGGCATGTTAGGGTCTCAAGAATTGAAATAGGCCGTCAGTACTTCAGGTGTGATCAATTTTCAGATATTGGCACCATAGCTTGTGGACTCTATAACTTTCACAAAGACCAAATAATATCCACCAATTTGTACTTATTTTTACCAAAGATATGTAGTGGTATAAATTTTGGCCAAAATTTATGAAGAAAAAATTACTAATCTGCTAAATTTTATAACAGAAATGAAGAAAAATTCATTTTTTTACAGAATTTTCTGTATTTTTTCTTTTATAGCACAAAAAATAAAAAACCCAGCGGTGATTACATACCACCAAAAGAAAGCTCCATTTGTGTGAAAAAAAGGACAAAAATTTCATATAGGTCCAGTGTTGCATGACTGAGTAATTGTCATTCAAAATGTGAGAGCACCGAAAGCTGAAAATTGGTCTGGTTATTAAGGGTGTTTAAGTGCCCAGTGGTCAAGTGGTTAAATTGTCCAAGTTTATTTTTCCAGCTTCTTCCGCGATGACTGTTTAAGGCCACATCAGGAATACTCCATCCTGTTCCTACTGTTTTAAAAAGAACGAGCCGGAATTAAAGTTACGATAGGAGACGTCCACATTAGTTGCCTTTTTTTGACGAATGGATCAGTTAAGCTAAATGTTACTGAGCTGTTTGAAATCACAGGCATATTTGTCTTATCCCCGGGAAAGATAAATACATTTCCAGGCGCATCCTATGCTAATGTCCTCATTAAATGCACATTCTTTACGTCGTGCCTACGTTTGGAGAGAGAGGAGCAAGTGGTGTTAATAGAGGGAGCAGGACGCGCTCTCTGTAGGTATGCACCGCACAAGAAAAGTCCTTGTTGTCACGCAGATGGGGGGTTGACAAGTTTCATCAAGTGATTGGTGCTGGTGGCATCCCCCGACGCTTGCCGAATTACCATTTGTAAAGGTGGACATGGAATGTAGTCTATAGTGTTGGCTTCTTTTTCTCAATGAATCACCTACCATCTTCTGCTGCTGTCATTTTCTGATAAATATTACACTTTTCAAGCTGCTAATCCAGTATGAAGGTAGGTGGGTAGATTGTCACTTAAAGCTGAACTCTGCGCAACCAGCTAAATATAGAGTTGCAATACTCATATGTGTACAGTAGAGCTGCACGATTAATCGCCAAGAATCGCTATCGTGATTATTATTTTTCCCCATTGTGATCTTGACTAAAGTGTTTCATGATTCTTTCTATGCAAAGAATTCTCTCTGCGCTTCTGAAGCCACAGCCTTCAAAAGAAAAAAAAAAAAACGGACAGTCTGCCAAGAATCACAACATTCTTTAGCAGTGGAACTTAAGTATAAACATTGTAACAATTTGTCAAAGGAATAGACTTTGTGTGTAAATTAGGAAAGTTTAACCACTTAAACACTAAACCTTTTTCTGACATTTGTTGGTTTCAAGTTAAAATAATTTTTTTTTGCTAGAAAATGACTTGGAACCCCCAAACACTAATATATATATTTTTTTTTTAGTAAAGACCCTAGAGAAAAAAATGGTGGTTGTTGCAATATTGTATGTCGCACTGTATTTGCGCAGCGGTCTTTCAAATGCATTTAATGAATAAAAAAAAAAAAAAAACTAACCAGTAAAGTTAGCCCAATTTTTTTTGTATAATGTGGAAGGTTTTATGTTGCGAGAATCGTGAGGTTTTTATTCTAAGCAAAAAAAAAATCATGATTCTCATTTTGGCCAGAATCGTGCAGCTCTAGTTTACAGGGTTATCTACCGAATAATATGGAATTCTTTAAGGCTGCCAGACAGCACAACCAGGACAGGGACACCACTTTCTGTGTTATGCAGGGGGCTCCAAACTACAGCCCCTGGGCCAAATATGGCCCTAATCAAAACTTTACCTGGCCCTCTTATCTAAGAGATGACTCTGAAGGGGATACTGATTTAAGGGGGGACTCTGATGGAGGCCCTGGTGTAAGGAGGGAAAAAACGCTGAAGGGGACCCTGATGTAAAGGGGAAAGCACTGTGAAGGGGACCCTAATAGAAGGGGGGAAAGAACTCTGATGGGGACCCTGATGTTAGGGTGGAGTTTGAGGGGTGGCTCTGATTGGTTTAAAGTTTATTTGGAATTTCTTTTCTTTGTTTTATTGAAGCGTTTTCGCTGTTCCAAATCCAATCATGCTGGTATTAAAACAGATTTAGGTATTTGTGCTAATTGTATGCAAAAAATACATTATATTCCCTTGTGAAGAAATACAACTACATTAAATGTTTTTCTTGTTCAGCTTTAGGAAGAATCTATCTGGTTATAAATAGCCCATGGCATATGTGTTTTTGAGGGAGCATGCCCAGTTACTGTCAATCCGTTTCTACATTACTTACAGACATTTGATAAGCACATACTTTTTCCCAATGTATGCTTCAAATACTTCATGTTTGTTTCAGGTCAGTGAATACCAAGTGATTCAGCAAGGATAATGATCACAGCCCCAGTGACTGCACCTTCTGAGACACGTCCGTATTGCTTGAGTTTAGAAGAAAACTGATGTAGAATAGAAAGATGTTGGGGAGGCGTCCTAAAGTGGACACCCTGGACCAGATGGAGAGGCGTCCTAAAGTGGACAGCTTGTACCAGGTGGAGAGGCGCCCTCAAGTGGACACCCTGGACCAGGTTGAGAGGCGTCCTAAAGTGGACACCCTGGACCAGGTTGAGAGGCGTCCTGAAGTGGACACCCTGGACCAGGTTGAGAGGCGTCCTAAAGTGGACACCCTGGACCAGGTGGAGAGGCGTCCTAAAGTGGAGACCCTGGACCAGGTGGAGAGGAGTCCTAAAGTGGACAGCTTGTACCAGGTGGAGAGGCGCCCTCAAGTGGACACCTTGGACCAGGTTGAGAGGCGTCCTAAAGTGGACACCCTGGACCAGGTTGAGAGGCGTCCTAAAGTGGACACCCTGGACCAGGTTGAGAGGCGCCCTAAAGTGGACACCCTGGACCAGGTTGAGAGGCGTCCTAAAGTGAACACCCTGGACCAGGTTGAGAGGCGTCCTAAAGTGGACACCCTGGACCAGGTTGAGAGGCGTCCTAAAGTGGAGACCCTGGACCAGATTGAGAGGCGTCCTAAAGTGGAGACCCTGGACCAGGTGGAGAGGCGTCCTAAAGTGGACACCCTGGACCAGGTGGAGAGGCGTCCTAAAGTGGACACCCTGGACCAGGTGGAGGCAGGGCCGGGACAAGGGGTGGGCAAGAGGGGGCGACTTCCCTGCGCTCAATGGTGTAATGTAGGGATGAGGGTTCCTTCTGTTACAAGGCTGACAGGAGTAGTGACAGCTGCAATGATTCTGATAAGCGATGGGACTGCTGGGTGTAGGATCCGCTAAGCTCGCACATCATGAATGAGGAAGGTGGGCACTGGGCGGGGGTGGGGGGGTCGTAAAGTTAGCATCCTAGACCAGGTGGGGGTAATGTCCTTAAGTGGACATCATAGACCAGAATCTCAGATGCGTTAATTTAAATGTTTCCATTAAAAGAGATTATAGAAACAGTGATGCGACCTGACGCAACCGGATCATAGCAGTGGCAAACCTCCATCCCTAATATATGTTAGACAAAAAGAAGAAGGAGTGGGACTTTGTATGAGGCATGTCACTGAATTATTACCTTGTTCACATTGATCATTGAATTATTCATTGATTACAAATTGAGTTAAAAAATGTCAATCTTTAGTAAAAGGACACAAGTAAATAACAATTCACTTGTAGGAATATACAGTTATTATACAAAGTAAAATACAACATGATTAGCAGTACAATTCCATAAAACGCTCATCCATTGATAATAATTGAATAAACATAAGCAATTGCTCTTAGTGAACCAAACTTGTCTGGGCATCAGTTCGATGTATACTTGACGCACGTTTCATGGCTCACGCCAATCATCAGGAGAACCATCTCTCAAAAAAGGGTCTACAACTTACAATGCAACCCAATAGTGACGCCCAACCTGTGTCCAAGAGAGGACGGGGACAGGGATGATGACCTGTGCGATTCTGTGGATGTGAGCAGGCCTGGGATCCCCTCTCGTGTGAATAGCCCATGTGAAATGGTCACCTGGCCAGCCCTCTAGATCATGGGTCTTCAAACTACGGCCCTCCAGTTGTTCAGGAACTACAATTCCCATCATGCCTAGTCATGTCTGTGAATGTCAGAGTTTTACAATGCCTCATGGGATGTGTAGTTTCACAACAGCTGGAGGGCCGTAGTTTGAGGATCCCTGCTCTAGATTATAGAAACAGTTGAAAGAAGCCTTCTTAAAATGAATATTTTAAAACCGATCAGTTCTCTTTAGCCAGCAAGATGAAGCTGTGTAAAGTTCGCTCAAAATATGGCAGCTCATACTGCATCTTAATTCGTTGTCTAAATGTAAATACCACCGTTCCTTGGTTAGGTATTTGGCCAACGCAGTCAAGGCTTGCATCCCAGTGCATTGGAAATCAACCTCACCCCCTACCGTAGGCCAATAGCTGCAACCAAAGACATTATGTGGATAGAGGAGGTTACCTCGTCTCTGAAGAGACGGGAGGCATGATTTGAAAAAAACTTGGTTCTATTGGACCCAATTCACATTTTCTGACTAGTACAACAAACTCATTGAGCAAGATGCTGTCAAACTGAGGCTGTCTTGGACCAAGTGGGTGGCTCCATCCCCTCCCTTCCCTCCCTTTTTTTTTCTCTCTTTTGCCCCATTCCTTTTCTTCCTTTCCCAAATCTTGTATCTCTTTTCAGTATTGCCTTAAAAACCAGTGACGGAGGGCCCTGGGGCTTACCATCAATGACACGTGTTTATTATCCCAAAAGGACTGCCTACTTTGCTGACCCATGTACGATGGTCTTGACCTAGGTAGTTGCCTCTGGAAATGACACACCTTAACGTTTCATATTGTTTCTTTGTGGCGACTTTCTTTATGATGTTAATGCTACAACTCTTTTCTCTATGGCCACTTCTGTTGACTGGAAGACGGTTCTTTTATTGTATATAACTTGATTTTCTTGTTGCCAATAAAAAATATGGCAGATCAAAATGACCAAGTCGTAAAACCAAGATACTGGATAGATGACCATGACTGAAAAGCCCAGCGTACCCTCTGCTCTATAGAAGGGAACATGATATTTGAAAATACTTGTGACAGTCATCACAAACCCCTGTTATCTTGAATAAATGACCATTAGTGACCACCGTACCTCTTGGGGGATGTTCCAGGCCATGTAGACGTGACTCTTAAACTCATCCATCCAGACCTCCGCCACTCTCAGGGCATTCCTGCGCACATGGGCCGTCAGATCTTCAGTGTACGGCTTGTGGGCTCTCTCTATGTGAGCGATACGGGAGCAGGGCAGGACCTCCACACTGCCCCCACACTGCCATACCTAGAAAGGAAGGGAAGAGTCTGAGTACAGCGCACAGGAAATGCAATAAAAAAAATTTTTTTTCCATTATTACAATGATGCTCCATGAGACTTGGCATTTTTTAATTAGCCCTATCTGGGGTTTCTACCTTTTATTTTCTCTATGGTTCTTACCATACCACCAAACTTGTCCACATCCTCTTATTTCCTTTCTATAGCACAATATGGCTTGTTTCAAAATATCAACAGACAAGAGATGAAATGTACTCTGGGGTGTAAAGAGACTCCGTCCAAAGCTGGGCTAGAATTTGAGTATTCTGCCTAAAAAATAATTATATCTGTGCAGGCTTATTTATTAAAGATTTATATTTTCCCATTAGTTTGCTGTAATTACTTTTTCTGAGCCTGAAACTTCAGCTTGAGACTGTTGGATATCTGAGGTCATGTTAGGTCTGACCCGGTACACCCGATGAACAGGTAACTAAAGGAGAACACAGCAAGATTTAAGGTGTGAAAAATGCAGAGTAAAGATGTACTATTGTAGCCATGGTGTTGCCGCTAGTAACAAACAATCCGCCAAATCACACCACTGCCAGACTTCATGCATCAATTCCAGAGACAATGAACAGTCTTTTGCTGGTTTTGTTTTTGTTGTTTTATTAGGGGGTACAACATGGATAGGGATTGGAATATGGGATGCTCTTAGGATTTGTCATTGCCGTCATATTTATAATTTAAGCACAAAAGCACGTTAGTCAGAAGATTAGATGCACATGGACATTAAATGTAAATCTCCTCCTGCACAAACTTGCTTCCTTCTACCCACACTGGTTTCCTCCTGCACACACTTGTAGTTACTGAAATTAAGTATGTCACATCTTTTTCTAATGGGTAATAGGGGCCCACTCTGAATAAGTCCCTTTACAGGCTCTGGTGACTCGCTGCTACTAGGCCTGAGGCCTGCAGAACCTCTCCCCGGAGGCCTAGTAGTTGAAAAGCATTACTTTAGGTGGTGGACTACTGTTCCAAGCCAGTCCAAATTGCAAATCCTGTGCCCTCAGGCCATGTCGACTTAACACAGATCCCCACAGTCTCTTCTCTGATCCAGGACTCCCCATCATCCACCGTGTGTTTGAAGACTCTGCTAATCACCGTGTAGAAGCAGAGTTCCCTCACAGACTTCCTGGCACCTCCTGCCTCCACTGTGGTAACACTCATGGACCTTCCTCAGCCCTGAGTCTTTGATGAGGAACTTGACTGGACCATGCGTTCCAACAGCTTCACCTGCCCCTCTGCTCCAGGTGTTCCCTACCACCCGACCGTGTGGTGACAGAGACATTGCCAATGACATTGTAGAGGCAATGTTCCCTCACAGCTCTCCCCAGGCCTTCTCCTGCGATCGGCGGCGCGCCCCCCCCCCCCCCCCGATGGGGGTGTCCTCCTCCTGCTGCTGCCTAGCATTCCATTGCTCACTTCACTCAGTCGACTTCTCCCCCCAGTGGCATATCCCCTCAGCCTATATAGGAGGCCCGCCCCCTGCCAATACCAGATGGGGATTGGTCAGGTTTCCCACATGGGCTGTCTGCCACTCCAGTTCCAGGCCCAGCCCCTCTTCCAGAATCTTCTCTCTGTAAGCAGGGGAGGCACCCCATAACAAAAGCACAGGTGGCCACACCCACTACTACTGACCACTCCCAGCCCCCAGATCAAAACAGACAGGCCTAGCTTGCAGCATAAGCCTGCCTAAATTTGCCTGTGCTGAAACCCTAGTAAAATAACTCTCACTAGCACCTACCTATTGGTAGAGGGTGCTACATTAATTTATAGGGAACATCTATAAATTTAATGAAATAATGAAAAGGGCCTTCATGCTACTATTCAACAAATAAAACCAATAAACAGGGTGAATATACCTCTTCAAAAAGTCAGTGTATAAAATAGTAGATATAGGAAAAAATATACATGATCAAGAACAAAAGTGCACGTGCAAATGTAAGGTGCAAGAAATGCCGCTGAACTTGATAGTATACACAAACTATCCAATAAAAAATAAAAGTGAACAAAGAGTCCTGCGCAAATCGATCAAAAATCCTTATAAAGTGCTAAGTGCTAATGAAATATAAATACATTAATAAATAAAAAACTACAAATATATATGAAAAAAATATTTAGCAAAATACAAAAGTCCATAAAGTGAAAATCAACGTGTAATTCAGGCACCAATGGTGGAAATGCAGATGAAAGCAGTATTAAAAATTCCAGGATTACAGGCCCTCAGAACTCCCACCTCCAAGTATAAGAAACAGGCACATCAAACCAAGCTGACCAACTCAACTCCTTGTCTCCAGCCACCGGGGGGTTCTCCACTGCAGCCAACTAGGAAGCGATATTCTCCACTCCGGGCCACCAGGGGGCCATATAATACATGTAAACTATACTGTAGTTGCGGGGAAGATATTCACAGAGATGTGCGGCTCAAAAAAATAAAAAACATGGAGAGAGGGAAGGCTCTGATAGTGTAGTACTTAGTTAAAATATAACAGTTTAATTGAAGAAATAAAAATCGGACTCTCACATTTAAATATATAAAATACAGCACAAGAAGTAAAATGGTGTTATGGCGTCTTCCGCCAGTCCTACTTCACTTCCGGTACGACGTACGGCCACTCCCTGCGCGTTGCGTCAATCACATGACTTCTTCAGGGGAGATCCCTGATTTGGTGATGTCATTACTGTGCAGAGCTGTTCTCTTTGCTGGAGGGGGAAGCTGTACCTGAGGATCTGCAGTGCAATGATCTCCCTGCTTCATTTATTTTGTTTTGCATTTGGGCTTCTACTACCTCAAACGCTTTTTTTTTTTTATACTATTTTTTTATCATTCTTTACACCAGTTATCATAAGGGTAGCTCTGAGATGAGGAAGCAAAACCATGCTCCTGTACCAAAATTACTATTTACTCAAAGAAACACATTGCAGGACAGGGCTTAGTAAGTTGGCTTTGTTAAAGTATAACTATAGGCAAAACAATCTTTTTTTCATTTTGGATAGAGTTAGGGAGGGTTATAACCCCTGTAAGTTGTTTTTTTTTCAGCATCTGTGTCCCATTGCGAAGCGTTCTCTTCACTTACTGTGCCATAGCTGAAACAAAGTGAGAGGAAATCCCTGCAAACTAAGGGAATTCTTTGGGGACCCCCAGTTGTCCTCACTGGAAAATTTCCCTTCTATGACTTTTCTGGGGACAACCCAAAATTTGTGATTTTCTTTACTTTCAATCATCATGATAAACAGGACACCGGACTATGGATTCCAATGAGGAGGGGCTTCAAAAAAAGGGTTTGCTTGGAGCACAGAGCACTGCGCCTGAAGCCCACCCAGTTGTGTGACACTAGCGAATGAATATTCCCAACTTTCACACTAATTCTCCCCCCCGCCAATCAGGAAGCGGGCCTGAAGCCCGTTTCCTGATTGGCCAAAATGCCAGGCGATCCTATTGGATGCCTAGAGCCATGAGGAGCAGAGAGGAGATGCACAGCGGAAGCTGCTCCAGGAGAGGACACCGGAGTCGATTTCCCTGGGCCCGCCATGCTTAAGGACACCACACTGGGGCGACCGCGCTGAAACATGGCCACACTCTGAATCAGCTCTGCCCATCGGCTGCCCAGCGCACTCCATAAGGACCTGATCATGGCTCTCACCGCCCGCATTCAGCTCTCACAACACCCCCAGACCTTGCCACATGTCCCAGCGGCATCGAGACACCTGCCCGCCTCATGTTGGAGGACACCAGAGCCCACCACCAGCCACCGTGATGGGATAAGGGCCGACCGACAGCGGGTGGGGGGGATTGCTGGTGGTGTTAGTGCCGTGCTGCTGGCTGCCCGGGGGGGGGGGTGCTAGTGCTGCTCCGCTGGTTATTTGCCACCTCCCGCCCCCCCCAAAAAAAAAAAACAGCCGCCACTGCAACCTTGCATTCAGTAGGAAAGTGAAGTTCATTGGTGGTCAGTTGGAAGACTGGTTAAGTGGTCAAGTGGAAAGAATAGCTCTTGCATTGTTGGTCAGTGGGAAGAATGCTACTTACTATTGGCGGTCAGTGGGAAGAATGCCCCTTACATTGGTGATCAGCGAGAAGAATGCTCCTTACATTGGCGGTCAGTAAACAGAATGTCCCTTAAATTGGTGGTCAATAGGAAGAGCGTTACTTATGCTTGGCGGTCAGTGGGAAGAACGCTCCTTACATTGGTGGTCAGTGGGAAGAACGCTCCTTACATTGGAGATCAGTAGGAAGAACGATACTTATGATTGGCGGTCAGTGAGAAGAATGTTCTTTACATTGGCGGTCAGTGAGAAGAATGCTCCTTACATTGGCGGTCTGTAGGAAGAACGTTCCTTATATGGTGATCAGTAGGAAGAATGCTACTTATGATTGGTGGTCAGTGAGAAGAATGCCCCTTACATTGGCGGTCTGTAGGAAGAATGCTCCTTACATCCCAAGGCCAAACAAACTTCACAATTTCTGCTTCTGCAGGCAATCACACCACAAGCTCTAAGGCTCATTTTTCTCTGCAGGTAATACATTTCATAGCTATGGGGTAATACAGACAGTCCTTGGCCGCTTTTATTGAATGCAACAATAATAACATTTATTCTGGACACACACTGGTGAATTGGCGCTCTCATCCTTTTCTCTTTATCTATTCGTTACTTCAGACAGTTTATGCATCAGATGATATCAGAACAAATAGCAGTCTGTTTCTAGAAAAGATGATATTCCTGAATCGGTCTTTCCTTACATTGGATCCCGGCTGGCTGAACACGCACTGGCACAGAAGGACGTTTAAATAATGGATTGTGCGCAATCACCTCATCGCAGGACGGCCAGGATGGAGTTATCGGAGGATTTAATGACAGTATTGATCCATGCCAGAGATGGAAATCCTATTTAATTCAGTCACCCGTGCCTCTGTCCCTTTGCTTCGCATTACAATACAAAGAGAACAAATTATAGCTTGATTACCATCTGTTACGTCAATTATCCTGTACTCTGCTGACAACAAGCGTGAGCTTTTCTGTTATTACAAGGTCCATTGTACACTAGAATAGCCAGGTTTTCTGTGTGCTACAGAAGATTTTCCTGTGCCCGGACTTACAATTACAAGGAGACTGTCGCCCACATAACAGAATCAAATATACATCCAGTAGTTTTCAAATTTGTAACATATCCACTGGATAAAAAATAGCCTTCTCAAATTCTGTAATACATGGAAACCCCTAAAATAACTTTAAAGTCACCGGGAACTCAATGCCAATAAGATGTACCCCTCATCTTATGTTAGTGTGAACCATAAGTGGTTGATGTATAAATAAATAATACCCTGCATTTAATGTTTTTAACACTCAGTGATACTATTCATTTAAACAATAATGGCAAGAAAAGAAACCCAGGCAGGGAAAAAAAGTGCATTGTTCCCACACACTGGTGATCAGTGGAAAAAGCCCCATTACCATGAAGGTTGGCAAAATGCCTCTTACACGTGAGGTCAAAAAGAGAAGGGCCCCTCTTAAACTGGTATGTGGAGAATAGGAAGAGTGCTCCTTACATTGGTGATCAGTGGGAAGAATGCTCCTTACATTGGTGATCAGTGAGAAGAATGCTCCTTACATTGGTGATCAGTGAGAAGAACGTCCCTTACATTGGTGATCAGTGAGAAGAACGTCCCTTACATTGGTGATCAGTGAGAAGAACGTCCCTTACATTGGTGATCAGTGAGAAGAAGGTCCCTTACATTGGTGATCAGTGAGAAGAATGTTCCTTACATTGGTGATCAGTGAGAAGAATGTTCCTTACATTGGTGATCAGTGAGAAGAAGGTCCCTTACATTGGTGATCAGTGAGAAGAATGTTCCTTACATTGGTGATCAGTGAGAAGAAGGTCCCTTACATTGGTGATCAGTGGGAAGAATGTTCCTTACATTGGTGATCAGTGAGAAGAAGGTCCCTTACATTGGTGATCAGTGAGAAGAATGTTCCTTACATTGGTGATCAGTGAGAAGAAGGTCCCTTACATTGGTGATCAGTGGGAAGAATGTTCCTTACATTGGTGATCAGTGAGAAGAAGGTCCCTTACATTGGTGATCAGTGAGAAGAAGGTCCCTTACATTGGTGATCAGTGAGAAGAACGTTCCTTACATTGGTGATCAGTGAGAAGAACGTTCCTTACATTGGTGATCAGTGAGAAGAACGTTCCTTACATTGGTGATCAGTGGGAAGAATGTCCCTTACATTGGTGATCAGTGGGAAGAATGTTCCTTACATTGATGATCAGTGAGAAGAATGTTCCTTACATTGGTGATCAGTGGGAAGAATGTCCCTTACATTGGTGATCAGTGGGAAGAATGTCCCTTACATTGGTGATCAGTGGGAAGAATGTTCTTTACATTGGTGATCAGTGGGAAGAACGTCCCATACATTGGTGACCAGTGTGAAGAATGGATCTTACATTGGTGGAAAGTTGAGAGACTGTCCTTAAGAAGAAAAAAAATAAAGCTGACTTTACTTCCACTTTAAGATAACAATATATACATATACAGTGGAACCTTGGTTAACAAGTAACGCGGTTAACAAGCGTTTTGAAAGACGAGCAACTGACTCTGTTTGTGAGTGTTATATCGCAAAACAAGCAGAATTCAAGCTAATGGGGTGTGCAGTACCACATTTGTCCAGAGGTGCGGGGGCGCCAATGACACTCGGAACGGTTCGGAAATACTCCGTCCCCAGTGTTTCAGAGTTCAGCTGAGCTGTTCCTGAGTATTTCCGAGGCTCTCCGGTGCCCCCTCCCCCACCTCCGGCCACATGCGGTATTGCATGCCATAGAAGTCAATGTGGAACAAATGATCTTCTTTTCCATTGACTTCTATCGGGAAACTTGCTTTGATATGCGAGTGCTTTGGATTACAAGCATTTTCCTGAAACGGATTATGCTTGTAATCCAAGGTTCCACTGTATTGTGTTATTTCAGTAATTACAAAGTTGTTGCCAAATAGGTCCTTTGCAGAAATGTAAAAATTGCTCTGGCCCATAGGGGGTGAACAGGTGCGATGGGGGAAGGGGTAAATTGGTTGTAAAGGTCTAAAGTTTTTTTTTTACCTTCATGCATTCTCTGCAACAAGGTTTTTTTTCTTCTTTTTGGGTAAGCATGTGAAATAAAAAATTGATTTTCATATGGAAAAAGTATTATTACAGTTGCCAAAATGCAATATTTTCTATCGAGATTACAGAGTGTAACGTTTCTGGAAAAGCGGACGGCAGCTTATACCTGGGCCAAACCATGTGAAAAGAAAAGGGGATCTTTACAAATAAAAAAGTTAACCTGGAGCTTTCCTTTAAGACATATTGCTGCAAAAATGCTGGAGTCATTATTTTGTTAGCATCTGTGTGCGGGGGGTGGGGGCTGCTGCCCTCATCACAATTTGTGCCGCACAGCTGACAATCTGTTTCTTGCTCTTCTGTGTAGCTACTGTTGATATTTGTCCTCTGAAACACCATTACATGTACTAAACGTATCCCCTTCCTGCCCACTCTGCACGTTCTCCGCAGGCATGGCACACGGCCCATGCCACAGATGGCTGCTGGGTAAGGGCTGGATGTGGAGCTGGCCAAACTGGAAGGCGCTACCCTGCCAGGCAGATTGTACGAAATTTGTAGCTGTACCGCTCATCAAGAAACCAAGATAATAAAACAATTGTTCTCCTCCATCCTTAGGATGAATTAAACATATACTCCCTTGAAATGTAAAGATGCCTTTTGAATAGAAGATGCCAGACCTAAATCTGGACCCGATCAGGTCCTGCAGATTTTGGCTCAATGGAGACATAGCAGAAATCCTGACAGCAGTTTTAAAGCAGAAAAAATTTGGTTGGAGTTCTGCTTTAAAGCTGAACTCTACTAATAAAGTAAAAAATGCTCCCATTCAGTGATGCTTCACCCGCACTCCAAGGGTTACTTGCTCATTTCCATCTAGGGGACATAGAAAAGCACCTTTACTTACCTGCTTCTCTGCTCAATCAGGCTATTCAATGCTACCAAGTGGTTTTGTAACCATGTGATCTGCCTAACTCCTAACCTGAAAGTAAAACTAAAACTAAAAATAAACATAAAATGAAAATAAAAATATAAGACTACAAGAAAAAAATTTAATAAACAGATAAAAAAATTGTAAATGAAAGAAAAAAATAAAAATAAATGAAAAATAAAAATAAATAAAATTCAAATGAAGCCAAAATAAAAATGAAATCAAACATAAACAGCTGGCAGCACTGCCCACACTTCCCCAATGTGACAATACAAAATTATATACCAAATGTGTGGCGCTAAAAATGATACAACGAATAATTAACTTATGCATAAAACCTATAATGTGAAATAAACCAAACTTAAATAATAAAATTAAAGTGCACGTGCTCCATGTGATGCACACAAATCCTCAATCATGTAAAAAATCCATAATGCAAATATAAACGTTAGAACAAAAATGATAAAAATATGCATGCAATGTCCAAAACATATATAAAGAAAATGCACGTGCTCCGTGTATTGCACAGGAAATCCTTAATATTCCAACTGGCCAAACATAATAAACCACGAGGTCAGGGTACACCTGGTGGGGGGGTGTGTGCACACCTCATGAAGAAATCACCATCACGGTTTATTATGTTTGGACTGTTGGAATATTAAGGATTTCCTGTGCAATACATGGAGCATGTGCACTATATATACGGTATATATATATATATATATATAATGTTTTGGACATTGCATGCAGATTTTATCATTTTTGTTCTAATGTTTATATTTGCATTATGGATTTTTTTACATGATTGAGGATTTTTAGTGCATCACACGGAGCACGTGCACTATAATTATATTATTTAGGTTTGTTTCACTTTATAGGTTTTATGCATAAGTTAATTATTCGTTATTTAATTTTTAGCGCCGCACATGTGGTATATCATATTCTATGCTACCAGACCGGTCCTCGGCAGCCACTTCTCCCCTGCACTCAGGTAAACTGAGGTCCTCTGACATCAATAAGACTGATGCAGGGACCATAAGGTGAAGAATAGTCCACTGGTGGAGCGCCGTCTGCTGGGGAAGCATAGGATCAGGTAAGTGAAAGTGCTTTTCCTGACCCCTAGACAGAAAGGAGTAGGGCTTTCATTTTTCTGGGAAGTAGAACTATATGCAAAACCTTTTCATTTTGAATAGAGTGAGGGAGGGTCATAATCCCTGGAAGTTATCTTTTATTTATTTTTTTTGCCATCTGTGTCCCATTGATGAGATTCCCCTTCACTTCCTGTCCCATCGCCAAAACAGGAAGTGAGAGGAAATCCCTCCAAAGTGAAGGATACCTGGGGTGTCACCAGGACTACTGTCTCCACTGGAAGATTTCACCGCTATTCCTGTTCTGGGGACGACACAAAATTTGGGATTTTCTTTCACTCTTGATGATGATAGTAAACAGGACACATAGAGAGGGTTAAGCTCCCTAACGGGGGCACAGACAGCAATGAAAACCTGACAGGGGTTCTAATCCCTAGAATGATGAGAAATGCAGGCAGATACTTATCCATCATGCTGTACACCATCAGGGAGGCGTGTGATTGGCCTCAAATTTATTCTGCAGCAGGACAACCACCCCAAACATACAGCCAATGTCATTGGGAACTATCTTCAGTGTAAAGAACAACAAGGATTCCTGGAAGTGATGGTTTGGTCCTCACAGAGCCCTGATCTCAACGCCATGGAGTCTGTCTGGGATGACATGAAGAGACGGAAGAATCTGAGGCAGCCGACATCCACAGAAGATCTGTGATTAGTGTTCCAAGATGTTTGGAACAACCTACCTGCCGAGTTCCTTCAAACACTGTGTGCAAGTCTACTTAGAAGAATTGATGATGTTTCGAAGGCAAAGGGGAGATTCATACCAAATATTGATTGGATTTGGATTTCTCTTCCGTTCACTTACTTTCCATTTTGTTCATTGATAAAAATGAACTATTGACACTTCTATTTCTGAAAGTATTCTCCATTTACAGCATTTTTCACATCTGTCCTCAAGGAGCTTACAAAGTCCTTAACTCACATTCAAACCTACACCTACTAGGGCCAATTAACCTACCAGCATGCCTTTGGAGTGTGGGAGGAGACCCGAGTACCTGCAGGAAGCCCATGGAGGCACAGGGAGGATATGCAAACTCCAGGTAGGTGGTGCCATGGTTGGGATTTGAATCAACGACCCCAATGCTGCCAGGTAGACATGCTAACCAATTAAGGACTGTGCTACGTTAAGACATGCCATTGGGAAAAAAAATAAAATAAAATAAAACACGGCCCAAAACATTAAAACGCGTAACGCGCTGCAATGTACTATGGTGCAGTACCCAAACTCAATGGCACAGCAATGCATTAAATGTGCGTTGCCGCAACACGAAAAAACTTATATGGGCCCCTAAGTACATCAGCCTCAGGGCCACAGCCTGCCGAACATAGACTTTGCTTCTAGAATAATTGAAGAGTCTCGCTTTTCCAGCGCACTTAAAAAGTTTGCTGAAGTCAGAAAACTCTTCCATTTTAAATCATTCACTAATTTGCTCTAAAGTGTTTACATCGGTTCTTTTCTTGGTGCCGGTTGTCACGAACAGCCAGTTAGAGAGAGAAAATTGCCAGATGCGATTTCTATTTCTGAAAACGGTGACAAAGTACTAAAATGTTCCAAACAGTAAATATGGTGCAGTCTGTGAAATGCTGTAAAATGTTTTAGGAAGGTTAAAAAAAAAACTGATATAATTTTACCTTGTTTTCTTTCATTATTGAGTTAGTAAACATATTAAAACTAAAATGAACCTCTTGCCAACCACATAATGCATATGTGGCTGCAAGGAGAGGTGGATCCATGAGCGGACTGGGCCAGGATCCTAATGTCCACATTCCACAAATATGCATCCATTGTGGCTAATGTTTCAATCACTATGTTAGGGTCTCCCAAATGGGGTTCCATGGTGAAGTAATTGGTACAATAAATATTATTTGAGGGTGGTTACGGTTCCCCTCTATATATTATGGTTACGGATCCCCTCTATATATTGCACCTATGTATTAACTTGTCTATTTCTATAGTTAGCTAGCCTATTAAAACTCTGATCGCATGTTACTGTTGATATCACAATAATACAAGGCTATGAAACCAAGCACACTGCTTAATAAAACAAAGTCTTATTTATTTCCCAAGAAAATCGGAAACGCTAACATGAAAATACTAAAGAAAGATATTACAAAGCATATGCCAACAGAACATATAATACAAGAACATCAAAGATACTTATCACAATGCTTTCCTCAAGATTTTGTGCCATCGTCTGGGCTCAGAAGGCAAAACAATATCACCATGAGGCCTTGAACCATCAGGCAAGAGCCATCAGCGAAAAAGGGTAGAGACAGAGGAAACTAACCCGTTCTGTCCTTTAATACTTCAATCATACACCATCCAGACCCAACCCCATTGCCATCCCATCTAGACTTTTGACGAATCACATATTTTTGGGGCAGTCCTCCTCAATATATTATATTACTGTCCGTCCTGCTGTATTGGCCTCTAGGGGCAGCATTGTCCATGTCTATGTATCCTGGTCAATCTTCAATTCTTTTGATCTTCTGTAGCAGGACATTCATTAATCATCTAGTCAGCTATGGTCCCTTTCAAGTTTGCATTATAACAGACGGTCTGGAGCCTTGATGGAGGCCTAATCTCTTCTTTCAGATATGCTACAAAGACATTCCAGACCACCCCCCAGGAAAGCAAATGCTTGGTTGTATCAACCATAAAGAAACTCCAGAAATATATTAAATCATGTTGCCTTTCAACACATGGATACCTAGTGCTCCTCCAGAGGTTACTAGGGGTTCCTTGAGCAATATGCAATTTCTGCCTCTCAGATAAGTTCCCACAGACACCATTTGATATTTTTAGCCATCTGTAAGGGGGTAATTCTTCCCAATGTCCACAAGTGTAAGGAGCATTCTTCCCACTGAGCATCCCACTAATGTATCATGAGTTGTAGATTTAGTCATTTTTAGCAGGGATTCCCTGAGACTAGAAAGATATAGTTATATAGTTATAGATATAGAAAGAACTAGTTATGATCGGGAGCCGACAGGACTGGTTACTGATCAGGTGACCACTGTGACAGCCAATTACAGAGGACCCGTGCTCAGGAAGTCCATTTGGTGAAAACCCTTTTCTGTTCCAGCATGACTGTCTCTCTCTATACAAGGCCAGCTCCATAAAGACATGGTTTGATGAGTTAGGAGTGGAGGAACTCAAAAGTCCGGTGCAGAGCTATGATCTCAACTCTGCTAAACATCTTTGGAATAAACTGACCAACATAGACTTTACTATAACACAGTGCAATTCAGTAACATTAGACAGTACACACCCCAACAGAAGCACTTTTATACACATACATTATTCATACCCCTTGAAATTTTACACATTTTGTCATGTTACAACCAAAAACGTCAATGTATTTTTATTAGGATTTTATTTAATAGCCCAACATAAGTGGCACATAATTGTGATTTTGATGGAAAATAATAAATGGTTTTCAAAATGTTTTACAAATAAATATGTGAAAAATGTAGGGGGCATTTGTATGGCCTGAGTCGATACTTTGCAGAACCCCCTTTCTCTGCAATTACAGTTGCAGGTCTTTTTGGGAATGTCTCTACCAGCTTTGCACATCTAGAGAGGGACATTTCTGCCCATTCTTCTTTCTTAAATAGCTCAAGCTCTGTCAGATTGGATTAAGAGCATCTGTGAACAGCAATTTTCAAGTCTTGCCACAGATTCTCAATTGGATTTAGGTCTGGACTGTGACTGGGCCATTCTAACACATGAATATGCTTTAATCTGAACCATTCCATTGTAGCTCTGGCTGTATGTTTTGGGTCGTTGTCCTGCTGGAAGGTGAACCTCCGCCCGGTCTCAAGTCTTTTGCAGACTAACAGGTTTTCTTCTAAGACTGCCCTGTATTTGTCTCCATCCATATTCCCATCAACTCTGACCATCTTCCCTGTCCCTGCTGAAGAAAAGAATCCCCACAACATGATGCTGCCACCACCATGTTTCACGGTGGGGATGGTGTGTTCAGGGTAACGTGCAGTGTTCATTTTTTCCACCACACATAGGGTTTTGCTTTTAGCCCAAAAAGTTAAATTTTGGTTTCATCTGATCAGAGCACCTTCTTCCACATGTTTGCTGTGTCCTCCACATGGCTTCTCACAAACTGCAAACAGGACTTCTTATGGTTTTCTTTCTACAATGTCTTTCTTCTTGCCATTCTTCCATAAAGGGCAGATTTGTGGAGTGCAAGAAATAGTTGTCCTGTGTACAGATTCTCCCACCTGAGCTGTGGATCTCTGATTTACCATGGGCCTCTTGGCTGCTTCTCTGATGAATGCTCTCCTTCCCCGGCCTGTCAGTTTAGGTGGACGACCATGTCTTGGTAGGTTTGCAGTTGTGCCATACTCTTTCCATTTTCGGATGATGGATTGAACAGAGCTCCGTGAGATGTTCAAAGCTTGGGATATTTTTTTTATAACTTAACCCTGCTTTAAACTTCTCTAGAACTTTATCCCTGACCCGTCTGGTGTGTTCCTTGGCCTTCATGATGCTGTTTGTTCACTAAGGTTCTCTAGCAAACTTTTGAGGGCTTCACAGAACAGCTGTATTTATATTGAGATTAAATTTCACACAGGTGGACTCTATTTACTAATTAGGTGACTTCTGAAGGCAGTTAGTTCCACTTGATTTTAGTTAGGGGTATCAGAGTAAAGGGTACCGAATACAAATGCATGCCACACTTTTCACAGTGCCACATTGTGTTGGTCTATCACAGCCCTCAAATTTTCCATTTGCATTTTGGGAGTGAAAAATGATTGCTGGCGGGGGGGGGGGGGGGGGGGGGAGGGGAGGCGAGACGAGCATTGCCTCCAGGTGGGGTTGAATGGGAGTCGTTCTCCCAGCCAGGGGAAGAGATAGGAGAGGAAGAGGATAGCCAAGCTGGATCATCAGAAAGCAGGGATTACCCGCTGTAACAGCTTTCATTGTCTTGCCCCAATGTCTTTGATAGACAGAATACTGGGACATGTGATGTCATCAAAGGCGCCGGGCCAGGAGGCGAGACTGTGACGGTGAGCTCTGGGAACATCGGGCAATTCAAATGAAAGCTATTACAGCGGGCAAACCCGATCTCTGATAATCCATCTGGCTCACCTCTTCCTCTGCACAGGTGAGGTAGCATTGATGGGCACAGGTTACGCTGCATTGATGGGCTCAGGTCAAGCTGCACTGATGGGCACTTAGCCCCTGTACACACGGTCGGAGATTTCGACAACCAAATCCGTCGGATTTTGTCCGTCGGATCTTGTCCGAAACTGTTGCATACACACGGTCGGACTAAGTTGTCGAAAAATCCGATCATTCAGAACGTGATGACGTAATTTCGTTACGATGGGACTACGTTCAGGCTAGTAGCCAATAGCTTTGATGTAGGAATTTGATCTGAGCATGCGTGGCACTTGGTCCGATCAAAATTCTCTACACATGATCGGAGTATGTCCGATCCAACCAGTTGGTCGGAAAATATTTCCAACAAGTTGGAAAATTGGGTCCGACGGATATTCCGACGGAATCAGTCCGATGCATACCACACACAGTCGGATTATCCGACAACACGGTCTGATAGGACACATTCCGACGGATTCTCCGACCGTGTGTACAAGGGCTAATAAAGTTAATATTTATTTTTGTACCTTAAAGAGTGTTTCCACCAAAAAAAAAAATATTAAAAGCCAGCAGCTATAAATACTGCAGCTGCTGACTTTTAATAAATGGACACTCACCTGTCCCGGGTTCCAGCGATGCCGGCAGCCGAGGCCGATCGATCACTCGGCTCTCGGCTGCTGTCGCCACCATTCTAGGTGAGGGAATCAGGAAGTGAAGCGAATCGGCTTCACTTCCCGGTTCCCTACTGCGCATGCGCGAGCCGCGCAGCGCAATGGGAAATCTCTGCGCTGTCACTGGGACCCGTGTGTGTCCCAGCAGACAGCGCGGCAGGGCAGGAAATGGCGTAGACTCCCACAGGAGTCTATGCCCGGAAGTGGGTGAAAATACCTGTCTTTGACAGGTATCTCCACCCCACTCCCCCCTGAAAGGTGTCAATTGTGACACCGGAGGGGGGGAGGGATCCGATCAGCGGAGGTTCCACTTTAGGGTGGAATCCTGCTTTAATTCTGCATAAAACATTTAAGTGTCATTTCATGAGATCATTTATGAGGGCGTGTTTGGGGCGGGGGGGGGGGGGGGGCATGGTAGGGGTTGGGTGGGTCAACTTGTGGCGAGTAACCCTTAAGGCCTGTCTAGTAGCTCAGGACTTGAAATTTTGAGCCCTGGTCTATCACATAAAATACATTTATGTTTTTGGTTGTAACATGACAAAGTGTGAAAAATTTCAGGGGATATGAATACTTTTTTAAGGCACTGTATCTCCTAAGCAAAAAATACATTTTACATAAGTACTATTGAAACTGCCCCTTCCTACTAATCATCCTTAGACACAAGGCTTAGTATAATGAATAGAGTGCTGCCTCTGTATGGGATCACATTTATCAGAAAGCACAGGAACACAGAGAAAAGCTTTTCCTCTCTCTACCCTGAAATGACCCCGCACTTTTTGTTTTACAGAACTCGGATGATTTGGGCAGTGCCATGTTTATAATTGCCTTCCATTTGCTCATGTTCAACAGTTTACTAAGTGTAAAATGTTTTTCCAGTTCCAATGACAGAGCTCGGAACAGACCATAAACCAGCGCGGAGAAAACACATTACTCCCAGCATTGTAAATGTTTGGGCAGAGCAGTTTGCCATCTTCATTTGTACTGTATTGCCGACAATTAGCATTTTTTCCAGCCGTAGTTCCAACATTAACTCGTTACAGAAAAACACGCACATACAAGAGCGCACCTCCACATACAATGAAGTGTAAATTGCACTGAGTATCCGGATATCGATCGCCGTACTCCACATTTGCAATTGTGAGATTATGAAGAACTGAATTCTGGATCCTGTGCTTAAAATAAAAATAAAATAAAAAGAGTAGGCCGGGGACAAAGGACTTGTCACCTGTACTGCCCTGCAGCCTATATTTCCCCATTATTGAATAATTACCATGGCTTGTTCGGTCACAGTGTAGCAGCGGAGTTGGTAGAGGCAGGGCTTTGTTTCCTTATCTGGGAGCCTCCAGTAGGGAGACCAGTGACTGAGCAACACAGTAGTGACCTTGCCAAATTTCTCTCCAAATCTTTTGAAATTAGTAATCTAACAGCAGTGCCTTAAATCTCACCATCTCTGCTGTCCCATTGCGGAGATTTCCCTTCACTTCTTGTCCTATCGCCAAACAGGAAGTGAGAGGAAATCTCTGCAAATTAAAGGAATTTCTTGGGGACCCCCAGGTCACCGGATCTAGTGTTCCCATTGGAAGCGTTCCCTTCTATTACTTTTCTGGGGACAACCCAAAATTTGGGGTTTTCTTTTAGATAGTTACATAGGTTGAATAAAGACACCAGTCCATCCAGTTCAACCTGTGAGTGTCTACAATTGTCCTTAACCCTGTACATTGCACACTCACATTGGTCCCTACCCTCAAAGACCCCACAATCTAAGGTCCCCCATTCATATACTAGGTCCAATTTTGGAAAGAAGCCAATTAACCTACCAGCATGTCTTCGGAGTGTGGCAGGAAACCGGAGTACCCGGAGGAAACCCTCACAGGCACAGGGAGAAAATGCAAACTCCAGGCAGGTAGTGTCGTGGTTGGGATACGAACCAGCGACCCTTTTTACTGCTAGTTGAGAGTGCTAACCACTACACCACTGTGCTGCCCAAACTTTTACTTTGAATAATGGTAAACAGGACAAATAGAGAGGGTGAATCTCCCTAACGGGGGGGGGGGAGGGGGGGGCACAGACGACAATAAAAATTGACATTGGCTCTAATCCCTCTCCACTCTTTCCAAAACTAAAAAAAATAAAACGTTTTGCCTTTTTAGTTATGCTTTAAGTTATTAAAGTTAATTTCCGAAATAAAAAACAGATGTTTAAAATAATCAGGGATAGCAAGTAGTGAGTTTGACAAATTCTACCCCATGTTCCATTTAGAGATGGGAAATAGTAACTCCTTTTTAGGTATCACATATGCCACATCTTCAGGACCCAGAAAAAAAGTGGGACCCCCAATGGATCCAGGGTGGAGTACAAGCTTCCTGTAAATGGTGGGCACCTATTAACTGAGTCGGGGACCACCCTGCCCTCACTACCAGTTCACATATGGGATACAGGATCACCTTTTTAGATATGTGTCATCACGTGCCACGTCTCCGGCAACCATAAATGTGTGGGCCCCCACTGGTTCCGGGGTAGAACACAAGCTTTTTTTTTTGGGGATATTTGACATCACATGCCACATTCCCTGCACCCAGAAAGAAGTGGGACCCCCAACTGGATCCAGGGTAGAACACAAGCTTCCTGTAAATATTGGCCAACTATAAACTGATGAGGGGTCCACCCTGCCCCTTTACCAGTTTACAGATGGGATACCGTAACATAATTTTAGATAACTAATCACATGCCATGTCCTCTGCACCCAAAAAGAAATGGGACTCCCCCTGGATCCAAGGGGACTACAAGCTTCCTGTAAATGGTGGCCACTGCCCACTTAACCAGTTCACAAATTGGATATGTAACACCCTTTTAGATATTTGACATTACATGCCACATCCTCTGCACCCAACAAGAAATGGGACCCCCACTGGATCCAAGGGGACTACAAGCTTCCTGTAAATGGTGGCCACCAATGAACTGAGAAGGGGTCCAACCCCCAACCCCTGTCAGTCAGTGGTTATGACTAAGGCCTTCTAGGCTGAAACGCGTCAACTGACTTATGTTCTGCGTATGTTCACTGCGGCTATTCAATAAAATGAAGCAATTTTAAGAACAACAACACGGAGTGCGGATCATTTTTTTTCTACAACCCCCACTCCCTCTCTTTACCAGTTCACACAGCAGATTGGTTCAGTAAGTGGTAAATTGGCAAACCACAGTGAAGGTTCGCTCTGAATCTATGTTTGGGTGAACCGATCTGCTCACTACTTTATTTAGATGATCAACACCCAATGCCAAGCACTGAAATATTAACATTCATGGGTGGGACCACAAAGATGGAGGAAAGTGCCAAGTCACAAAACCCATGAAGGGGAATTGAAAGATTACTGCATAGAAAACAAAGAATGTATCAATGCACAAATAGAAAAGGTCAAAGGAAGTGAACTTTTACTGTTCTCCGAAAAAAAACAAAAAAACGGGCAAATTAAAACACCTCACAAAATCGAAAACCTCCATTTAAACAAAGGGTGTAATCTGCACAAACATTTTATGCTCCACAAACACTGTTTGCTGGGCCTCCTCATGTTCTGGCATTTTATAGCCCGACAGTTATATAAAGGGAATGAGCAGTTTCATTATGATATAAAATTATAAACGTAGCCTGAATGGCGCGTTACACTTCACAATTGGCTGTGCTTATTGCAGATTTACAGAAACACTGCGGGAATGACTACCACCACGCCAACATCCGTAATTCCTGGCGCAATTACGTTTGCAGCATTATCTGTCAGTCGTGGGACCAGGACCCCAGGGAGCTGGGCACAAAGTACAAGAGGAAATGGTGCCACATTACATTTTACAAACAACCTCTCCTGACTGTTCTGGAAATCCTGGCCCAAAGGTACTGCAAATGGTTACCTGAAAGTAATGTTTGTCACGATGACAACGGTGGCTAAGCCTTTTGAACCATATGTGGCAATGTGTGTGCATGTGTATGCACCAATCAGCCATAACTTTATTATCACTGACCGGTCAACCGCTTCAGCTCCGGAAGATTTTTACCCTTGGCTCCTGCCATTCATGTGGATGTTACTTGACACGTACCACCTACCTAAACATTCTTGCTGGCCAAGTATACCCCTTCATGAAAACGTTATTACCTGATGGCAGTGGCCTCTTTCAACAGGGTAATGCACACTGCAAAAATGGTTCAAAAATTGCTTGAGGAACACAATGAGTTTGAGATCTTGGCTTGGACTCAAAATTCTCCAGATCTCTATCCAACTGAGCATCTGTAGAATGTACTGGAAAAACAAGTCAGATCCATGGCGATTCCACCTCACAACTTTCAGGACTTGAAGGATCTGCTACTGAGGGCTTGGTGCCAGATTCCACAGCGTACCTTCACAGGTGTAATGGTGTCTGTACTTCAACGGGTCAGGGCTGTTTTGGTAGCAAAAGGGGCGCCTGCTTAAACGCACAGATACTTATAGGCCATTGGCTAAGTAAAAAGTTATTTTATTGCACTTGAGAAAGGTGAACAACAATTGTCAATTCTAAAAACTTACGGAGGTTGCAAAAAAAAATTGTGATTATGTTGATCAAAGCTTACGATTAAAGAAGAAGTTTAGTGACAAAGAATACCCTGAGCTCCTGATCAATCAAGCCTTCCAACACTATCTTAAAGGGAAACCGCCACCGTTCATAAACAAAAAAAACATTCAGTTTGGTTCACCACCACTTTCAATTTCCAATTCAAAAGGATGGAAATAGGAGCATATAGCCAGTAGAGATACTAGTATAAAATGTTAAATAAACGATACCACAATGACATCGGAGTAGGGAAGGGTTAACATCATCCAGTTCAGTTTGTTGGTTAAGCATGGAAAGAGATGTAATAAACCATGTGAAATAACGATGGAAGTCCAGTGGAAGGGGAGATTTTCTGGATACTGCAGGTCGGTTGAGCAATAAAGATATTGCCAATCCAATTACACTACACATGGACTTTTTATAGTTTTGGTCTATGGTTTCCATTATTTTTTGGCTTTTTTGCACATGGTTTTCCCAATGCCCCCTACTGGTATTCTCTAGTGGTCTCCAAACTGTGGCTATTTGCTTGCTTTCATCTGACCCTTGAGGCATAATTCCTAACGCTGACACCACAATGGGGTATAATTCCTACCACCGATGCCAACTGTTTCTCCCCCTATTACCAAAGATTGGGAATTGTGTTTCTCCCACTGGGCACAGTCCGGCCCCCTAAAGTCTGAAGGACAAAATACTGGCCCTTTCTTTAAAAAGTTTGGAGACCCCTGCTATAGAAGTTATTGGCTGCTGTGCGCAGAGTTGTTGTGTACCTTTCTCTGCACATATTGTTTAAATGATTTCTCGGTGTGGAGGCAGCTATCTTGGTAGAGGCAGGTCTTTGCTTCCTCACGTCAGAACCTCCAGCAAGGAGAATCGTGAGCAGCACTGTAGTGGCATCCCCAAATCTCACTCGAAGTCTCCCGAGACTAGCAGTCAGAGGCAGCAGTGACAACAAAGATATACAGATGAACAGGGGTGCCTATACACTCTCGCATACAAGGAAGGTGTTCTATTTTTCAAGAGGAATTCCAGACAAATGGTACATTTTTTTTTTTTTTGCTTAGGCAAAATCTATATTTTTTGATGTTCCTTATAACAAAGCAAATCTTTACTTTTGACTTCAGGTCAACTTTCACTGAATACTTTATCTTAGCATACCAAGCGGCATATGTGCCTCCTTCACATAACAAATCCGCTCTACTGGCTGCCTTTCCATGTCACATAGGCTTTCCCATTTCTGTTGCAGATCCCAATCTTTATTGAACATGATGCGCCTATACCAAACACTGCATGCTACTTAACATATGTAAACGGCCTTTAACTTTGAACATCATGGTTGACTTTTGGGTTTTGCCCAGAGACGTTTTTTTTTTTTCTTATTTAATTGGCCCCTACAGACAGCGAAGACTCTCTTAGTAAGATATGACTTTCATATGAAAGGTTTAACAGCTGCAGCTCATACACTTGGACACAAAATTGCGGAATCCATCCGCAATCATGTACAGCGGTGCAAGCCAAGGCTGCAGATTGATCAGAGAAGGTCTGCGCGCCAAGTACACAATGTGTTCGCTCTGTGTGACCTTGAGCGGTCTTGGTCGGCGCTACTGGGCTGTCATGAGTCCAGACAGATACAAATCCGGGAGCTCTACAGCCCCGGCGCCTCTGGGAAGCACAATTATTTTGAAATTCACCTGGACGTTGGCTAGACATTTACTCTACGGATACGAGAGATGTAAAAAAAATAAAAATAAAATCCAACTCTGATGTGGCTCCAAGGCTTTATTATGGTACCAGTCCTGCAGAATGTGTCGGTGACTATGAAAATGTAATGGTTTGGGGTTAAATTACAGTAGATGTAAACCCCAACTGAATTACATTTAGCTTGCTAAAGTTCTGTGTGTTGCTATTTTTACATACTTGTTTTCACCTTTTTGGTCCCTTGTTTCATCTCGTTACGGATCAGCAGCATCTTTTTGCAGACCGTTCTAGGTGCGCTCCGGCAATGGTCACATGTCATTTCTCCATAGCTCCCAACTGTCCCTGATTTGGAGGAACTGTCCATCTTTGTCCCTCTTTGCCCTTCACTTTGGTCTGATCCATATAGTTGCAACTAAAATACACTTTTTATCTTTCAAAATTGTTTCCCAGTGCTAAACCTTTTATCAATTTCTAAATTGCTGCATTTGTAAATTTAAAAAAAGTCCTTGTGGATTTAATTAACCTTTTTTTGGTTCATTCTCCTTTAAGGGGGTGTGTCAGGGGGGCGTGTCCTATGCCTACATATGTTTGCAAATAGGTGTCCCTCATCCCCATCTCAAAATGTTGGCAGGTATGTTTCTCAGGGTGGATTTAGAGACAACAACGCACCATGCCTGTGTAATGTGCGTTAAAACAGCCGATTGTAGCCTCCATCAGAAGCAGTGGCGGCCCGTACATTAGTGGTGCTGCCCCCTCTCTCTCTCTCTCCTCACCACCCCCTATATACATAATGGATAGATTGCATAGCATGAATCTATCCATGGCCTCCTTGGCCACCCCCTATTCATGCATATCCCCTTTCAAGGCACCGTTGCATTAATTACAGCGGCTGTTTTTTTTTTAAGCACCTGATTAGAGCCAGAGGCTCTAATAGGCTTCAAAATTGGGTGGGCTCGAGTCGCATAGGATGCGTCCGGAGCCCACCCAGGTGTCTTAAAACAGCGAATAAATATTCACTGTTGAAACACTGGATTTTCAAGCTGGCCAATCAGAAGCGGGTGTGAGACCCGTTTTCTCGATTGGCCACCAAGGAGGAGTGAGGAAACTGAAGCTACCGCCGCGATGACCAGGAGGCCGCCACCAAGCAGGGGAAGCCGCCAGTGATGGGGTAAGTGCTCCATACCAACCGACAGGGGGGTTTGGTTGGGATATTGTTTGCTACCCCCCCCCCCCCCAAAAAAAGTGCCTTTGTGACACATTGACAATGCGGAAGAACAATTGGAAGACAAGGACAGAGTGTTGTCACCCAACAGGAAGTGCCTGAATAAGAAACAACTTAACTTGACCTCCGGAGGATATTTTCTACTTTTTGTTATAAAGCATATCCAATAAAAAAAAAAAATTTAAACAATCTAATTTTTCCAAAAGTTTAGGCCAAAATGTATTCTGCTACATGTGCTTGGTAAAAAAATAAATAAAAAAAATCCCAATAAGGCCCCTTTCACACGTGCGGACAGTATGTCCGTATTTCATCCATCCGATTTCGGATGAGATACAGACATGCATGTATCCCTATGGGATAGCGGGTGTCAGAAGATGAACATCCGCTGACTCCCGATATCATCCATCCCCGCTATGATCCGAATTCTACAGATGGAGGAAAATCCTATTTTTCTATCTGTCTGCAGAGCGGATCGGATTAACACGGACAGACGGTCCATGTTAATCTGATCCCCCCCCATAGAGGAGAGCGGAGATCTGACAGGGCGGTCCTTGCACAGCTTGCAGGGACCACTCTGTCATCCGCTGGCTCAGCGGGGACCAATGGAACGATCCCCGCTGAGCAAGCGGATGTTCACAGGATGGATCATCACAGATCCGTCCCATGTGAAAGGATCCTAAGTGTATATTAATTGGTTTGTGCGAAGATCGTCACAGCTACAAACTATGGTATATACTGGAATTTACACAGCTATAGGCGCTATACTGTATTGGCAGTGATCAGTGACTTATAGTGGGACTGTGATAGAGTGCAGGGCAATAACGGGCACTGGGTGGGAGAGTGACTAACATTGACGTCACTAGTGACACTAATACAGTGATCAGTGATCATACTGGCTGGAAAGGGGTTAACAAAAGGGGCAAAAAAGGCATTAACTGTGTGCCTAACAAATGTAACGTTTGCTGCTTTTACTTTCTGATCTGGCGTTTTCTTTCTCCCTGCTTTGCAGGGGGAAAAAGCAGACAGATTGCTGTTCCTATGTACACAGAAACTTCCTCATAGCCACCAGTTCAATTCAGATCTGACCACCGATGCATCAAAAGGAGAGAAGAAGTTACACAGACCAGCTGCCATGGTCAGGGGTCAGGCTCGGAGACCAGTAACTATAGCAGTAGAGAGGCTTCCACCGACCAGGAGGACACGGGCTCACCCGGGTGGTGCCGGGTCTAAGTGCTCACCAGTATTCACCAGAGCTCCTGATGCGGTTTTGCTGCGTATTAGTACCAGGTCACGGTCCTCAGAATCACCCCACCAGGAGGTGAGCAAGCCGGGGTCCAAGCAGAAGTGTAGTCAGTAAACAAGCCAAAGGTCAATAATGAATGGTAGTGGAGATAGGGGCAGCTGCAGGTACACAAAAGAGGAAGATATCTGCTGGATAGAGCACAATAATCTGGCGAACATTAAAGCGGATCTTCACTGCATCTGATAACCACAAACTAAAAACACAATTTAATTCATTTTTAATACTCAAAGCAAACTTCCCCCATCCATCCATGTCCCCGTTCTTTATTTTTATCCCCCTCCCCCCTGCATTTTTTAGCATTTACTTCCTTCCATCTGCCCTTAGCTCAGGCATGCATGCAGGAGAGTGTACTTAGCTGAGAATACCTCTCCTCCTGAAGACTCTTGGGATGTATGACATCATTTGCCAAAGCAAGAAACCAGAAAGTAACTGAAGAAATGCAACAAAATTTTTTTTTAAAACAAATATGATACTTTCCTGTTTACTAATGCTAGCACCATTAATGTTGATTGGGAGAGTATAGTTCCAGTTTAAGCGCAGACACGTGACTTAAATTAGGAAGTTCATGAGAGGAGCAAAGAGTTCACGATTCACCAGAAGCAAGAGAAGGCAAGCTTGTCCTAAGACAGTGGTCTCCAAACTGTGGCCCTTTTTGCTTGCTTTTATCTGGCCCTTGGGGCACCATTTTCATCCACGGATACCAACAGTGAGGCATAATTCCCTCCACCAACACCACTGAAAGGGCAGAATTCCTGCCAATGATACCAACAACAGGCTACAGTTCTTCCCAGGAAGACCAAAGATGGGGCATAATTCCTTACAATGAAAACAATGGGCCACAATTCTTCCCAAAAAGACCAAAGATGGGGCACAATTCCTTACAATGATACCAACAATGAGGCCCAGTAAAACCAATGATGGGGGTGCAATTCTTCCCACTGACACCAAAAAATGGGGCCCTACTCCTCCCCCTAATACCAAAGATGGGGCATTTATTATTCCGCCCAAGACGTTGGGACCTTTTCTACTCCCAATGGCCACAGTCTGGTCCCCTCTTAAAGCGGAGTTCCACACAAAAATGTATCTTCCGCTTTTCGGAATTCCCCCCCCCCCCCCCCTCTGGTGTCACATTTGGCACCTTTCAGGGGGGAGCAGATACCCGTCTAATACAGGTATTTTTTTCCCACTTCTGGGCATAGATACCCGCGCCACCCGCGGGTATCTATGCCACTTCCTGTCCCCCCCCCCACCCGCTGTCTTCTGGGAGACACAGGAGACAGAAGGGACCAGTGGGGAGCACGCAGTAGGGAACCAGGCTGTGAAGCTGCAAGGTTTCACTTCCTGATTCCCTTACCGAAGATGGCAGCCGAGGGACAGATCGGCTTCAGGTGCCGACATCGTGGGCGCCCTGGACAGGTAAGTGTCCATATTTTAAAAGTCGGCAGCTGCAGTATTTGTAGCTGCTGACTTAAAAAAATCAAAAAAAGTGGAATTCCGCTTTAAGTCCGAAGGACAGTAAAATGGCCCTTTGTTTACAAAGTTTGGACACCCCTGTCCTAAGAGATTAGACAGGGAGCTGGTCCAGCTTCTCAGGTAACTCAGGAAGAAGAGCCGCTACCAGACATCCCCGAGGTCGCAGGTTCAGATCCAGACCCCGACACTAGCTTAATGAAGCGGATGCTCCCACCACACACACGAGGAGCTCTCTGTATTCTGAATTTGTACGATTAGAAAGAGTAAAAGAGCCCTGACACAAAGGTAACAGACCTTTTCTTGCTCTTTTTCAAAATATTCAAACACATTTTTTTTTTGTTCTAATGGGGTACCCTCCCCCTCCATTCCTATGTATTCAAAAACTCTCACTGTAACGCAAGAACTGTTTTAGTGCCATTATCGGTACAAGTTACCCGTACAATTAGCTGTGCGCAAAGTCAGAACCATCATGTTCCCTATAATAAAGCATTACATTTATTGTTTCCCATTTAAAAAAGGCAGCTGTCACAAGCAGCGCAGCTCTATTATCCAAAAATGTATGAATGGCAACACAGCTATATCCAATTTATACCCATAATAATAATAATAATCCTCAAAGGCATTGTAAGTGTCGGCAAGGACCTAATGATGTATATGCCTAAGGAAGCCATTCAAATTGATTCCAGTCTAGATAATTATATTGTTTAGATTTCCTGATCTCTAATGATACAATTAAAAGGGGGGATTTCGATCAATACATAGAATCTATAGACAAATGGCAGCAGTAAATAAGATTCTTCAAAAACACATTCGTTATGGTGGAGGAATACAAGTGCAATAAGCATCTTGTCAATAAATGCATGTTCCCTGCCGTGTGTTCCGAGATCATCTGTTCAATGGTCCATGATGGGAACATATTCATAGTTATTTATTTATAGATCTTCCACAAACAAGACAATAGTGCTGCCTTCTGCCCCAGAAAGTCTGGGCGAATAGAAAGTGTGAACAAAGTAAAAAGTTAAGATTCGCTATCTTATAGGAGAAATCTAGAAATGCCAATTGTGCCTAATCAGTATTTTATTCTATTTCTGTATTATTCTATTCCTTTCTTTTCTTTTTTGTAATTCCTCTATTAGTATAAAAGATTCATAGAAAAATATGTACAATGGAAATATGAAACTTGGTACCTTGACAATAGAGACTTCAATATATGGACGGCTGACAAGAAAAAAAGAAAGGCAAAGGACAACTGTCCCCGGGGTAATATTCAAGATGCTAATCCAATACCACGACTGTAGCAAATACAATATTGCTCTCTTATAGGTCAGGAGAGCAAACCTCAAAAACATTGTCAATGAACAAGAAATGGCACATATGGCAAGGTCATGCTTGTCGGTAAGTGGAGGACCATGAGTGGTGCAAAAGGTTCCAATCAACTCGTATCGTGTAATTGGGAAGAACAGGGGAAAGAAGAGAAAGAGAGCAGAGCAAAGGGGAGTGAACAGGGCCAGAGAGGGGGTGCAGAGAGAAGGAAACCATGGGAGGGGGGTAAGGGGAATGAGAAGGCGGAGGGGTCACCTGGTCATCCCCCCTCCCTGGGTAAGGCAAGGTATGCGGAAGTTTACTGGGCGGTGGATAGCTCATTGAGGTAGACATCAGTATACACAAAATAATTCCACGGCCTCCACGTTTCCGTACACATCTCTTCCGTGTTACACAGTGTGGCTGTGAGTTCTTCCATGTCTCGTATGTTGTTGACTTTGGCGAATCACAAAGCCTTCGTGGGGGGGGGGGGTCAGCATCTTTCCAGCAAAGTGGAATGCAGCCCTTCGCTGCGTTTAGGAGTTACATAGCTAGTAATGTTGAATAAAGACACCAGTCCATCCAGTTCAACCTGAGTGAGTGTATCTACAATTGTCCCTATCCCTGTACATTGTGTCTCAAGGTACCCATATAGGGCTGTCAATTTACGCAGCACACATCAACACACTCACCTCAGTCCCTACCCTCAAGGGGCCCACAATCCAAGGTCCCCACCTCCCATTCATACATTGGGGCCAATTATTTTTTTTTTGGACAGAAGCCAATTAACCTACCAGCATGTCTTTGGAGTTGCATTGTGAGAGAAGCAAAGGGAAAGGTATGGTGAGCGCTAATATCCACACAATGTTTAAAATCCAACCTAAATGCTCAAAGAGAGTAATAAAATTTCACCAAATGGCAACTATAACAATAAAATGTAGACAACAATGGCTTAAATAAAGTCCATGTAACATGTGGAAATAGAAGCTTCAGAAGGCAGCCCCTTGGAAGCATAAGAAGTAATCTTCTGAGAACACTGTAAATAGAACAAAAAAGGGCCACTCTAAGTGCAGTAAGTCTGGTTATTTTAATAAAAGGCTAAAAGCATGGTACTCACAAAAGTACAAGCATGTAGGTATAGAATGCCGGGTGTCCGTAGAATGAATGGATTTCATGCACTGGATGGCAGCAGTATCCGGTGTTCTGGCATATTCAGTCCGGCCATCATATAGTGTCCGCCCCGTACTGCGCATGTGCAGTACGGAGCAGAAGAAGCTTCGGAAAATCTCCGAAGATGAATGGCGCCTGCGCCGTGAGTGGAGGTTGTAGCCCCACCATGCAAGCAGACATAGGGTTGTGAAAATTAAAGGGCCCCTCGCGGGCTCGCTTCGCTCGCCTCGCTGCGCTCGGCTCTTTTATATTCCAACTCTATGTCCACTTGGATGGTGGGGCTAGAACCTGGACTCACAGAGCAGGCGCCATTCATCCTCAGCTATTTTCAGAATCTGTGTGTTCTGTGTACTGCACATGCGCAGTACACAGCGGACACTATCTGTTGGGGGACAGTATATGATAGGACACCGGAAAACACACTTCCTGCGGGTGGAACGCAAGCCGACAAAAAAAAAACAAAAAAAAAAAAACAGCCAAATCGGCCGATTGGCTGCTGTTCCCGGAAGTGACCTCGTGTTCCTGGTTGCCGACTTGCATTCCACCCGCAGGAAGTGTCAGCACACTTTGTTCCAGCCTGCTTTCTGGATACTGCTGCCATCCAGTGCATGAAATCCATTCACCCTACGGACACCCGGCATTCTATGCCTACATGCTTAACATGCTTGTACTTTTGTGAGTACCATGCTTTCAGCATTGTGAGAAAAGATTTGTATTTTTTTAATAGGTCGTTTCGTCAAATGCAATAGACAGGCCGCCGGGTTAGCATGCAGATCGACAGCTGTAAGCTGTTTAATGATAGCGGTGATATCGTGCCAAAACTGTTGAATTTTGTATTCCTTTCCTTTTCTATTCCTTTCTTTTCTATTCTATGTTATTCTCTTTGGAAATTGGAAAACTTTTGAAATTCAAAAACTGTTTGAATTTCATTTGAAAATTATCCGAATACGAAGGAATTTAACCAAACAAATTTATTTAAATAACTAATCAAATTTTTTATTTTTTTTTTGCTCTGCACATGTCTAATAAATAGGTGCGTAACCTAAAAATCCTTTTGCCAGGTAAGTCAGGTCAACTGTCCACCAATCAGCAACTATTTTATTGTAGAACCAGTAAAAAGAAAACCCATGAATTTATTCCATCACAAAAAAAAAAAAAAAAAAATCCTTTTTCCAGGTAAGTCAGGTCAACTCTCCACCAATCAGCAAATATTTTATTGTAGAACCAGTAAAAAGAAAACCCATGAATCAATTCTGTCAGAAAAAAAAAAAAAAACAGGACCGAGAACACAAGCCGCAGGAGATTCACTTATCTCCAATCGCAGATTCAGGAATATTTGTAATTAATGAACGAGAAACACTTCACAAAACTCTCATCAATAACGTGTCCTTTAAGAGCGTCTTCAAAGTGAACAGAATTTAAACGCAAAACTTATTTCAATCAACAGCAAGAAAAAAAAAAAATAACATTTTATTTCTGCTCTCTTCCTTTACTTTCTGTTGATATATTCTGAAATATTTTAACCGCTGTCACCGAACAGATGGCGTAAAAACAAGACAAGCGCGAGGTCGTGAAAAAAGGAACGCCAGTAAGAGGTAAAGAATATTTAAATCGACTTGCGCAGGGAGGAGTCGCTCGCTCCGGCGTTTTTGAAATGTTGTTAAGCAACCATCAATCGTTGGGACACGAAAAAGAACAGAACAGGTGCCGCTGTAAGTTTTTTTTTTTCTGCGAGTCGCAGCGGAGAGAGAGAGAGAGAGAGAAGTTTGTGGCGGTATGTATCAAGCAAAAAACGAGAGCGAATTCCCAAAACGCAACATATGTGCAGCTAAAAGATGACAGCTGCTCATAAAGTCGTTAGGAAGGGGAATGAAATACGCCGCGTCTTTTGCCAACCGCTGGATTTTAATTTTTTCACCGTTACAGCTCCCGAGACGAGGACGGAGATTGTCATTAGGAACATGTAATCATAGAGGGAAATCACAGCGCCTGTTTAAAATAACTATCCGTCAGCGTCGCCGCAGTCATTTGTGAGTTCAGCGCACGTTTTTATAAACGGTAATGGAGTCATTCCATCTGCAAACAGATTTTTTTTTTTTTTTTTTTTTTTTTTTAAACTTGTGTGAAGTTGAAAGTAGAACTTCACTTACTGCAGGGATTTCCGGTGAAGCTTTAGTACAACAGTACCATACCATCCAGTTGAAGTGCGTTTTTTTTTTTTTCCAAATACTTTTGGTGCAGTCTGGCATGATTTCAGCTCCTTCTAATGCACTCAGATCGCATGCGATTCATGGTGTGAACCGCCCCTTACTAATCATGTATTCACAAGAATATTACACAGATGTGCCACTTCACAGGCAGGGTCACGGCATCCCCATCATGCATGTTACTTAAAGAGGAAGTAAACCCTCCTACACATGTTTAGCTTGTTAGATAATACTTTTCTCAGGCAGCTGATCGCTGCCTGAGAAAGTGAACTTACTTGTCACATTTTCGTAAAAACCGCCGTTTACATTTCCGTGACGTCAGCCGCGCTTGCGCTGTGTGGTCGTGCGAATGCGGCGTATACTGTATTGCCGACTTTCATCTTCCTGCCTCTCTGCCTTTTTTTAATACGAGGCATTCTCCTCATTGCGGCAGAGGAGAAGTCTCGCGTTGTAATCCTATCCCTGCTCTTCCTGACACTCCCCCTTGTGACTGAAGACGTCATGCAGGGGAATGAATGCTTTGTTGCCTTAGTAACGGCAACCGAGATCGAGGCTTGGTTAGGATTTCTATTGACGCTACGGCGCATGCGCGAGATTTCCGGAGTGAAATCTAACTAAGGGCGGAAATGACGTCCGGAAAGGACGTCAAAGCCCCAATTTGAAATGGCGCGGGCGATACCCGGAAGGAAGATAATTTGGAAAAGAGAAAAAAAGGTATTTACAGCGCTCGTTTTGAGATATAACATATACAGAATGAAGGCTGATGTACAGTATTAAAGTAACATTAGTAAAATGGGAATTTTTTGGGCGGGTTTACTTCCTCTTTAAGTGCTTCTTGACTGCACTATAGCCGAAAGACGGTTACATCGTGGTTCTCCAGTTCTGGGAAGACGTCCATGGATGCACGCCTTCCGCACATCGGGGTGAACTCTGTGAATGCTGTGTCCAAAGCTGATCACAAATAGTGGTATAGGGCCAATCAAAACGGCCCTTTACCATGGGATCAGATGTGTCCAATCACTGTGTTGGTCACATGTAAACAGACTTGCCGGTTATTGGTCTCTGCGAGGAAAGGAGAGCCGATAACCAACAAGTCTGTTAGGGCACAGTGAGCATATTGTTTACGCTGATCATCAGTACCCTGATTATCAGTGCAGCACCATCAGCGCCACCTCATCAGTGCGCAACCTCATCAGCGCAGCTGCATCATCCTTGCCTCCTCAGTGCACAAAAACGCAGCCTCATCAGCGCAGCTTTATCAGCACAACCCCATCATCCTTGCCTCCTCAGTGCACATCAGCGCAGCTTCATCAGCGCAGCCTAATCAGCACATAGTTACATAGCTAGTCAGGTTGAAAAAAAAGACACAAGGCCATCTAGTTCAACCAATAAAAATAAATATCATACAATCCCATATACCCACAGTTGCTCCAGCATAAGGCGAAAACCCCCAGCACAGCATCATCCAATTTGCTACAGCAGGGAAAAAAATGTCTTCCTGATCCCCCCGAGAGGCAATTGTTTTTTCCGTTATTTACCTATAAAGGTCAGTTCCCAGTTATATTATGTACATTTAGGAAAGAATCCAGACCTTTTCTAAAGCAATCTACTGAGCTGGCCAGAACCCCCTCTGGAGGGAGTCTATTCCACATTTTCACAGCTCTTACTGAGAAGAAACCTTTCCGTATTTGGAGATTAAATCTTTTTTCTTCTAGGCATAAAGAGTGTCCCCTTATCCTTTGTGGTGACCTTAAAGTGAACAACACTACCAAGTTCACTATATGTACCCCTTATGTATTTGTACATGTTGATCATATCCCCCCTTAATCTCCTTTTCTCAGGAGAGCACACATCATCGCACATGGGGGCAGCCTCTTCAGCGCACATCTGGGCAGCCCCATCAGTGCACATCTGGGCAGCCCCATCAGCGCACATCTGGGCAGCCCCATCAGCGCACATCGGGGCAGCCTCATCAGCGCAGCCTCATCAGCGCACATCTGGGCAGCCTCATCAGCGCACATCTGGGCAGCCTCATCAGCGCACATCTGGGCAGCCTCATCAGCGCACATCGGGGCAGCCTCATCAGCGCACATCGGGGCAGCCTCATCAGCGCACATCGGGGCAGCCTAATCAGCGCACATCGGGGCAGCCTCATCAGCGCAGCCTCATCAGCGCACATCGGGGCAGCCTCATCAGCGCAGCCTCATCAGCGCACATCTGGGCAGCCTCATCAGCGCACATCTGGGCAGCCTCATCAGCGCACATCTGGGCAGCCTCATCAGCGCACATCGGGGCAGCCTCATCAGCGCACATCGGGGCAGCCTAATCAGCGCACATCGGGGCAGCCTAATCAGCGCACATCGGGGCAGCCTCATCAGCGCACATCGGGGCAGCCACATCAGCGCACATCGGGGCAGTCTCATCAGCGCACATCAGTGAAGAAGAAAGAATACTTATTTTGTTTAGCAAAAAAATTTAATCCCAGTGGTGATTAAATACCACCAAAAGAAAGTTCTATATGTCTCATAAAAATGTCATATGGGCACAGTGTTGCACGACCACGCAATTGCCATTCAAAGCACGACAGCAATGAAAGCTGAAAATTGGCCTGGGCAGGAAGAGGGTGAAAGTGCCCGGTATTGAAGTGGGTAAAGGAATTCAGCGTTTTTTTAATATTTCATCTTAAGCAACATTACAATTGCCATATAGGTGTATAGGACTATAGAACACCCTAAGGAAGATGGAAGTGCCAAGGATGGAGCAATGATTGTAAAACATCGCAGCGCTGGAAGAGGGCACTTTGCAAGGTTATGTGCGCCATAATGTGCAGTGCATTCTGGGGAACCTAAAAAAAATTGAAGCTTTAATTCCACTTTAATACACACATAAAAGTAATTACAAAGAACATAAACTTCCCCCCCAGTATACTTCTACACGCTGAGAAAAATCACTCTTGTGTGCACTATTAAATTTCCCTTCCAGTGACTTTGCCTTTGAAGCCTAAAAACAAGTAATTTACATGACAAGAGAAAGTGAAGTGGAGGAGAATTGGTCATCAAGCAATTAACAAGATAAGAACGAGGAGCAGAGGCAGAAGAGATGGGCTTTGTCCTGATCCTCATTCTTGTGGCTTTTTATCTGATCTGTAAACTCTCGGTATCATGTACTACCAGCACCAAACGCAACCACGCCACATTGTTCTGAGCAAAGCCCGGCTGTAATTCCAGATTTTGGAGAAATTAGAGGATTCATGCCTTTAATTCAACAAAGCTGGGCGTTCTTCAAAAAGAGTATGACAGCAGACTTGTTAAAGGGCAACACACGCTAAAATGCTAAATACATAGACCAGAAAATCATGCAGACCAAAGGTTTTTAAAACAATGTACATACAGATTTGCTTTACGCTCCGCTAATTTACCACATGGCTTCATTATGTTTCTTCAGTCTCTTTAGATTTTGAAATTCTGTGTCATTGCCACCCTCCTACTGTCTTTTCTATAAACTTCTAGAAAGCATTGATGGCTGCACCCTGAAACGCTGGCCATAGGTGGCGCAATTCCTGCAACCACGGAAGGAGAAGCTCCCAGCCTGAAGGGCTGCTGCCCTTCTAGGCAGACATGGTGTATTTCTACATGAGCTCATCAAAGTCTTGGCTATGCTAAGAGCTGAGGAGGCTGTTCTGCTGGAACCGATTTAGGGATTTTACTGAGGATTTGGTCTGGAGTGTTCACAGGAGAATGTCTGGCTGACATTGGAAGGTGGTGTCTAAGTATCCGGGGACATACAGACCTGCATGTAGGACCCTAGTGACTTTTTGCTACTACTATTCCTCGTGCGTCAGTGCCAGCGTCTGCCCAATTTCGGACCTTAACCGCTTCAGCCCCGGAAGATTTTACCCTCTTTCTGACCAGAGCACTTTTTGCGATGCGGTACTGTGTCGCTTTAACTGACAATTGTGCGGTCGTGCGACGTGGCTCCCAAACAAAATTGACGGGTTTTTTTCCCCACAAATAGAGCTTTCTTTTGGTGGTATTTGATCACCCCTATGGTTTTTACTTTTTGCGCTATAAACAAAAAAAAAAAGAGCGATTTTGAAAAAAAAACGCATTATTTTTTACTTTTTGCTATAATAAATGTCCCCCAAAAACATTTAAAAAAAACATTTTTTTCCTCAGTTTAGGCCGATACGTATTCTTCTACATATTTTTGGTAAAAAAAAAATCTCAATAAGCGTATATTGATTGGTTTGCGCAAAAGTTATAACGTTTACAAAATAGGTATAGATAAATAGTTTTATGGCACATTTATTAATAATTTTTTTTTTTTTACTGCTAATGGCGGCGATCTGCGATTTTTATCGTGACTGCGACATTATGGTGGACACGTCAGACATTTTTGACACATTTTTGGAACCATTGTCATTTATACAGCAATCGGTGCTATATAAATACACTGATTCCTGTGTAAATGTCAGTGAAGTGGTTAACCACTAGGGGGCAGGGTAAGGGTTAAGTGTGTCCTGGGGCTTTTTTCTAACTGTGGGGGGCGTGGCTACATGTGACACATCACTGATTTCTGCTCCTCAGTGACATTGTCATTAGGCAGAATGGGGAGATGCTTGTTTACATTAGTATCTCCCCGTTCGACAATCGCAGGTATCCCTGCGGCGATAGAGTCCGCCGGACCTGCGACCCGACTCAAGGGGGTCCCAGCTGGTGTGCGCGTGATGGCACGGCGGCAAATTTAAAGGGACGTACCTGTACGCCATTCTGCCAACGTACATCGGTGTGCTCGGGTCGGGGAAACTGTAAAACAGTTTGTTAACCCAAAAAAAAAAATTAATCCTGCGCCTTTAAAGCATGTCATACGGCACTGTGCTTGTCCTGTGTCGCTCATCCTGTGTCATTTGGCCCCCTGTAACACTTAAAAAAAACTGGCCGATCCTTCCAGTTTCTGCCCTCCCCCCTGTTAACTGACCACAGTGTATCATGGCTGCTAAGACCAAACACTGTGGTCAGTTTATGTTCCTCTGTCATCAGCAGCCTGCTATCTGCTCTCCTCTCTGCTCCTGTGCCCCCCCCCCTCTGCTCGTGACAGTGCTTCCCCCCCCCCTCTCCTGCTGCTTGCATTGCACTAACCTGTATACAACATTAGCACTGCCTCCTATTATAGTGTCCCCCTCTGTGTATGATTTATAAAAATAAATGCTGCAAATACCCAATTTCACAGTGAAGATTGCGATCACATGACCAGCCAGCTCTCTCCACCCCTCCTGACTGACATCAGCAGGGGAATCTTAACCCCGCCCACTGCATCTCAGGAGGAAAGGAGAAAGCTGGCCAGTCATGTGATCGCAATCTCGGCTGTGAAGTGAGGTATTTGCAGCATTTTTTATAAATCACACACAGGAGGACACTACAATAGGAGGAAGTGCTGATGGTGTATGCAGGTTACAGTGGCTTAACAACCCCTTTCACTATGGTGTCCCAGTGTTGCTCAATCCCTTAGTAGTTGCTAGAGGGACTGTACTAAGAAGCTTTGACAAAGTGAAACAAGTGAGTGTCCTCGTATTACTACATTGTGTTAGTGAAGTACCCCATAGCTTTCCTGCATCCTATCCAGGTTTAACTTTCAATAAATCATCAAAAAAAAAGATCCCCTTAAAGTGGTTGTAAAGGCAGAAGGTTTTTTTTATCTTAATGAATTCTATGCATTAAGATAAAAAACCTTCTGTGTGCAGCTCACCCGCCCCCCTAATAATCACCTGAGGTTCATCTAGAACCAACGATGTTTGTAGGAGTGTCTCGGCTGCCTGGGACTCCCCTCCTCATTAACTGACACAGCAGCGCGGCGCCACTGGCAAGAGAAAAGGGGCGGGGCCACGCTGCGGCTCCGTGTCTGAATGGACACACGAAGCTGTGGCTCGCGTGCCCCCATTAGCAGGCTGCTTGCTGTGTGGGCACTCAACAGGAGCACAGAAGAATGGGGACCTGAGAAGAGGAGGATCCGGGCTGCTCTGTGCAAATCCACTACACAGAGGAGGCAAGTATAAATATATATTTTTTTTAGCTAAAAATAACAGACTTTACAATCACTTTAAACTGTTCATTGAGCCAGAAGAGTGACTGTGTGCTTGGCTGCCGCTGTACTGGTTTGGGGGAAGAAATCAATGGGCTCTTTCGGGGGTGAGTGACATATATATGGATTATAGATGGTTTTCATATATTTCATATATTTGCCTGGAGTTTGTTTATAAAATCTTACAGAGAGAACTCAACGTTTCATATTCAATAAATCATTTACACAGAATACCTATAATGTAGCTAACACAAACTGACACATAATAATTGAAAAGAAATCTAATTGCACCAGATGGCAGACTTTTTTTTTTTTTTTAAAGACTCGCTCCTAAAGCTCTTCGCTGCTGGAGGACTCTTCTCCTGAGGACAGGGTTGATGACCACTGCTCTATCTAATTCTCCTCTCCTGAAATACTCTGCATTGCTGGAGGACTCTCCTTCCTCTGATTCACTTCTTGATGGGGGAATTGCAGATTTCATATTTCCTTATGAGTTGTTTAATTCCCTCAAAAATATAAAGGAAGGCCTTTAATATCTTGGTTATCCTGATTACCGTAGCCGACTCATACCAAAGGAATGTCACTGCAAACTGACCGGGTCCTTAAAAGGTCAACTTTCTTTAATGGGAGTTGGCCATTCCTTATGCACAAATCCTATATATTATACTTATAATTTGGAACAGACAGTCTCACCTAAGAGCTTGCAATCTTGAATGCGTCTGTGATCACCTGTGTGCCACGCCGTATGAAAAGTGTGCGGGACTCCATGGTGGAAACAGCATTTTTAGTTAACCCTTTCATGTCCATTTCTGAGATTTGTTGCTTACAAGTTAAAATCCAAATTACTTATAACCCCCAAACATTATATATATATATATATATATATATTTTAGCAGAGACCCTACGGAATGAAACGGTGATCATTGCAATATTTTATGTCAAACGGTATATGCGCAGCGGTCTTTCAAACGCATTTTTTTTTGGGGGGGGGACACTTTCATGAAAAACAGTAAATTTAGCCCAATTTTATTTTATTATTTTTTGTATAATGTGAAAGATGATGTAACGCCAAGTAAATAGATGCCTAACATGTCATGTTTTGAAATTGTGCACACTCATGGAATGGCGACAAACTACGGTACCTAAAAATCTACATAGACGACACTTTAAAAAAAAAAATGTGGTTATCAGGTTAGAGTTACAGAGTCTGGTGCCATAATTATTGCTCTCACTCTGACGATCGCGGCGATACCTCATATGTGTGATTTGAACACCATTTACATTTGCGGGCTCGACTTAGGGGATGGGTGCGCTTTCAAAAATATTTTTTTTCCTATTTATTTTATTTTTTTATTTTACATCGTCCCTTTAAAAAAAAAAAATCTGATCACTTTTACTGCTGTCAAAAGGAATGTAAACATCCCTTGTGACAGTAATAGGTGATGACATGTACTCTTTATGGAGGGATTGGGGGTCTAAAAGACCCTAAATCCCTCTTTCCCATTTAAAAGTATTCAAATTGCCAAAACCGGCGATTCTGAATACTGTAATCGGCGTTACTGGCAGCCGAGTAAACTGGAAGTGACATTGTGACATTGCTCCCGGGATTTGACACTGGAGACCCGGTCAGAGCCGAATCCGGCTTTGTTCAGGTCTCAGCCTAGGCCAGTGATGGTGAACCTTGGCACTCCAGATGTTCTGGAACTACATTTCCCATGATGCTCATCCACTCTGCTGTGTAGTCGATCATGGGAAATGTAGTTACAAAACATCTGGGGTACCAAGGTTCGCCATCACTGGCCTAGGCAGCGGTCGCGCCAGCTGGTGGCTCGGGTCTTCCGGTGGGACGGGAGGGCTGGGAAGAGCCGCGTAAGGTTGGGGGGGTTGTGATCTCTCGTTGCACATTTCAAATACAACCCTAAACACTTTTCTCTGCTACAGCAATCTATTCCTTCCTCTAATTTTTAGTAGAGATGTGCGGTTGTTTTTTTTTTGGTTCTGAATATTCGGACACATTTTTTGTTATTCGGATATATCTGAATCCCCAAATTACAGTAAAAAACGAATTATACTGAATTCTCCGAATATCTAAATTAAATTTGTCCGAATTTCCAAAATTCAAATTGAAATTCAAATTGAATTTTACATCGAATTCCATTCAAATTCGAACTGTAAACATATTGTTGAAGTCAAAGACTGTGTGTGTTATTAGTGCACCATTTTGAAATAATTGCTGTTTTTTGTTAAGCCAAAAGTTATATAGAGAGTCATTGTAATCATTTGATGAAGATTTTTCTTCTGTCCGGTCACTTTGCAAGTGTAAAATTCATAAAAAGAAACCAGTAAAATCTAAATATTTTAAAGCATTTGTACTTTTTTCTCTCTCTTTTTTTTCTCAGCTGGCTAAAACGAATGCACAGGATTGTATGTAGTAAAATGTTGTATGAAAGATATTTCTTTTATTACTTAGAACACTTCGCATACTTTGAATAAATTTATTATTAATACAAACAAGATCAATTTGTATAAATAACAATCAGAGGTTCGGTTACTCGGCTGCTGTATTCGAATCAAAAAAATAAATAAATCTAACAATTTCGATTTGACCTATTCGTAGTTTATCGATATAAACGTTTGGAATTGAGAAGAAAAATGGTAAAATTCGATGAAAATGTGAAAAATACATAGAACGAATTCCAAAAACAAATTGAATGAATCAAACCAATTTACGGAAACTAAATAACAAGATTAATTAATCTAAACTAAAAAAAATTTCACCGTGCACATGTCTAATTTTAAGGCTGAATTTCAACTCTCCATCAATCACTTACCGATTTACTGACACAAATTTTGGTTTACTTACAAATGTTTCAAAATAATATTATGAATGACATCTTACCCGAACTCCTAGCTCCACATTTTCCCCTCCATACACCTCCATCCCTTCATCCAATAAACCGATCTCCTCAAAGTACAGTCTATCCACGATGAAACAGCCAATCAGAGCTGGGCTCCTAAGAGAACAGGACAAGGGAGAACTCTACATTAGAGTGTATGTAAAGGAGCTCTACTGAGAGCAGAACAACGAAACAGAAAGCCTACAACCTTACTATTAAAAAATACAGATTACAAAAACTCAATTTTTTTCCCCCAAAAATAAAATTGAACACGTATTACTAAAGGAGTCGAGTCACAGGCGGGAGGAGGGACAGGACCTGCAAGTTTTATTGGACTTCAGGAGACAAAAGTAAGGTGGTCACCCCTACCAGACAGGGCTGCAGTGTAAATCTCAGGACAGGATGGACAGAATTACAAATGCCAAAAACAGCCCCCACACATGTATTTTAAGTTTGCCTGAAGTTCATCTTTTTTAATTATCAAAGGTAAGTTCATCTTTTAATTAAAGGTAAGTGAATCTACATATCCTTCTGTCCAACTGTGATTTTATATACAGAGGCACCACAATAACGCCTGCACCCTAAATCCCGATAAGAGTGTTACGTACCTGATTGGAGCAGTTGTATTTTCAAGCTTCCACCAAGATTTCGGGGGATTCAGGTAGCGGCACCATAATTCCCAGTCGAATCCCTGAGCAGAGAGGGGGTACTCTTCGATTTCAAAGGTATCGTACTTAATGTTGTCGAAAGACGGAGAGATTATGATCTTCCGTTCCTCCTTTATCCGGCTCAGCACTGGCTCTGCCCTGAGAAGAAAGAAACCAGTGTGATTCTTCACTCGATAACGGCCTTATTAACAGTTGACCACCTCCAGTGAAAGATGGAGTTCATTCCCTAAATATGTTAAACAGTAACACCTCCAGTTATTACCTTCTCATAGAGATCACAGTTCCCTCCCCTCATGTGCGGTAATGTCACAACCTCCAGCTCCGCCCTATGGGTTTCGTCAAATATGATGTCAGGAGCACGTGAGGATGTCACATTTTATGAAACGCGTAGGAAAAAACTGCAGGTTGTTTGGATGCTCGGAGTTGTGGTTTTTGTGTAGGACACTGTATATTGCTGATATGTTTAGTTGGTTTTAACCATTTTAATAAAGCTGTTATATCTGGATCTTATACTATGTGCAGCGTTTTTTCTTTTAATACTTCCCTCTATGGTGCTACATATTTGGAGGAGAGATGGTGATGTGAGCGGTGGAGTATCTTCTTGCCATTATTCCAAATAAGTACTGTTTGACTTCTCACGTGAGAGTTCCATCCCCTTTGGTAAGCCTCAGAGTGTTGTTAGGTGGAGGACACGAGGTGTTATTTGTGAAGAGCCATGTGAGACCATTCTGCACAGTTTGACCATAAAAATGTATGAATGCTAGCTAAATGTGGACTTTTGTCTTGTATGAGAAGCAAATTTTTCAAGTGAAGCAAATTTTTCACTTGAACTGACTTTTTCTCTTCAAAGAATGGCAACATCTTTGCCCAGGCCTCATCCACAGTCACTCTGGACTGAGATGCCAGCTTGGAGTCGGCACAATCATGTAAATTCTGGTGGTTGTATTCAGAATCATAAGTGACTGGCACAGACCAGCAGCCTCTCGTCCTGTGACTTGCTACAGAAATACAATGTTGCAGTCTGGATGATAATCGAACGGATGACATCATCCCAGCCTAGGCAACATCACTGAATGAAGCTCAAGAACAACTTATAACCATAAATCACATGCTTCAAAACACAAGACCCACGGACTGAAACCGGACCACCAGGTCATTTCATGTGGCTGGGATTGCCGCCTTTTCTTCAAGCCAGACCCAAACACTTTATCAGCATACGCCAATTTTGTTATGTAGTACAGACTAAAGGGTTGTTAAAAGACCTGGGATACCTTTGAATGGTCCAAGGAGGATGCAGCCAAATTGTGGTAAAATCTGGAGGGGCTTAAAGGGGCATGGTGAAATAAAACAAAAGCATTCTTGTGCCCGTAAAATATGCTCAGAATAATAAAAAAAAATTCACTGTAGAAATATGAACTTGGCCTACCTTAAGTGGATGGTGTCAGTAGAGCAGTGGACTGTGCCAGTAGGGCAGAGGACGGTGCCAGTAGGGCAGAGGACGGTGCCAGTAGGGCAGAGGACGGTGTCAGTAGGGCAGAGGACGGTGTCAGTAGGGCAGAGGACGGTGTCAGTAGGGCAGAGGACGGTGTCAGTAGGGCAGAGGACGGTGCCATTAGGGCAGAGGACGGTGTCAGTAGGACGGTGTCAGTAGGGCAGAGAACGGTGTCAGTAGGGCAGAGAACGGTGTCAGTAGGGCAGCGGACGGTGTCAGTAGGGCAGCGGACGGTGTCAGTAGGGCAGCGGACGGTGTCAGTAGGGCAGCGGACGGTGTCAGTCATTTTTTACTTTTATTAGTTTATTCGTTTTTACAATTTTATTTTTTATACTGTTTTTAGTCAATATGTCTCTTTTTGTGGCTGATATCTGTAATTTTAGGATACCAGGAGTGCCTCTGGTGATTTTTATTAGCTTTATATGTATTGTTTGAATGAGGCCCAAGTCTATCTCTTTTATCCTTTATTTTTTATAATTTTTTTACAATTTTTTTTTAACAGCCCTGTTGGGGGGCTTTGATGAAATATCAGGGGTCTAAACAGATGTCTCACTTTTGACACAGAAAAAGGAAGTGGGGACAGAGATTTTCCAGTCCCTTTCTCTACAGCTTCTGCTACACTGGACAGTGAATTCATGGGAAGTGCTCTGTGCTGAGCGGCTTCCTGTTTATGCACAAACTGAAGCATAGGAAACAAAAAGTTTCTTATGCTTCAGTGATGAATGGATCGATACCGATGCCAGACCTCAGGCTCCCCCAGTTACTTCTGGAGCCACAGTCTGGTCTGAATAATGTGTTTGGGACCCATGATTTAAACCATGAACTGTCCAGGTGAATCTTGGACAGGTGGCAACCCTACATGTGGCCCTCGCACCTCTCCTGCAGCTGTGACACCCCCTTCGTCTCCGCCCCCACCTTGTCTCAGCAGTCGGCAACAGGGCTGGGGGGTGGGGGGGGGTAGAACTCTGTGTGCTTCTCTGTGCAGCCACGAAGAGATTCGTCTCTACTCTCCCCCCATCTCAGCAGCAGAAAGGAGGACAGAACTCCTTCAACAGATCCTGCACAACTCTGTGCAGCCGCAGCACACCCTCGTTTCTGACTCCCCTGGTCTCAGCTTTCATCTGACCCCAGGCCTCCTCCCGACCCTGTGCTTTCTGCTTCCCAGCTACACACCCAGCAACACAATGTAAGTGGGGAGCACTGTGATGAAATGGAGGGGGGGGGGGGGGGGGGGACATTTGGTTTCTGATGGTGGAGGCTTCTTGACATCTGATGTAAGGGGAGGTGGGGGGGGGGGTGCTCTGGACATCTAGACATATAGATCCAACTGGCCCTTTGAGGGCAACCATAATGCTGATGTGGCCCACAATGAAATTGAGTTTGACACCCCTTTTATAAACGATGGAACTTTTCAGAATAATTATGCTGTCCAATGCCTGGGTGGCGAACTGCGTCCCTGAACAGCAAGGCTTTGCTTTTATTTTACATTGGCGTGTATCTTTTGAAAAGCTGCATCCTACTTTTTAATTAGAGCAGAGTCCTTTAAACTAGGACCCTTCTGTTATCTTCGCTTTTTAAGAGCGATTCCCCAGGCGCTCGGCACTTCTTCTAATCTGCTATCGCGATCTGGCCGAGCGGAGACGGCCGCACATTACAGAGCGTTGAAGTGGCGCATCCGCTCATGAATTTTCATGTGTCACCCCGCCACATTTTGCATGTTTTGATGACAGCTTCAAAGTGCTCCTATCAAAGTTTTCACCCTGCAAATGGGTTTATAAAAGATTAAACGGGACAGAGATTAGTAGGAATATTTAAAATTGAACACCCAGCAATGAAACATGCTGGTGGAGGGAGAAATGAAAGTGAGTATTCTCTTCCTCTCTGGCAAGATATATTGCAACGTTACGATAACATTTCCCATAAATGATATAAATAAAGGATTTTTGCCCATATATTATAATCTGCATTTGAACGGGTCTGGTATTAAAATATCAAAGAACTACTTTGCTAAGCATGTTTTAGATCTAAACTGACCACATGCTGTAATGCATACGCAGGAGCCACAGAACGGTGCATGATCAGCATGCGGTCCGACACCTGACAGCAGACCTCAGGAAGGCTCCTGGATCTCACTCTCAGATCTGGAGTTATCCTCAGATAATCCCCAGATAAAGAAACACTCAATGGAAATCATTTATAGTAAGATTTATAGTAATATTCGCCAGTTATAATGATTTAAAATGATTGGAAACCCTTACAGACTGGCTTCAGGTGATACACAGATTAAGCAAATTCTCTTACATAAGTTGTACCTGTTTATCAGCAGCCATCCCTCCTCTACAGCCACTGAAAGTCCAGAGTTTATAAAGCTTATCTGAGCTACCAGAAAACAGGAGAGATGAAGTTACACTCTGCAGAGCTCAGTGAAGAGAAATGAGAGCTGATTGGAGGGAAGGGACACTCTCCCATCACACAGCACACCAGGGCCGTCTTCAATACTGATTGGACCCTGGCCAAAACTTTTCTTGGGGGGCCCCCCATGCAGTTTTGCTCTCCACCTGCTCTGAGACATACAATAAATAGCAGCTAGACTCAAAATCAGTTTACTGAATCAGATCAGGCAGGTATTGCGATTGTTTGCTTAGGTTACAGTGCATCATTACCGCTCACTGACTGGTTGCTAGAGGTTACAGCACACATTATGGCTCACTGATTAGTTACTAGAGCTTACAGCACATGATTTCTACTTGTTGATAGAGATTACTGTGGATATGACCAGGGGGCATGATAGACATATCAAGTCTGCCGGCCGCTGCTATTTACATATGAATGCCGGTAATTTACATGTAAACACAAGGTCTGCAGGTGAGTCATCTGTACACAACAATAGGGCAACAGGGCAGAGCTGGGCAGCATGAGTAGCAGCACTTCACACTCAGATATTGGGACACAGCACAGGACCAAAAGGGACGAGAGAATTTAAACCAGGATAGTTGGCAAGTATGAGACAGCTGCTTTGGGTCCCACAACAAAAGGCCCCATGGCAGCTGCCCCTTTTGCCCTGCCTTAAAAACGGCCCTGCAGCACACAAGAAGAGAGCCGAGGCTGTCCATCATCGGCTGTGTGCTGGAGCTTCTTCCTGTCATCATTTTTTCTCTTGGTGTCTGGAAAATTTGTCAGAAGTGACAGTAGAGGTAGACATGTAGGATGGGGTAAACAGTTCAATCTCTGTATTTGCGGACGATACTAAGCTAAGCGGGGCAATAACTTCTCTGCAGGATGTGGAAACCTTGCAAAAAGATCTGAACAAATTAATGGGGTGGGCAACTACATGGCAAATGAGGTTCAATGCAGAAAAATGTAAAATAATGCATTTGGGTGGCAAAAATGTGAATGCAATCTATACACTGGGGGGAGAACCTCTGGGAAAATCGAGGATGGAAAAGGACCTGGGGGTCCTAGTAGATGATAGGCTCAGCAATGCCAAGCTGCTGCTAACAAAGCAAACAGAATATTGGCATTAAAAAGGGGATCAACTCCAGAGATAAAACGATAATTCTCCCGCTCTACAAGACTCTGGTCCAGCCGCACCTGGAGTATGATGTGCAGTTCTGGGCACTGGTCCTCAGGAAGGATGTACTGGAAATGGAGCGAAGTACAAAGAAGGGCAACAAAGCTAATAGAGGGTCTGAAGGATATTAGTTATGAGGAAAGGTTGTGAGCACTAAACTTATTCTCTCTGGAGAAGAGACGCTTGAGAGGGGATATGATTTCTATATGCAAATACTGTACCGGTGACCCCACAATAGGGAGAAAACTTTTTTGCGGAAGGGAGTTTAACAAGACACGTGGCCACTCATTAAAATTATAAGAAAAGAGGCTTAACCGTAAACTACGTAGAGGGTTCTTTACTGTAAGAGCGGCAAGGATGTGGACATCCCTTCCACAGGCGGTGGTCTCAGCGGGGGGCATCGATCGTTTTCAAGAAACTATTAGATAAGCACCTGAATGACCACAACATACAGGGATATACAATGTAATACTGACATATAATCACACACATAGGTTGGACTTGATGGACTTTTGTCTTTTTTTTTTACTTCACCTACTATGTAACGTGCAGAACGGGAAAATGTGTTTCCTTAAGAATAGATTTATGTTTTGTTGGTTCATTTCGTAAGTTGTTTTGTATTCATTTTCTAACAAATTCCAAATTTTCGATTTGAATCGGCTGAAAAATAATTTACAGATTCAAATTCTGTGTGAAGAACAGCCGATTGTTAAGGAGTGGGCCGGGAAGCCAGCGGCCGCGTTCTTAACCGATGACTCATCAGCTGTCAGCGGGTTTCCACACTGAGAGCTGGGGGATGTACACAAAAGAATGCCGGTGTTTCATCACATTCGGCTACTCATCACATTTTGCTACCCGCTGGAGTGCGCATGCGCGACGTTGCCTTATGCGTTCCAACACTGTTGTAAGACCACTTTGCCACAGGGCCCCTCACAGGCTCGCTTCACTCTGCATAATTATAATCTAACACTATGTCCACTTGGATGGTGGAGCTTGAACCTGGATTCAGGGGTGTGGCCACAAAAGTTTGTGCAAGCGCAGATCGGTACAATATTGGAACGCATATGGCGGTGTTGCGCATGTGCAGTCCAGCGGGTAGCCATATGTGACCAAACACCGGCAATGAAGAATTCAGAAAAAAAGCAGTGTGCCCTGCCCCCCAGATCCATACCAGAAGGGCCAGGGATGGAGGCTGCAGTGGATAACCTTGTTCAGAAAATGTTGGTTTCCTGGCTATGTTTTGCCTCAGTATTCTCTGAGACTCTGACCTGGAACAGCATGCAGCTTGTAAATACAGAAGCCCCAATCCACATACTTATTTAAGGTTAGTAAACTGGAAAGTATTACACCTTCTGGATCAGTGTAGAAGGCAGGCAACTGGCATTTACAATGGAAGGGTCAGCAATAGCTGCAGAGGAATCTGATTATTCCGTGTTAATGTGGTTGTAAACCTCAGACATGAAATATGAACAAAGCATATCCCTCTATAGTGTGTACTTGTCTCAAAGTGTCATTTCTGTCTGCTGCATCCTTCCTCTGCTTAGACATGTGCAATTTTTGGTTATTTGGAGATTTGAATCTATCCAAATCTCCGAATGGAATAGTAACAAATTGAACGATCTGGGGCCTGCTGGGTCAGTGACGTCACAAGGGGAGCAGGAGCCTTCAACGAAACTGGGAAGCGGGTAGGGGGTGGAGCTAATAGACAGTGCTCAGAGGTGGGTAGGGGGCAGAGATGAAGGGTGGTTCATAAGGGGGCAGGGCTGTCCTTAATATTGATTGGACCCTGGGCAAACTTTTTCTTGGGCTCTCCAGAATACACTTATCAACTATGTGCAGGCTCAGGGGGGAAGCTGCATTGGGCCCCACAACAATGACTGGGCCCGGGGGCAGCTGCCCCTTTTGCCCTGTGTTTAAAGATGGTCCTGTAAGTGGGAAATTCCTGCACCTATTCTCTGAGGGAAAAAAAAAGCCACACGGGGGGGGATCAGGAGCCTTCAACAAGACTAGGAAGTGGGTAGGGGGGTGGAGATAGTAGACAGTGCTCAGAAGTGGGTATGGGGCAGAGATGAAGGGTGGTTCATAAGGGGGCAGGGCCATCCTTAATATTGATTGGAGAATATAATTAACAACTATTTGCAGGCTCAGGGGGAAGCTGCATTGGGCCACACAACAATGACTGGGCCCGGCAGCTGCCCCTTTTGCCCTGTATTAAAGATTGCCCTGTAAGTGGGGAATTCCTGCACCTATTCTTTGAGAAAAAAAAGCCCTGCTTTCAGGTATGTTGGATCTCTGGTGGAAGGGACCATAGCACACAGTGGGGACCAGTAAAGTGACACCCGCAGAAGTGTCAATTCATTTCATTACTGCAAAGATCATCAACACGGGGAGCAGGTGAGATGAATAAACAAATATCTACTTTGTAGGAGAAACTATTACAATCTTATTTTGGTGTAGGAGCCCATAATGATGTCATGAGACACTTACCAGCCAACGCTAAACTCAACGTGGGCATCGAACAGCGCCACCACCGGGGCCGTTGCTGCTCTCCACCCACTGACCCTGGACCGGATCAGCCCCTCCTGCTTGTTGTGTCGGACCACCTTGATGAATCCGGGTTTGCGTTTGTTGACCTCCTCCACGTATTGCGTCAGCTTCTCCTTCAGCTCTTCTGTAAGAGAAAAAAAAAAGAGAAAAGATCCAGATGGTTTTCCTGTGAGCTAATTATCACTGCGCTGACATATATCACCGCCCACCCACGCGGCAACATATGCCCGGCGCCTGAGTCGCATCTGCTGGTTTTATAACGGGACTAAAAATATGAGATTAAGGGCAAAACTGCTTATCAGAAATGTGTTTAGAAACGTCAAAAAAAAAACAAAAAAAAAAAAAACTAAATTTCTTCATTCAAACTTAACCTGTTGTAAGAGACCTGGGTGGACCCCAATGGCGTTATTCACCTGTCGACTCATTAAAGTGTACATAGAGCCACAACTTTTTTTATTTTATTTCAAACTTCTGATGGAGTAAAGAAGAGTTAAAGCACCTGCCAGTTTACTTTTTTGTTGTCTGGGTCTCATTGGGAGATTTTCCTTGATTTCCTGTCCAGGAGATGCAACAGGAACTGAGAGGAAATCTCCGCCAAGACAGTTGTCACCATAACAGGTGTCCCAATTGGAAGGTTTCCACTCACTCTAAAATGTCCCATCACCTTCCGTCTCTGTGACAATGGTCACCCGGACAAACGGATATACCCGGAAGTTTCCAAAGTCAACGAACCCGAGACTGGAATGAGGCGAGGGGGGTGGACTAATGGTGGCAAACCAGAGAGTGCTGTGCCGAAATGGAAGCCGTGATATCATAGTGGACTCAGCCAAATGTAGGGTTATGAGTGCTGTGGTATAATAGGGGTCTAAATATATGGATCCGTAGGGCATAGCTCCCAACTGTGCTGATGATGTCATCGGTGCATGTGCTGTAAAGAAACGGCCCTCTGTGCCGCTTCTTCACTAGCAAGTGCCATGACCGACGCCTCCCGCGTGCATGCACAGGAGTGACGTCACGTGTATCCGGCCAATAACAGAGCCGGAGTCCACAGCCCCGGAAGGAAGAGGGGCGAAGATGGATGCGGCCACCAGTGGGGACAGCGCTGGCTTCGTTTGCAGGTAAGTGCCACATACTGGGCTAGTATGCGATGCATACTAGTCCATTATGCTTTTATTGTGCATGGGAAAAGAAGAGGAAGTAAAACCCATCAGGGTTTACTTCCTCTTTAACTGACACTTTTGGGGACCAGCGACACCAATACAGTGATCAGTGCTAAAAATATGCACTGTCACTGTACTGACTTGTAAGGGGTTAAACATCTATGGCAATGAAAGGGTTAAATGTATGCCTAGTCAGTGTTTCTGTGTACTGTGGGGGAGGTGCTTTTACTAGGGGATCCTTGTCCCTGCTTTGCAGAAACACAGGACCCATGCCTTCCCTACTGAGAGAATGGCACTCTGCCTTGTTTACATAGGCAGACTGCCGTTCTGCCTGTGCAACGAATGACCGGCGGGCGCCGGCGAACATAGAGTCCGTGGTACCTGATTATTGGCTGCTGGCTGTTGTACATAGTCGCGGCGGGGGGCGAGCCACCGGCGGCACTCATTCACGTCCGTTACCTGGGAGTACAGGATCACGTTTATTATACGCCCTGTAGCAGTAAAACTATGGGGAGGTCGGCAAGTAGCAAAGGCATGTTTGGTATCTAGTTACTCGATGCAACCCAATGTTTTATATTTGACCAAAAAACTGTATATAATAAAGTGTTTGCACTAAAATTAATTTTAGTGTATTTTTTTTTTCCTTCTAAAAAGCATTTGATAAATGGCTGTGCAAATCAAAAAATTGCAAATGATCAGCCTTTTATTCTCCAGGGCCTCTGCCTTCAGAAAATATATATCATTTTTATGGTGGTGTGTGGCAAGGAGTCAATTAACAGATACTGCACCTCATCCCCAATTATATGAAAAAAAAAAGAAGCGCAACAAGGGAGAAAATGGGATTATCGCGGTGCAAAAATATAAATAGGAAAAAAGATAGAAAAAACAAAATTATATTATCAAATTTTAATAAATATAACACAAAAAATAAAATAAAAAGTGACAGTACAAAAGACACTAAAACTCAAACATAAACATTGGTATAATTACATACTAAAACATAAAATACATATATTCTATCCAGTTATCAGACAGCCAAAAGTGTAGAGCATGTTAGGCCAGAATGGTATTAGCCTTTAGATTCTGTCTGGTCAATCTTTCCCTACATGTTTCGCCATACAAATGGCTTCCTCAGGGGTAAATAGAATATAGTCCCAAAAGAAGTAACAACAATTCTGCAAGAAAAAAACAAGAAAAACATATACTAATTAAGATATATGAAAAGAAAGGACTGCACAATACATGTAGGTCAACGACATAGATAAAAAAATAAAATAAAATGGAAAAATTATAATTAATGTCCACAATGTCGATGTCAAAATTTTGGGTAATCTCGACATTGTGGACATTATGAAGTTATACATTTATACCTTTTTTCTTTTTCCCTCTTTTAATTTTTCCTTTTTATTTTATTTTATTTTTTATGTTAGCCCTTATTGCCCCCTGCAGCTACACTAAGGTGGTTACAAGGCGGTCGCCGCTTGCATGATTGCATCCCGGCGGTCTTTCATGCGAGGCCATTGAGGGGTAGGTATCGGGCCACATATAGGCATTGCGGAGGGGTGGGTGTGGTATGATGGAACTGATGTGTTTAGATCTATGTCGTTGACCTACATGTATTGTGCAGTCCTTTCTTTTCATATATCTTAATTAGTATATGTTTTTCTTGTTTTTTTTCTTTTTTTCTTGCAGAATTGTTGTTACTTCTTTTGGGACTATATTCTATTTACCCCTGAAAAAGCCATTTGTATGGCGAAACATGTAGGGAAAGATTGACCAGACAGAATCTAAAGGCTAATACCATTCTGGGCTAACATGCTCTACACTTTTGGCTGTCTGATAACTGGATAGAATATATGTATTTTATGTTTTAGTATGTAATTATACCAATGTTTATGTTTGAGTTTTAGTGTCTTTTGTACTGTCATTTTTTTTTTGTGTTATATTTATTAAAATTTGATAATATAATTTTGTTTTTTCTATCTTTTTTTCCTATTTATATTTTTGCACCGCGATAATCCCATTTTCTCCCTTGTTGCGCTTCTTTTTTTTTCTGAAAATATATATATTTTTTGGGGGGGAGGGGTTACAAGAATCTAAATATGCAGATTGTAACATGTGAAAAAAAAAAAAAATTGACCGGGTAGTCAAGTGGTTAATGTCAGTTTGGGAATAATGTCCCAGCCGCAACCATAAGCCCCACTCATTGGTTCCCTATTTAATGAGGATGCCCTTATTGGCCAAGCAAAGCACCGGACAGGAGGAGCTTGGCGGGTGCGAAACTTCAAAGGCTCACTTTAAAGCTTCCTTTACTGGCTGACAGCGATCGACCCGTCCTTGTCTCTGTGTGTACACATCAAGTAAGAATAAAGAAGAACAACGATGTATTACAAAGTATGAGATATTTATCAGAATAATATAATGGCGGGATCGGATATCACAGACAATAAACATCCGAGAGATGTCAGCTTCTTGGCTCGGCAGACAACGGAGTATATTTAATGAAAAGTCGTCTTATTGTTCTAGTGCAGAGTTGGATGACAGCTATACAATACTTTATACAATATTTAATGACTAGATGATGAGTAACAGCAAACATGATTATCCTGGAAAGAATACAGAGTTTCCACAGCCTTCAGGAAAAACAATCCTGGGCCAATAAGATTGTTTTTTCGGTATTAAAGCAAAACTCCTAAAAAAAAATGTTTTTTTTTTAAATGTACGATCTCAGTTATATGTACCAAATACACCTACAGGACGGGGCTGCTGTTAGAAATTATGGGGCCCCGTACAGCCTACCTGGCAGGGCCCCCCCCCCCCCCCCAATTATCAAAACAATATTTTCACTAGAAATACACTAAAATCATTATTAGCAGGACATAAACATAACAGAAAACCTGTGCGAATTAGCATTTTTTTAAATTGTTTTATTTATTTTTTATTTTTAAATGTATAATTAAAAATTTTTTTAAATGTTTTAAATTATTTTATTTTACGTTTAAAAAATACGATTTTTATAACGGCTTACCTATAAAATCCTTTTCTTGGAGTACATCACGGGACACAGAGCACCATAGTAATCACTATGTGGGTATATAGGAACCTTCAGGTGGTATACCCAATACAGGAAGTTCACTCCCTATATAACCCCTTCTCCTGCCAGGTGTACCTCAGTTTTTATAGCAAAGCAATATATCTAAACCCCAGAAAGCGGGGAAGGACCTCTGTGTCCCGTGATGTACTCCAAGAAAAAGATTTTACAGGTAAGCTGTTCAGGAAATGTCTTTATCGTACATCATGGGACACAGAGCACCATAGCATTCACTATGTGGGACGTCCCATAGCAATGCTATTTGAGGGGAGGGAGAGACAACCCGTAGGGCACCCCCAGACTTGAGGACCTATACAGCTGCCTGCAGCACACTATGCCCAAAGGTGATATCCTCATACCTTCTTACATCCACCTGATAAAACCTGGTGATGTACAGCAGACCAAGTTGTGGCCAGATCTAAACCATGGAGGCCTGGTGACGCACTGCCCAAGAAGCACTAACCGCCCTGGTAGAGTGCACTTGAAAAGGTAGAACCTTACCCCTTAAATCATAAATCTGAATTATAACTTGCCGAAATCCACTTAGCGACAGTTGATTTCGTCGCTGCCTGTCCTTTCTTAGAATAAATAAGACATCAGTCTTCCGGATCTGAGCAGTCGTCTATTTAAAGACTTTGACCGCTCTCACTACATCAATACAATGTAGTGACTTCTCTTCCCTGGAACATGGTTTTGGAAAAAACGATGGCAGGACAATATCTTGGTTCAGGTGGAAACCTGAGACCACTTTTGGCAAAAAACCTGGATGAGGGCGTAACACCACTCTGTCCTCATGAATAATCAAGTATGGCTCTTTACAAGAAAGAGCAGCCAATTCCGAAACCCTCCTTGATGAGGATATAGCAACCAAAAATACCAACTTCCTTGTCAGAGGGATTAAGGGAATATGCTGTATCGGTTTAAATGGCTGTTTTTGTAACACTGACAAAACAAAGTTCAAGTCCCAAGGGCTCAAAGGTGATTTAACTGGCAGATTAATCTGTATCACCCCTTGCATAAAACCCCAGACTAAAGAATGCGTAGCAAGCGCTCTTTGAAATAAAACCGATAAAGCAGAGACTTGCCGCTTAAAGCGGGGCTCCACTGCCCTAAACGTTTTTTTTTTGTACAATCACAAAGATTATGTCCTTAACATTTATGACTAACTTGTTGCATGTTTTCAGTCTTAAAGATGTCCGTTTTCTATAGCAATATCAACTTTTAATAATTGTTGTAGCTGGGTCTCATCTTACCTGTGGGCATGTGAAGCCCACAGGTATCCTCTTCCAGGATACAGTGCCCTTTCTCGAGCAGGAGGCACTGCGCCTTGTATTCCCGATCTCGCACATGCGCAGTAACTGTAAAGTGGAGCGCCGTCAACAGCTCAGGTTGCCATCACAACGGGCGTCTTCGTTGGAAGTCCTGCCCCATTGTGATGGCAACGGAGCTGTGCAAGTAAGAAATCACACGATAACTAGCGTCAGCAGGCCGCCGCACTGACTCCTGGGAACTATGACACAAGCTCCCAGGAGACAGCGCAGATATTAAGAACTATCCACACTATCCCCGCCCATATCCACACTATCCCCGCCCATATCCGCGATCACCATAGACAGGAAATAGACAAGATGACAAAAAAAAACTTTCAGTTTTTGAATGATGACATGTTTTTAATCAGCTTGAGACATTATGTTAAAATCGGCTGGCGCTCCGCTTTAATAGTACTCAAGGCCAACTTCATCTCTACCCCTAATTGTATAAAAGGCAAGAATTCTGCCTATGGTACATCTCCGGGGGTGCCACCCCTTGGATTCACACCAGGAAACATAAGCCCCTCCAGACTCTATAATATATAGTTCTGGAAGCTGGCTTCCTTGCATTAATCAAGGTAGATATAACTGACCCGGAAAGCCCACGTTTCTTCATAATGTGGGTTTCAATAGCCAAGCCATTAACATTAGCATTCATAAGGTAGGATGGAATATCGGCCCCTGTGAGAGTAGGTCTGGCCGTAGTGGAAGGGACCAAGGATCCCCACCGCCATCTTTACGATTTCTGCATACCGGGATCTTCTGGGCCAGGCTGGGGCTACCAGAATTACCGGCTTTCTTTCCAGCTTGATCCTGCAAACAAGTTGTGGCAGCAACTAAATAGGGGGGAATGCATAAATCAGTGAGAACTGATCCCACGGGGTCACCAGCGCATCTGTTCGGCATGCAGGTGGATCCCTTGTCCTGGACATAAAGTTGACTAATTTCATGTTGAATCTGGATGCCAGAAGATCTATGTCTGGAGTCCCCCATCTTTGGCAAAGAGCCCAAAAAATGTTGGGATGAAGGGACCATTCCCTCGGGAATAACTGCTGGCGACTCAGGTAGTCCGCCTGCCAATTCTCTACTCCCGGAATGAAGACTGCCGACAGGCACGGAACATTCCTTTCTGCCCAAGTTAGAATATGGTTCATCTCTGCCTGTGCTGCGAGACTCTTGGTGCCCCCTTGGGGATTGATATAGGCCACAGCTGTGGCATTGCCGGATTGGATCCTGACAGGACAATCCCGTAACATGAAAGTTCAGGCCTTCAGAGCCAGACACACTGCCCAAATCCCTAGGATGTTGATGGGCAAGGCTCTTTTGGTTCTTGACCACTGCCCCTGGACACTTGTCTTCTCAAGTAGTGTTCCCCAGCCTAACAGGCTGGCATCTGTCGTTACCACTTTCCAGATAACTGGTCTGAAGGATTTTCCTATCAGCAGATTCTGGGTTAGTAACCACCAACTGAGGCTTTGGGACACCCTTAGGGACAGCCGCATTGGCAAGTCTAAAGCTTGAATTGTTTTGTTCCAAGCAGACAGGATACTGTTTTGCAACAGTCTCGAATGGAACTGGGCATAGGGAACCGCTTTGAATGAAGCCACCATCTTTCCTAACAACCTCATGCAAAGGCAAATGGAGGGATCTCCTTTCGACCTGACTATCCGCACCAGTTCTCTTATGGAGTTGATTTTTGCCTGAGGCAAGAACACCTTTTTCTGGGCTGTGTCTATGATCAGGCCCAAATACTCCAGCCTTTTTAGCGGTTTTAACCACTTGAGACCCGCGCTATAGCCGAATGACGGCTACAGCGCGGATCTCCTTTGCCGGGACTACGTCTATTGACGTCGTCCCGTGCACGAGCGGCCTGCGCGGCCCCTGAGGGGCGCGCGCGGCGCGCTCTGTGATCGGCGAGTCTATGAGACTCGCCTGATCACCGATCCGTGCAAGGGGTCGATCCCGACCCCTTATCACGTGATCAGCTGTCAGCCAATGACAGCTGATCATGTGATATAACGGAGCCGGTAATCGGCTATTATTCCTCCTCACGCTGACAGCGCGAGGAGAAAAAAAAAAAAAGCCGATCACTGGCGGCCGTGATCCGGACATCAGTCCCGATCACGGCCAGCCCTGCCAGTGCCCACCTGCCCCCTGCCAGTGCCCACCTGCCCCCTCATAACTAAACAAAATTAAAAAATAAGTGCCCCTCGTCAGTGCCACCCAGCAGTGCCCACAGTGCCACCCAGCAGTGCCCACAATCTGCCTCAACAAAGATGCTGCACCCCAGTGCCACATATCCGTGCCCATCAGTGTCATCTACCAGTGCCCAGCAGTGCCTCTCATCAGTGCCCATCAGTCCCATCAGTGGTACCTATCAGTGCCCATCCGTGCCACCCATCTGTGCCACCCATCCGTGCCATCTTATCTGTGCCCATCTTTGCCCATCAGTGCCACCTTATCTGTGCCCATCGGTGCCGCCTTCTCTGTGCCTATTAGTGCCGCCTTAACTATGCCTATCAGTGCCCACCAGTGCAGCCTATCAGTGCCGCCTCATCAGCGCACTTCAATGAAGGAGAAAAATGACCTGTTTGCAAAATTTTATAACAAACTATTAAACATGATTTTTTTTTTTTTGCATCTTTTTTTTGTTTGTTTAGCAAAAAATAAAACTCCCAACTGTAATTAAATACCACCAAAAGAAAGCTCTATTTGTGGGAAAAAAATGATAAAAATTTCATTTGGGTACAGTGTTGTATGCCCGCGCAATTGTCATTCAAAGTGCATCAGCGCTGAAAGCTGAAAATTGGTCTGGGACTGAGGGGGGTATAAGTGCCCAGTAAGCAAGTGGTTAAGGAAGACTTCTCTAGGTTGAGAATCCAACCCAGACTTTCCAGGTAACTGGTTTGTAATGCGCACACTTTGCTCCAAACGAGCCACCGACTGGTCTATTAGCAATAGGTCATCTAGGCACGCCAAGACTGTTATGCCGTGTGCCCTTAACCTGGTACAGGTGGGGGCAGCACCTTTGTGAACACCCGGGGTGCTGTAGCTAGCCCAAAGGGCAAGGCTACAAACTAAAAATGCTGCTGTTCTACCTCGAACCGCAGGAACCTTTGGTGAGAAGGAAATACAGTGACATGAAGATATGCATCCCTGATGTCAATAGATGCCAGAAGTTCTCCTTGTAGGATCGAAACCACTGACCTGATCGATTCCATTCAAAAGTGCTGCAGTGCATGCTGATAGGAATAGAGAGCAGAGTGACAGAGAAAAGCTTATCAGTCTGCTGCTTCTCCTTTCACTGTCCAATCACAGGCTGGGGGAGGGGATAAGCTTGGTTGAGTACAAGAAGCTTTTCATTGACAAGTGACTGGCCATAATGTACGAGAAGCAGCAAGAAATGATGTGTGCCTCAGTTACATGTTCCCTGTTCATTCTGAGTTTGTGTTCCATGCAGTGCAATCCACTACAATGTGTTATATACACTCTTATTGCCAAAAGTATTGAGACGCCTGCCTTTACACACACATGAACTTTAATGGCATCCCAGTCTTACTCTGTAAGGTTCAATATTGAGTTGGCTCCGCCCTTTGCAGCTATAACAGCTTCAACTCTTCTGGGAAGGCCGTCCACAAGGTTTAGGAGTGTGTCTATGGGAATGTTTGACCATTCTTCCAGAAGAACATTTGTAAAGGTCAGGCACTGATGTTGGATGAGAAGGCCTTGCTCACAGTCTCCGCTCGAATTCATCTCAAAGGTGTTCTATCGACTGGGATGCCATTAAAGTTCACATGCGTGTAAAGGCAGGTGTCCCAATACTTTTGACAATCTAGTGTAAAACAAAAATAATTTATAAAACCTCTTTTTCTGTTTCTGCTCCGGTAGATTCCTTCTTCTTCCAGTATCCGTTTCTCATCATTCTGCTCATTCCAAGCATTATACTAACAGCACCAGATAAAATCATCCTGCCATAATTGTGCATTCAGCCTAACACAGCCCGCTTAAATAGCCCACTGACAATGTAACCAGATCCTGGATGTGCTCCATTCAGCGGGATACTCTCCGATCCGTCAACCATTGAATTCCCCTCTGTATTTTAGAAAACGTTCACTGCGGATGTATGGCAGTCCATTCTTCCCGGCTGAAAGAAGTGTTTTTACAGGATAACCGCGCCGATTATCATGCAAAACGAACGTGGCCTCAATGAATTCAGAGGATTCCTTGGGGGACTTCACAGGGAAAGCTGCGAACAGACAGATGTCTTTAAATATCGTGTTATCTGTCATTGATCCCCTTCCGGGCACACCACCCGGAGCAAGGTCACTGGATCGAATGTTGATGCTGCTGATAGCTGGGATAGGGCAGAGCGAATGAATAAAGTCCAACTTTAGAGCTTCTATATTGCCCATTCACACTTCCTGTGCATTAGGTTAATGCGTGTGTTGTGTCACATCTTAGCGTGTTTTGCCTGAAAGGCATATATTCATTTCCAATGGGCCACCAATGCACAGGAACAGACATACAGCATTTATCCCATCATAGAGCAACTCCAAATATATCATATCATAGCACCTTATAATGTTATGGTGCATCGTAAGGCATTTGTGGCGGAGCTCCACTGCCTTGGCTGGGTTCACACTGCTGCGATGTCCGAGATCGGATGCGATTCTCACCACACTGCAGTGCAAATCACATGCGATCTCTGTGCGATGCGATTTCAGCCATACAGATAGTATGGCTGAATTCGCATCGCATCCGGCCCAAACTCGTATGGGACCCTTTTTTTGGTCCGCAGCAAAATCGGATCGCATGGGTGTTCACACCATGCGATCCGATTCCTGCCCGAGTTTGCAGATCGCACTGCGATATGCCAACTGATTTGGAGGTGTCATTAACTTTCAACTGACACTCCCAGCAGTTCGCATAGGGCAGTGTGAACTGCCGCCGGGAGACATGCGATGCGGGAACCCGCAGTGGATTCGCAGCATTCCCTCATCGCAGCAGTGTGAACCCAGCCTACAGTGCCTTGCGAAAAGTATTCGGCCCCCTTGAACTTTTCAACTTTTTGCCACATTTCAGGCTTCAAACAAAGATATAAAATTTAAATTTTTTGTGAAGAATCACCAACAAGTGGGACACAATTGTGAAGTGGAACGAAATCTATTGGATATTTTAAACTTTTTTAGCAAATAAAAAACTGAAAAGTGGTGCGTGCAAAATTATTCGGCCCCTTTACTTTCAGTGCAGCAAACTCACTCCAGAAGTTCAGCGAGGATCTCTGAATGATCCAATGTTGTCCTAAATGACTGATGGTGATAAATAGAATCCACCTGTGTGTAATCAAGTCTCTGTATAAATGCACCTGCTCTGTGATAGTCTCAGGGTTCTGTTGAAAGCGGTCATGAAGACCAAGGAACACACCAGGCAGGTCCGTAATACTGTTTAAAGCCGTATTTCGATACAAAAAGATTTCCCAAGCTTTAAACATCCCAAGGAGCACTGTGCAAGCGATCATTTTGAAATGGAAGGAGTATCAGACCACTGCAAATCTACCAAGACCTGGTCGTCCCTCTAAACTTTCAGCTCAGACAAGGAGAAGACTGATCAGAGATGCAGCCAAGAGGCCCATGATCACTCTGGATGAACTGCAGAGAACTACAGCTGAGGTGGGAGAGTCTGTCCATAGGACAACAATCAGTCGTACACTGCACAAATCTGGCCTTTATGGAAGAGTGGCAAGAAGAAAGCCATTTCTCAAAGATATCCATAAAAAGTCTCATCTAAAGTTTGCCACAAGCCACCTGGGAGACACACCAAACATGTGGAAGAAGGTGCTCTGGTCAGATGAAACCAAAATCCAACTTTTTGCCCACAATGCAAAACGATATGTTTGGCGTAAAAGCAACACAGCTCATCACCCTCAACACACCATCCCCACTGTCACACATGGTGGTGGCAGCATCATGGTTTGGGCCTGCTTTTCTTCAGCAGGGACAGGGAAGATGGTTAAAATTGAGGGGAAGATGGATGCAGCCAAATACAGGACCATTCTGGATGAAAACCTGTTGGAGTCTGCAAAAGACCTGAAACTGGGACGGAGATTTATCTTCCAACAAGACAATGATCCCAAACATACAGCAAAATCTACAAAGGAATGGTTCACAAATAAACGTATCCAGGTGTTAGAATGGCCAAGTCAAAGTCCAGACCTGAATCCAATCGAGAATCTGTGGAAAGAGCTGAAAACTGCTGTTCACAAACGCTCTCCATCCAACCTCACTGAGCTCGAGCTGTTTTGCAAGGAAGAATGGGCAAGAATTTCAGTCTCTCGATGTGCAAAACTGATAGAGACACCCCAAGCGACTTGCAGCTGTAATCGCAGCAAAAGGGGGCTCTACAAAGTATTAACGCAAGGGGGCCGAATAATTTTGCACGCCCCACTTTTCATTTTTTTATTAGTTAAAAAAGTTTAATAAAATCCAATAGATTTCGTTCCACTTCACAATTGTGTCCCACTTGTTGGTGATTCTTCACAAAAAATACAAATTTTATATCTTTATGTTTGAAGCCTGAAATGTGGCAAAAGGTTAAAAAAGTTCAAGGGGGCCGAATACTTTCGCAAGGCACTGTAAGTGCAGGGATCTCCAAACTTTCTAAATGAAGGGTCAGTTTACTCCCCTTCAGAATTTAGGAGGGCCAGACTGTGGCCAGCAGGAATACAAAATGTCTTGGTGTCAGTGGGAGGAATAGTGCCCCATCATTGGTGTTAGGAGGAATAGTGCCCCATCATCAGCCCAACAGACTCCTCCATAAAACTAAATTCAGAAGTGCAGTCCGATTTTTGCACTTCTTATAAGTTGTAGAAATAAAACGTTCTCCTTAGACAGTAGTATTTTTTTTTTTATATAAAAAAGTAACTTTTCCAGAGTGACAGAAGCATTTCCATACATATTCCTATAAAAGCCTTCTTTCTGTAGAGCGATCTGCATTTTTGCTTATTCCCCCCCCCCCCCCCCCCAGAGTTTACACCTAGTGGGACTGCGATCATTGACTCGGCGGAAGAAGCCGACACAATCTTGTCAAAATGCAAAACGCTCTCCCCTCCTGCGCCACCGCGGTCATTTCCGCATCAGCAACACGCGCGATTTTCTCTTCTTTCTCTTTTTTTTTCTTCCCCATAATAGAACAAAAGTACAATAGTCAGAAAGCCTCATTCCAAGTTCCCAGCTCATCTCATTAATGTATTCTATAGATCAGTAATAGGCCATTTAAATTCAGAGAAAATGAACATTTTTTCCCCCATCGCATATCATTTGCTTTAGTCGATGTAATAATCTCATATTACCCGATTTAAATCCCATCCAAAAATACATTTCTGTATTATCTCTTCCTTCTTCAGAAAGATGTACAATCTCCTAGTTGGTTGCATTAGCAAGTTCTTGGCTTCCTTTTGTCTCTCTTTACATGAATTCTCACAGGCTCTGCAATGTAAGGGGATCACCCCACCCAAAACTGATTATTTCAGAAATGGGTGGATTGGGAGGGCACCTAAAGACACGGCAGAAAATACAAAGGGGCTCAGTGTAACGTCGCGGAGAAACGCAAAAGAAATATTCCAATATGAGGCATGAAAAGTCAGTCTAAAGCCTCGTACATATGATAGGATTGTTGGCCTACAAAACCATGGACTTTTATATAGTTACACATAGTTACATCAGGTTGAAAAAAAGACACAAGTCCATCTAGTTCAACCATAAAAATAAATAAATAAAAAATAATATCATACAATCCCATATACACAATTCTATACCCACAGTTAGTCAGGTTGAAAAAAAAGACACAAGTCCATCCAATTCAACCACAAAAAAAAAAAAAAAAATAATAATAATAATATCATACAATCCCATATACACAATTCTATACCCACAGTTGATCCAGAGGAAGGCAAAAAAACCCCAGCAGAGCATGATCCAATTTGCTACAGCAGGGGAAAAAATTCCCTTCTGATCCACCGAGAGGCAATCGGATTTTCCCTGGATCAACTTTACCTATAAATGTTAGTATCCAGTTATATTCTGTACATTTAGGAAAGAATCCAGACCTTTCTTAAAGCAATCTACTGAGCTGGCCAGAACCACCTCTACAGGGAGTTTATTCCACATTTTCACAGCTCTTACTGTTAAGAAACCTTTCCGTATTTGGAGATGAAATCTCTTTTCCTCTAGACGTAAAGAGTGCCCCCTTGTCCTCTTTGTTGACAGTAAAGTGAATAACTCGACACCAAGTTCACTATATGGACCCCTTATATATTTATACATGGTGATCATATCCCCCCTTAATCTCCTCTTCTCAAGAGATAATGAATTCAGTTCCTCTAATCTTTCCTCATAGCTGAGCTCCTCCATGCCTCTTATCAGTTTGGTTGCCCTTCTCTGCACTTTCTCCAGTTCCCCGATATCCTTTTTGAGAACTGGTGCCCAAAACTGAACTGCATATTCCAGATGAGGTCTTACTAATGATTTGTACAGATGATATCTCTCTCTCTGGAGTCCATACCTCTCCTAATACAAGAAAGGACTTTGCTCGCTTTGGAAACCGCAGTTTGGCATTGCATGTTATTATTGAGCTTATGATCTACAAACCCCCCCCCCCCCCCAGATCCTTCTCCACTATGGATCCCCCCAGTTGTACTCCCCCTAGTATGTATGTCACATGCATATTCTTGGCTCCCAAGTGCAGAACTTTCTATTTATCAACATTAAACCTCATCTGCCACATAGTCGCCCAATTAGACAGAGCATTGAGGTCGGCTTGTAAATTGGTGACATCCTGTAAGGACGTTATTCCACTGCATAGCTCGGTGTCATCTGCAAAGACTGAAACTGTACTTTTAATCCCAGACCCAATATCATATATAAAGATATTCAAAAGTAAGGGTCCCAGCCAGGGCCGGTGCACCCACTAGGCGGATTAGGCAGCCGCCTAGGGCGCACTGCCGCCTAGGGGCGCAGCCGACCCTTGCCTCCCCTTTCTTCCTCTTCTCCCACCCCCAAGCTCCCGGCAGAGCCACTGACAGGGGACCCGGAGAGCAAGGAGTTCAGTGCGGCGGGAGGGTGGTAGCAGAGCGCTGTGGTGTGCAGCTTCTCCCCTCTCCCTCCCAGGATTTCACAATGCTGGAGGGAGAGGGACGTCTGTGTAACAAGGCAGGGAGCCAATAGCGCTCCTCTTCTGAGTGAGAGGGCGTGACTGCTGAGTTGCTCCGCCTCCCACTAACTCCTTAGCCAATCGTATTGTCCAGCCCGCCACATTTGACCAGAAGATGTTGGTCAGAGCAGAGAGGGATGGAGAGGACCCGACATACCTGAGCATGGGGAAGGTATGAGATAAAACTTGTCCCAATGCTGGCTGCAGAAACGTTTCAGTGTTCTCCTTCTCCTGTGCTGTGTTTAGGATATGCAGAGATCACACTGATCGGGATGACTTCCCCTTGTCTTCTCAAGTTGCTTCTTATCTGTGGTTTTATTTATTTACACTGAACACAGGACAGGAGAATGCTGATTAGACTTCTGCAAGACCTGCAATGACTGCTGTTTCTATAGCTATATGTGTCCATCCATGATTTGTTTGACCTTTATTTTATCTTTGAAGGATTTAGGTTGGTCAGGCTGGGAGCGGCTCAGACCTGTTAACCATTTACTGTCCTCCTGTGCTTGAGAAATTACTGTCAGTTTTTTTAGTTTTTTTGGCACATTGTTATATCTTGTAAACTCCTGTTTACACATATTGCAGTGATCAATGTTTTTCCACACTGGTCACTGCTAGCCTAGGAAACCATTGTACTATGTCCCCAGTCTCTGACCCTCTTCTGTACCCTGTCCCCAGTCTCTGACCCTCTCCTGTACCCTGTCTGCAGTCTCTGACCCTCTTCTGTACCCTGTCGTCAGTCTCTGACCCTCTCCTGTACCCTGTCTGCAGTCTCTGACCCTCTTCTGTACCCTGTCCGCAGTCCCTGACCCTCTCCTGTACCCTGTCGGCAGTCTCTGACCCTCTTCTGTACCCTGTCGGCAGTCTCTGACCCTCTTCTGTACCCTGTCCGCAGTCCCTGACCCTCTCCTGTACCCTGTCCGCAGTCTCTGACCCTCTTCTGTACCCTGTCCGCAGTCCCTGACCCTCTCCTGTACCCTGTCCGCAGTCTCTGACCCTCTTCTGTACCCTGTCGGCAGTCTCTGACCCTCTCCTGTACCGTGTCGGCAGTCTCTGACCCTCTCCTGTACCCTGTCGGCAGTCTCTGACCCTCTCCTGTACCCTGTCGGCAGTCTCTGACCCTCTTCTGTACCCTGTCCGCAGTCTCTGACCCTCTTCTGTACCCTGTTGGCAGTCTCTGACCCTCTCCTGTACCCTGTCCGCAGTCTCTGACCCTCTCCTGTACTCTGTCGGCAGTCTCTGACCCTCTCCTGTAGCACGTTTTGCAGTCTTTGACCCTCTCCTGTACCCTGTCGGCAGTCTCTGACCCTCTCCTGTAGTATTTCTGCAATCAAGGGGGGCTATAGGTATGTTGGGTGGTGAGGGAAGAGGGCTGTGGGCGCAGTGGGTGGTAAAGCAAGGGAGGCTGCAGGCACAGTAGATGATGAAGAAAGGGGTCCCAGATGCAGTGGGTGGGGATGAAAGGCATGCCTAGGCACAAGTGATGGTTAAGGCGGGCCTGTAAAGAAAAATGTAATGTATAATTCAGGGCAAGGGGCTTCATAATCCAGAGCCCACCAAAATCTTCAGCACCAGGCCCATGATGCTCGTAATCCAGGCTGAGCAGTCGCACTTGCAATTGGCCCTGGTGTTCACAGTGAAATAATTAAAACTGACAGATTGTCACACAATACACACTGGGATCTGTGATCAAAGAGTGTGTTGTGCTATTATTTAATGACACTTCACAAAGCCATGCAGGGTATGTTTTTTTTTTTGGGGGGGGGGGGCGCAAGTAGCTGGTCTTGCCTAGGGTGCAAAATAGTCTAGCACCGGCCCTGGTCCCAGCACTGAACCTTGGGGTACACCACTGATAACCTTACACCATTCAGAGTAAGAATCATTAATCACGACTCTGAATTCTGTCTTTTAGCCAGTTTTCTATCCATTTACAAACTGATATTTCCAAGACTTTACATTACACATTAGCTGTGTGTGCGGAACTGTGTCAAAGGCTTTTGCAAAATCCAAGTACATCACGTCCACAGCCACCCCTCTGTCCAAGTATACCATGTCCACCGCCACCCCTCTGTCCAAGGTTTTACTTACCTCCTCATAAAAAGAAATCTGTTTTGTTTGACAACTTCTGTCTTTCATGAATCCATGCTGTCTGTTGCCTAAAATATTTTTTTCCAGCAAGAACTCGTCTATGTGGTCTTTTATTAAACTCTCCAGTAACTTCCCGACTATAGAAGTTAAATTAACATGTCTATAGTTACTTGGTAAAGACTTTGTTCCCTTTTTAAATATAGGCACCACATTGGCCCTGCGCCAATCCAGTGGTAATATATTTGAAGATTTTTTTGGGGGGTTTGTCCTACTATCTTTTGCAATCTGTCGTTCATTTTGAATTTTTGCATCTATATATTATGTTATATTCTTTGTAACATTTAAACAACAATAGTGTTCCTTATTTTAATATTTTTTAAAAGCTCTTTTTTTTATTTTTTATAGCTTTTTTAATTTTGGCCGTGAGCCACATAGGTTTAATTTTTAGCCTTTTAAACGTATTGCTCATGGGAATATACTTTGCAGTGAGTTTACAAACAGCCTTTTTTTTGAAGAATCACCATTTCTGTTCTGTGTCCATTGATGCCAAAATTCTCTCCCAGTTTAAGGCCTGGAGAGCAGCCCTCATCCTTGGAAAATTTGCTCTCTTAAAGTTAATTCTTTCACTCTCCCCCCTCAATCCTAGTTTAAATACTCCTCCAGCCTTCCCATAAAACTCTCCCCCAGCTCAGCAGACCCCCTTTCATTCAGGTGCAAACCATCTTTAGCATATAGGTTGCACCCCAATGAAAAGTCAGCCCAGTGCTCTAGAAACCCAAACCCTTCCTTCTTACACCAGATCTTAAGCCATGCTTTCAGTTCTCTAATCTCCCCCTGTCTTTCCTGTGATGAACACGGCACAGGCAATATTTCAGAGTATATCACCTTGGAGGTCCTTCCCTTCAACTTGCAGCCTAGTTCTTTAAATTGATTCTTAAAGCGGAGGTCCACCCTAAAGTGGACCTTCCGCTCATCAGAACCCTCCCCCCCTCCGGCGCCACAATTGGCACCTTTCAGGGGGGAGGGGAGTGCAGGTACCTGTACAGTACAGGTATCTGCACCCACTTCCGGCGTAGATTCTGCAGAAGGTACGCCCCTTTCCGCAGAATCTACGCCCCTTTCCGAAGGTCCCCCGCTGCCTGCTGGGAAACACACGGATCCCAGCGACAGCGGGGACCATCCTTATTGCGCAGCGCGACTCGCGCATGCGCAGTAGGGAACCGGGAAATGAAGCCGAAAGGCTCCACTTCCTGATTCCCATACCCAAGATGTCGGTGGCAGCACCCGAGAGACGATCGCGAGATCGGCTTCGGGTGCCGACATCGCGGGCGCGCTGGGCAGGGAAGTGTCATTATTTTAAAAGTCAGCAGCTGCAGTATTTGTAGCTGCTGGCTTTAAAAAAAAAAAAAAAAAAACGGCGGACTCCCGGCGGACTCCCGCTTTAAGGAAACTCCACCTTCCATGTATTCTGTCATTGGTTCCCACATGAACCAAGACACCTGGGTCATGCCCAGCCCCTTCCAGTAATTTATCAACCCGGTCCACCACACGCCGAACCCTAGCACCAGGGAGACAGCAAAACATTCGGTTGAGGCGATCCTGGCGACAAATTATTCCTTCAGTTTTTCTGATTATAGAATCCCCTATTACCACCAACTGTCTAGGCCTACCTGCACTCCCCTCACCAGCCCTACTCGATAGGCTGCTCTCCCGGGTCTTAGTTGTAGCAGTGACATCTAGGGCTGCCACCTCTGTGTTTGCCATCTTCACTCAACTTGGCAAATTTGTTTTGATGCACAAACACAGAACTGGCCTTCCTTTTCTGTGAGCCCCTTCCACTCCCTCTAACTACATTAACCCATCTTCCTACCCGATAATCCTGACTTGCCCCTCCATATGAACCTTACTGACCACCTGCTCAACGAGCAGAGGACCCCTTTCAAGGTTACCCAGTGTTGCAACTTGCTCCTCCAGATCTCCAATGTGAGCTTCCAGAAGGGCAACCTGCTCACATCTGTCACAGCGGTATCCATCCTGGAGCTGTTGCACCAGGGTGATACTAAGCTAAGCAGCACAATAACTCCTCCGCAGAATGTGGAAACCGTGCAAAAAGATCTGAACAAATTAACGGGTGGGCAACTACATGGCAAATGAGGTTTAATCTAGAAAAATTTTAAATAATGCATTTGGGGGGCAAAAATATGAATGCAATCTATACACTGGGGGGAGAACTTTCTGTGGGAATCTAGGATGGAAAAGGACCTGGGGGTCCTAGTAGATGGTAGGCTCAGCAATGGCATGCAATGCCAAGCTGCTGCTAACAAAGCAAATACAATATTGGCATTAAAAAAGGGGATCAACTCCAGAGATAAAACGATAATTCTCCCGCTCTACAAGAATCTGGTCCGGCTGCACCTGGAGTATGTCGTCAAGTTCTGGGCACCAGTCCTCAGGAAGGAAGTACTGGAACTGGAGCGACTACAAAGAAGGGCAACAAAATGAATAAAGAGACTGGAGGATATTAGTTATGAGGAAAGGTAACAAGCACTGAACTTGTTTTCTTTGGAGATGCTTGAGAGGGGATATGATTTCAATGTACAAATACTATTCTGGTGACCCCACAATAGGGATAAAACTTTTTGGCAGAAGGGAGCTTAACAAGACACGTGGCCACTCATTAAAATTAGAAGAAAAGAGGTTTAACCTTGAACTATGTAGAGGGTTCTTTACTGTAAGAGCTGCCAGGATGTGGAATTCCCTTCCACAGGTGGTGGTCTTAGCGGGGGGCATCGATAGTTTCAAAAAACTATTAGATAAGCACCTGAACGACCACAACATACAGGGATATACAATGTAATACTGACATATAATCACACACATAGGTTGGACATGATGGACTTGTGTCTTTTTTTTTTCAACCTCACCTACTATGTAACTATATGGCACACTGTGCACTGAGCAAAACCTTCAACCCTGATAGCACTTATTTCCCAGTTACAATACAATTACTTATAGGAAGTTTAAGACATTACTTACAGGTTAGAAGACTCCTGTCCTTACTCCTGTTTTCAACTCCTGATTATTAACTCTCCAATTTAGTTCAAAACTCCACTTAGACCCCTTTCACACTGGGGCGCTTTGCGGGCACTACAGCGCTAAGAATAGCGCCTGGAAAGCGCCCTGAAAGAGCCGCTCCTCACACTCCAGTGTGAAAGCCCATGGGCTTTCACACTGGAGCGGTGCGCTGGCAGGACGGTAAAAAAAAGTCCTGCTAGCAGCATCTTTGGAGCTGTGTGTATACCGCTCCTGCCCATTGAAATGAATGGGGCAGCGTGGCTATACCGCTGGCATATCGCCGCTGCAGCAGCGCTATGTAGTAGTTTTAACCTTTTCTTGGCCGCTAGCAGGGGGGTAAAACTGCCCCGTTAGTGGCCGAATACCGCCGTTAAAACGACGGTAAAGCAGCGCTAAAAATAGCACCGTTTTACTGCCCCAGTGTGAAAGGGACCTTATGTTCACAAAATACAGATGCAACCCAGCATTAGCAGGGAGCCAGCTCCAAAGGGTGTTATATAGACACTTATATACACACACCTGTGAACAATTAACCACTCCCCTTTAATTAGCAGAGGGAAAAAAATTTGCCGTTTAAAAATTGTCAGAAAAAGGAAGGGGGAAAAGTATTTTAACCACTTGAGACCCGCACTATAGCCGAATGACGGCTACAGCGCGGATCTCCTTTGCCGGGACTACGTCTATTGACGTCGTCCCGTGCACGAGCAGCCTGCGCGCCCCCTGAGGGGCGCGCTCTGTGATCGGCGAGTCTACGAGACTCGCCTGATCACCGATCCGTGCAAGGGGTCGATCCCGACCCCTTATCATGTGATCAGCTGTCAGCCAATGACAGCTGATCATGTGATATAACGGAGCCGGTAATCGGCTATTATTCCTCCTCGCGCTGACAGCGCGAGGAGAAAAAAAAAAAGCCGATCACCGGCGGCCGTGATCGGGACATCAGTCCCGATCACGGCCAGCCCTGCCAGTGCCCACCTGCCCCCTGCCAGTGCCCACCTGCCCCCTGCTTTGCCACATTAATAAAAAATGTGTCCCCCCTGTCAGTGCCACCCAGCAGTGCCCATAGTGCCACCCAGCAGTGCCCATAGTGCCACCCAGCAGTGCCCACAGTGCCACCCAGCAGTGCCCACAATCTGCCTCAACAAAGGTGCTGCACCCCAGTGCCACATATCCGTGCCCAGCAGTGCCGCCCATCAGTGCCCATCAGTGCCCAGTAGTGCTGCCCAGCAGTGCCACCTATCAGTGCCCATCAGTCCCATCTATCAGTGGTACCTATCAGTGCCCCTTAGTGCCACCCATCCGTGCCACCCATCTGTGCCACCCATCCGTGCCATCTTATCTGTGCCCGTCTTTGCCCATCAGTGCCGCCTTATCTGTGCCCATTGGTGCCGCTTTAACTATGCCTATCAGTGCCCACCAGTGCAGCCTATCAGTACCCACCAATGCAGCCTATCAGTGCCCACCAATGCAGCCTATCAGTGCCCACCAATGCAGCCTATCAGTGCCGCCTCATCAGCGCACTTCAATGAAGGAGAAAAATGACCTGTTTGCAAAATTTTATAACAAACTATTAAACATGATTTTTTTTTTTTGCATCTTTTTTTGTTTGTTTAGCAAAAAATAAAACTCCGAGCTGTAATTAAATACCACCAAAAGAAAGCTCTATTTGTGGGAAAAAAATGATAAAAATTTCATTTGGGTACAGTGTTGTATGACCGCGCAATTGTCATTCAAAGTGCATCAGCGCTGAAAGCTGAAAATTGGTCTGGGACTGAGGGGGGTTTAAGTGCCCAGTAAGCAAGTGGTTAAAAACTGATAGCAAACTTATCAAATAAGGAGAATAAAAAGCAAAAACACAACACTTGCAACCACAAGCAGTCAAAAGCAACCGGCATCATAGGGAGGTACTCCAACAAAATGAAAAACCTCTGCATACGTTAACAAGAGGCTGTTACTGCAAAAAAAAGGCATTTGGTGCACCTCAGTCGTCTCAAAATCCACCACATCACTAATATTTATTCAGTGGGTCATGACCACCTTAACGTGGTTGTAAACCTTAAAAAAAAAATCGCTCCCGGGGGTTACTTCCGGCGGTGTGATTGGTCCGCGATGACGTCACTCCCGCGCATGCGATGACCTCGGCACATGCAAATACAGGGGATATCTCCTAAACTGTGCAGGTTTAGGAGGTATCCAGTGTAGCTACAGGTAAGTCTAATTATAGGCTTACCTGTAGCAAAAAGTGATTGTAAAGGGTTTACAACCACTTTACCGAAAGGGTTCTCTATTAGGTGGTTTGCCTGAAATCCCATTACAGTTAAAAAACAAAACAAAAAAATAGCTTATTCCCGATTTGTTTTACTCTGAGAGTTATTTCTCTGCGGAGAGGTCTTGACTGACCAGACTATTATATTTTGGCCAAATATTGATATAAGTATAAAGCTTGCAGTGACTTCCAATCAGCTCGGCTCTCGCGCTCCAATGTGACATCTGCTCCGAGTCTTTCTGCCTCGCTGTCCGTCCAGTTTAATCCTTGCCACATCTAACAGCATAAAGCAGATGGGTAAATGCCTTCCAATACACATCAACTGCATTCTAGATTAAATATTTTATTCCCCGCTGGCCACTGCCACTACAAGACCCTCAAATGGCCTCTATTAATCTCTACAGCTAAAGGGACCAGATTGGCCCCTCTTTATTACCAGACTATAAAATCTTGAAGGAAAAGTATTTTTTGTTTCTTAATATTGTCAAATCCAAAAATACACATATATATATATATATAGATATACACATACACATACACACAGTACAATGCAAAAGTTTTAGGCAGGTGTAAAAAAAAATGCTGCAAATGAGGAATGCTTTCAGAAATTAATTATAATATAATTGATGTTAATTTAAAAAAAGGACGCAAGTTTCATATGGGTACAGTGTTGCATGGCTGAGTAATTGTCATTCAAACTGTGAGAGCGCTGAAAGCTGAAAATTGGTCTGGGCGGGAAGGGGGTGTAAGGGCGCTGTATTGAGGTGGTTAAAGAAACACAAAAAAAACTGTCAATCTCCCTCGGTCTGGGGCTCCAATCAAGATCTCACCTCATTGAGTTTCGCTGATCATGAGAACGGTGAGGAATCAGCCCAGAATTACACGGGAGAATCTTGTCAATGATCTCAAGGCAGTTGGGACCATAGTCACCAAGAAAACAATTGGTAACACACTACACTGTGAAGGACTGAAATGCTGCAGAGCCCGCAAGGTCCCCCTGATCAAGAAAGCGCATGTATAGGCCTGAGTGAGGTTTGCTAATGGACATCTGAATGATTAAGAGGAGAACTGGGTGTAAGTGTTGTGGTCAGATGAGACTAAAATCAAGCTCTTTGGCATCAACCTATGACCCCATGAACACCATCCCCACCATCAAACAGCGGTGGAAACATTATGCTTTGGTGTATTTTTCTGCTAAGGGGACAGGATAACTTCACCGCATCAAAGGGACGATGGACGGGGCCATGTAATGTACCATCAAATCTTGGGTGAGAACCTCCTTCCCTCAGCCAGGGCATTGAAAACGGGTTGTGGATGGGTATTCCAGCATGACAATGACCCAAAACACACGACCAAGGCTATACCAGAAGGAACATCCACCTCATGGAGCTGAACATTGTGGTAGTGGGAACTAATAAAAATCGGTACTTGCTCCCCCCTTTTCCCCCCAAAAAACTGCAACTCAGTTACAGGCTGGGGGGGGGGGGTGCAAACTTTGAGTGACGTTCCACTTTAAATAATTGAGACACCTTGTCCTCTCTTTAGGGCTTCCAACTGGAAAGAATGGGAATTGTATTTCTTCCAAGTTTTGGGCCTAGGAATTGGAGGGCAGCAAAAATCACCCCTCCTGGAAGTGTTGGCTGCAAGTAATGTCCTTATATGGAGGAAGCAAGTTGCAGTTGTTGACCATAAGAAGTGGTAAGTGACTGGTTGAGTGAAAAGTATACACAGGGATCCTATCCATGCCACTATAAAGACTGAGATTGCCATTTGCCAAGGAGTCATATCCAAAACTAGGCATCCAACCAGCATAACCCTGTGAGAGAGGGACACAGTTCATATGGATGTGCAATAGACAAAAGACTGCGTTCTAAGAAGAATAAACCCTCAGATATCCTTTACTCCCTCCACCATCCTTTCTATTCTCCATTGACTAGTGCAATAAACCTACTCAAGTTTAACTTTAAAGCAACCGACGCCCATCTTTCGTCCATCATGAGAAAAGAATGAAACCCCTAGATTAGTGATGGTGAACCTTGGCACTCCAGATGTTTTGGAACTACATTTCCCATGATACTCGTGCACTCTGCAGTGCAGTTGAGTATTATGGGAAATGTAGTTCTAAAACATCTGGGACGCCAAGGTTCGCCATCACTGCCCTAGATTAACGTGTCACTGACATTATTACTAAGTATCCATACTTAGGACATTTGTAATGTAGTTCTTGGTCATCTGTATTTTTTGAAGATCAGTATCAATAGTGCTACACACTTTATTCTAAAGGAGAAAACCACAAACCTTTTCAATAAAAAGTAAACTGGCCCTTCAGGCTTTGGGGGGGGGGGGGGGGGGGGGGCGGTATATAGTCAGTGTGATTAAAAAAAGTCCTGGCATCAGTGGGAGTAAACCCTGTCCCATCACTGGTTTTAACAGGAGGAATAGTTCCCGATTGGTTGGTATCAATGGGAGGAATTGTGCCCCTATGACAGGGTCAGTGGGAGGGATAGTGCCCAATTAATGGTGTCATTGGGAGAAATGATGCCTCATCATTGCTGTCAGTTGGAGGAATAGTGACCCAAGGGGCAGATAGAGGCAAGCAAAGGGCCGCAATCTGGCCCCCGGGCCATAGTTTGGAGACCCCTGTTCTAAAGAATAAATGATCAGATACAGGAATTAGCAGGTTGAAGTATTAGGTTCAATAGCCAACTATGAAACCTTGTGAGATTGATAACACAATATGGTGTACACTGGTTAAAATTGTGGAGTCTTTTGATTAGAAAAGAGGTTAGGGAATGTAGCAAGGTCTCCGGCTTTCTCAGTCAAATGAGGACTTTCAAGGCCAAAGATAGCGGACCGTATGTGGTGGGTTGTGAGGCATAGTGGGTGCAAAGATGGTGAAAGTCATTGGGCACCAGACACTTCTTGGGTGAAAAATAGGTTTTATTTCTCTTAACAGGACACCCATAGATAGTTGCAAACTCAATTAGCAGACTCCGAGACTTCAATAGGAGGACAGCCGTGAGGGAAAGGCCTCCAGCAAGAAGCCACATCTGCATGTGCAGGAATGCCGTCTCCTATGGTAACAGTCTTTAACAGTTCCTAGCACACAGCGTAACATTTTTTTCAGCTTCACTACAACTTCTCCTTGTAGTTCTTCCATACACTGAGCTCCCGGTCTCTCTCTCTAGACCCTCTGATTCACTGCCACTGAATACCCTGAGATTCTCCAATCTTCACGGTGGTATCTCCCTTAAGCGTCACCCACACGTCTCTTCTGGGTCCCTAGCTTGGCACTTGAGATACCTCTCAAGCTTCACCTACGCTGGCCCGCTCGGTCCCTAGCTTGACACACAAGGCTGCTCTGCAACCGTCACCTCCACTGACTGAGTCCCTGGCTTGATTCCAGATTCTTCACTGTTCCCGGTTGGTGAGAATGTTGCTCCGGTACTTGCTTCAGATACTCACTGTGGTCCCTGGTAATAAGGTGTTTGGTCCCTTAGTGGTGACAGCTTCCCTTCTTACCTCCGACCGACAGAACCGTCACTTTTGCTTGGACTGCAAGCCGTAATCCCAACCCGGCTCTGCTCTCTTGCTTCTGGATAGGCCCTCAGACAGCTCAATGTGCCCGGGATAGGCCCCATCTCCGGCCTAGCAGTCCGGGCAATACAACACACGTCCACCCAGACAGCCGTCCAGATTGCACAGAACATAGATCGCCTGATCTCACCCAAATATATATAGCAGGCCAAGGGATTCAAGAAACCCCCTGCCCATTGGCTGAGATACCTCTATACCAGGGATATGCAATTAGCAGACCTCCAGCGGTTGCAGAACTACAAGTCCCATGAGGCATAGCAAGACTCTGACAGCCACAAGCATGCAACCCAGAGGCAGAGGCATGATGGGACTTGTAGTTTTGCAACAGCTGGAAGTCCGCTAATTGCATATCCCTGCTCTATACCCATAACCTGACCTTGGGTTAGGGTTGGGTGCAACCCAGAGGCAGAGGCATGATGGGACTTGTAGTTTTGCAACAGCTAGAGGTCCGCTAATTGCATATCCCTGCTCTATACCCATAACCTGACCTTGGGTTGCTCTTCTCATATCCAGTGCCAAGAACCCGGCCACCTAGTGGTGGAAGAGAAAAGTACAACAGGGCCAGACTTAGGGAGAAATCAATAGCTCCCTGTCAATCAATCAGAATAACTACTCCTGGCAAGTAAATTTGTGAGGAGCAACCCTGCCTAAACTCCAGGAGCATTTGACATATGTTTTCATAAATTGTAAAATGCACAGTTTTTATACCAATTAGATACATGTGTATTTAATCGAAAAATCAAGTCCCACCTCACAGCTATTGCCCTGAAGTGGTCTAGAACATTTAGACAAAACAAATCATCTTTTTGCCACTGCTCTGCCCTCCAGAGCTTCTCCCGTTTGGATGCTTGTCGGGCACACAAGTAGACTATTTGTCTTGGAAACACCAGTTTAGATGTGGCATAGCTGGCATCTATTTCAAAAGTCACAGGACCCCCGTCACCCCCGCTAAACCGCCCGAGAATCCTCAGCTCAGCTGTGAGTTGGGCTAATTTGTGGCCTTCAGAATGGATGCTCAACTATCATCTTTGTCAGCAAAGTCCTTGCTGTCGATGTATCTTTGACGGTTATTATTCAGCATTGCCCATTACATGCCAAGCAAGTTCATCCTTCGCTGGAAATTTAATGGATGTTACACAAAGAAATTGTTTTGCCTACTGCAGTGAATTATTCTCTGGCATGGATTGAATTCTTTGTACATTCTGAGAGATTAGCACGACCGTTTGCACATCTTTATCGTAGAATTCACTATCTATATACTGTATAGCGTGGGCAGGTTGTAATAGATTAATCTTTTGTATTTATACCTCATTTAGATAAAATAACTCCCACTTGCCCATCTTTAAGAAATAAATCCATCACTTCCCTTGTTTCTTCTCCCTCATTTGACTGATGCAGATATCTGCATAACAAAATTTACAATTGTAGCACTGCTCCCATTTGTGCAATGTATGCCCCTCCTACAGAATACAGCAGGTGACTGGCGGCCTCAGCTGTGCATGTTTCCCTATGAGACTGTGTTGAGTGTGGGGGTGTCCAGTCCCTCCACTCAGGTCTCAGATTACACTCATCTCTCTGCTATGCTGTGTGGTATATGACATCAGATCCCCGCCCCCTGCCTTCTGACGATCAGAAATGTTGTGTAAATTCTGGTCTTTAGGCGAATGTAGAGGAGGGATGTCCGCAGATAAACGGGTACAACTTATGTAGGAGGATTTGTTTAATCTCTGTGCATCAACTGAGGCCCCTTACTTCACTGGATATATGTAAGGGTTTACAACCACTTTAATCCTGACTCCTGAACAGTCTGCATTACCTAATACTTGGGTATAAGGAAGGGTCTACAACCACTTTAAAGACAATAGAAGCTACATGTGTGCATGTGTTATTCTATGGAAAGGATTGCTGGAATTTCAATCGTCCCCGCACATACACTGAAATTTGAAATCAGGCTTTACCTTAAAATAAATAAATGCACATTTTATTTTTGCAGGTGAAAAATGTGAATTTACTATATCTTACTTTTAAGAACCTGGAAAGCATTGCACCCGCAGGTGGAACATGTTCTCAAAGGTGTATTTATCCTTTAAAAAAGATTGGAGATTTTTAGGTACCGTCGTTTTGCACCATTCCACAAATGTGTGCAAGTCTAAAGCTTGACATGTTTGGTATCTCTATGCTCGACGTAACATCATCTTTTATACTTGACCAGAAAATTGGGTTATCTATTGTGTTTTTTTTCTTTTGCATTAAAATTCATTTAAAAAAAAAAATGTTTTTGAAAAACTGCTGTGATTGCCATTTTATTCTCTAGCGTCTTTGCTACAAAAATAAATAAATAAATTATATATATATATAATGTCTGGGGGTTCTGAGTCTTTTTTTTTTTTTCTACCAACACAATGATGATTTTTACATGTAGGAGTTCTATACACACTAGATTCTATTATCAGCATTTTTTCTAACTTTTTTTGTGCTTATGAAAAGCGCTAGTGTGCATGGAGCCTAGAAAGGTGAAAAGGGGGGAAAAAAAGCTCCAGCAGACAGCCTTTTATTGACAGCCTCAGCTCTGTTACCGTGTGTCCCTCAACTCCAATCAGCTCTCAGAGTTCTCCTCATTGAGCTATGTAGTGTGTTATTTCAGCTCCCCCCCGTCCTGCTTTCTGACAGGTCAGACAAGCTTTATAAATTCCCGACTTTGAATGAATGCAGAGAAGTGATGACTGCAGACAAACCGGTACAACTTATTTAGAAGGATTTTTTTTTCATCTCTGTGCATCACCTGAGGCAAATCACTTCTCTGGGTATATGGAAGGGTTTACAACCACTTTGATAGACTGAAAATCTAGAACTGACGTGTTGGGATTGGCGGGAGGTGGTGTTTAGGCGGCACATGAAATACAGAGAAGAGTCGGGACTCCAAACAGAAACAACAGCCGACTCATAAACTGGTGTCAGGGTAAATCAGTCGTGAATCACGGAGGGCGCGGAGTAAATCGATGACTGTATACGCAGCAAGTAAATATTTTATTATACAACTACTTACAAAGACTCTTCTTCTTTTTGAAGTGAATTCCACTTTAGAGGCTTTTACTGCTGTTAATGTAACACAATCAATATTTAGCATATCGCACTCCAAGGAAGAGGCAGGTGCCGGCGAATACACAGCATTGCCAATCCGATGTCACACGTCTCCCCCCCGAAGGGTACAGAGAGGATGTTCCTTGTCCGCTAATTGTGTCCCCCCCCCCCCCCCAGGGATCTCTACTCTTCCAGCGTATGACAAACACTCAAACTATTTCCATGACAGCCATGGCGACTGCGGCAAGAGATGAGACGGAGGAGGCATCGGGCGTGAAGACATAATTAGCCATTGAGAGCCTTCCATGACATCCTTGTTGTTGGGTATAAGCAATGGGGATCATTTTGTGGGAGGAAATGATATCTGTTGTGCTGACACTTTGTACACACAGCTCTGCAGAGGTGGGAAGGCTGAGCTCTCGCTCTCTACGGTTTAGACAAAGCGGTTTAATCAGACGGTGTGTTCAATGGAAAAAAAAGAAATAAAAACCAGATCACCTAGGGATGCACCGATACCATTTTGTTTTTACAATGATTACAAGTACCGATACTTTTTTTATTTTTTTATTTTAGTACTCGCCGATACCAATTACCGATACCTACCGCAACTGTTTTGTTTTAACTTCAGCTGTCAGCAATGGATACAAAGCGTTGAAAAGTTATTTACAAATGAAATACATTGTTTTTTTTTTGTTTTTTTGGGGGTTTTTTTGCGCTTTTTCAATGTGAAATGTGTAAACATATGTTAATATACATGTGTAAAAATATTCACTAACAAAGCAAACAAAAATGTTTTAATTGTTTATCGTTTATAAAATAGATGCAAACAAAAAAAAAAAAAGCAGGAAAATAATAATTGGAGCAGAATAGGGAGTTAATTAAGGCTGATTAGAGTAAATTAAGGGTTATTAAGGGGTTAGACAGAGGAACGTTTGTTCATCTCTTTGATCTGCAGATGAAGAAACAGAAATATACAAAAAGAAACAATGTTTCTTTTTATTTTAGTGTTTCATGGCTGAGCAATGTTAATAAACATCACCTTGGTCAACATAACCGTCTCTCTCTGCTGTGTTTTCCTGTGAAAGACTTTTGCTTGGCTGACTTGCCTTCTGGTTCCTGATCCTGTTAGCTGTGCCCGACTTCGCTGATCTCCGGACTCTTGTTTCTGACCACCATAACAACTGGTCGGACCTCTTAGCTTGGGCAGAGTTTGCTCACAATAGTGCCGTCAATACCCCTTCCAGATCGTCTCCATTAAATTATGGTTTCCAACTATGCATGTTGTCTGACTCATTTGTTCCTCAGAGCATTCCTCAATTGGAGGAGCATCTCCATGGTCTTCATTCCACTTGGGTACAGGTCCAAGAGTCCTTGCGCCGTGCCATACTGACCACAGACTCCTACCTACGCCTTCCTACCAAGTTGGGGGCAGGGTCTGACTGTCATTTTGCAACCTCTGACGTGTTCCCCCTTTAAAACTGGCACCATGGTTTATTGGGCCTTTTTGTATTCTCCGTAGGATCAACCCAGTGGCTTACACTTTAGACCTTCCTTCTAATATGAATATTTCAAATGTTTTTTCATGTCTCCTTATTAAAACCTTTGGTATGCAACTTCTTCACCTCCTCTGTACCACGTCCTCACCCTGTTCAGGTTCCGAACCACGAGGAGTACGAGATACAATCATTGACTCCCATAGGTTCCGTGGGTGCATACAGTACCTGGTTCATTGAAAAGGGTATGGTCTGGAGGAACGCTCTTGGGTCTCATCCTTGGTTGTCCGCCTTCCTGCTTTCGATAGACGTTTTCCTCTCAAACCTGGTGGTCCTCTGAGGGGGAGGTGTCGATGTGGAGGGGGTACTGTCAGGGCTGGGCTCAACCCTTCCTTCTCAGAGCTTGGTGCTCAGCTGTCATTTGTCAGCACTCTTCATTCCACAGTGACTCACCTGGTCTTCATTTCCTGTTCGTCGGCTAGCTCTGCTAGCTATTTAAACTGCATGACTCAGATCTTCTGTGCCTTTGCCTTGGTCAACATATCCGGCTCTCTGCTGCGTTTTCCTGTGAGACTTTTGCTTGTCTGACTTCCCTTCTGGTTCCTGATCCTGTTCGCTGTACCCGACTTCGCTGATCTTTGGACTCCCGTTTCTCTGGCTTATTCTGACTACCCGTCCTGGTTATCGAACTCTGGCTATGTTTTAACTACGTTTGCTCGGTTTATACCATTTCATTAAATAGTGTGATTTTTAATGCATTTCTGTCTCAGTCTGATTCATGGTTCCTGACAATCTGCTTCTGCCTATTCTTCCTGTACCACGCTGCCCGGCTGTTGATCACCTTCTGCCTTGTGTCTTGACTACACATCTGTGTGCTAATTAAGTGTCACTGTGTCCCTGGCTACTGTCTGGTGATCCATGGTCATCTGCATCCTGCAAACACCAGCTGGCACAGCCTGCTACACTTACCCCCATACCACCGCCTGCCATCACTACTAGGGGTGTTGGACAATATCCTCCTCTTCAGCTCAATCTCCAAGTACTACTGTTTATTCACAATGTGCTGTTGACTGATGAATCAAATATAGGGTTGTTTGGTTACAATAACAGCAGACATGTTTGACGTGATGTGAACCTAAGGTGGCATTTCAGGTGAAGACCCTCATACCAACCGTGAAGCAGGGTGGTGGAACTGTTAGGTTTTGGAATTCCTTCACAGCCTGGGTGGCTTGCGGTGGAGTCAGCTGTGAATTCTACATCATATCAAAGTGTGCTTATTAAGAATGTGAGACCATCTATCCAAAAGTTGAAGCTGAACTGGAAAAGGGCCTATTAAAACAATAACGATCCGAAGCACAGTAGGAAATCAACCAAGGAATGGCTCAAAACAGAGAAACGGTGGGTTAGTGGCTGGCTTAGTCATAGTTCCAGCTCTGAATCTCATTAAAATGTCTGTTTGCTCTTGTCTTCATTCCTAGGTGACAAGCCTCACGCAGCTCCCCATGCAGGACCAGAGTTGTCACCCTAGGACGTGCACGTGATTGGATGATGGAATTTAACAGTTTCACAAAGCAAAGGGAAAATTCCCTTGCTAAGTGAACAGCTTATTTCCCTTTAGTTAATCAACAGCAAATTGATATTGGGGGAAGTCCTATTACCAGCGCCTCTCCAATATGTGGTGAATAAACCTGCAAAGTCCATTGATTTAAAAACTTGAACTTCCAATCATTATTCTGTAGATCTTTTGTAGATTGGTTATACCCATTATATTACTGAATACAAAGATCATTTCACTATAAGAATGGTATTCTTTGAAAATCAATGACACTAAACAATCGTTTCAATCAATTGAATACTGCTTTCATCAAAAAAGGAGCCATCAGCCCCATTGAAAAACTGAATTCATCCAAATTGATTTTTTTTCCCTTGTTGCTTCAATTACTTTTTTTTTTTCTTTTTTTTTTTGAGGGAAAGAACATTAGAAAATGTAAATGATGTACTGTACTCCAAAAAAGTAAGTACACCCCTCACATTTCTGTAAATATTTTCTTCTATCTTTTCATGTGACAACACTGAAGAAATGACACTTTGTCTACAATGTAAAGTAGTGAGTGTACAGCTTGTATAACAGTGTAAATTTCCTGTCCCCTCAAAATAACTCAATACACAGCCATTAATGTCTAAACCGCTGGCAACAAAAAAGTCAGTACACGGGGGATAAGAGAGGACGAAATGGGATTATTACGGTGCTTAACTCTTATTATTGAAAAAAAAAAAAAAAAAAAACTATTTGGGGGTAGAAAAAAGAAGAAGAATAGTATATCTTATAATAAAAATATAATTTTTTTTTATTTTTTAATTAAACACAATTCTTTAAAATACAGAAAAAGTATTTAGGATTACAAATAAACCACACTAATAATTCAAGATTGAGTGTCCTCATTCAAACATTCAATTTGATTGAGGTTGTATTTGGCTAATAGGATGGAGTCCCAACATGTTTCGCCCCAACAAAGGCTTCTTCAGGGGAGCCAATATTCAACGTCAAGTGGTTACAACAAGAATCACCCTGGCCAAAAACCCTACCGCGGCAATCGATTAGGGAAACCTTCTTGATATGGAGAGCGGACCGATCATAAAAATCACCAACTAGTGGCTAGACATGAGGTTCTTTAATAGGTCTCAAAAATAGGACTGAATGCCCATATGAAGGGTGGGAGATTCCCTATGGACGATGGAAATTGTAGTGCACCAGCCTAGTCCCAACAGAGATTAGGAATGCAGACACTCCACACTGATTTGTTCTAATACACTGTGCAGCTGGAGGGCTTGTCAGTGGGTAGGGTATACACACCGAAGTCCTCTAACAGATTAGACAAATCCTTAATTCGTCCGGTCAGAGCCACAGCGTCCTTGCAGAGCCAGCACCAAAAGTCAGTACACCCCTAAGTGAAAATGTCCAAATTGGGCCCGAAAGTGTCAATATTTTTCTTGCACTGCCTTAACCCTCTTGGGCATGGAGGTCACCAGAACTTCACAGGTCACCACTGGAGTCCTCTTCCCCTCCTCCATGACGACATCACAGAGCTGGTGGATGTTGGAGACCTTGCGCTCCTCCACCTTCCGTTCGAGGATGCCCCACAGATGTCCAATAGGGTTTAGGTCTGGAGACATGCTTTGCCAGTCCATCACCTTTACCCTCAGCTTCTTGAGCTTTGGCTGTACTTCTCCTTTAAACCCTTTACTCAGGACTGTTTAAAAAAAATAAAAAATAAAAAATCTTGTTTCCCTAACAAATTGCAGACACTTTTCCTTGCCTTCAGGCCATGCAAAATACAAAAGGTAGAAAATGAGTTTACATACGAGACAAATTCATTGGATTTGAACATAATTACACGGCGTCACTCAACAAAACGCCCAATGCCGTGTAGTCATTACAAGATAACAAGCTACACATATACGCGAACCGTGCCTAAAACCGACTGGTAATGCCAGCGCCGTCTCCTGCATCCAACGAGCCCCCTGCTCACGCGGCGCTCACTCATCGAGAGAATTGAGCTGACATACACAGTCACATTTGTGTTGGGTTCTCCATAGAAGCAAACATTTTATTCACAAGCTGAAAATTACATTTTCTGGCAGATTACCTTGTCAATTTATTTCCCGCGTTACACATGCCACGTACAAGCGCCGCGTAAATTTGCCGCAAGGAAAATCCGGAGGGAGCCGGGAAGTGTGGTAATTGTTCCTTATGACGAGAAGCTAATGGTGCATGTGGCATGATGTGAAAATATTGAAATCTTCAAATCTGATTTCTCTGCGTGCGATCTGAAGATCTTTATATCCACGGTGCATGACAAGTCAACGCACGCCGCCGGCTGACACATGAGCAATGCTAAGGCTCAGTTCTGCCCAGACAGCTAATAGACACTCACCGGACACTTTATTAGGTATACCTGTTCAATTGCTTTGTAACACAAACTCCCAATCGGCCAATTACATGGCATTAACTCAATGCATTTCGGCATCTAGATGTGGTGAAGACGACTTTCTGAAGTTCAAAACGAGCATCAGAATGGGAGAAGAAAGGAGATTTAAGTGACTTGGAACGTGGCATGGTTGTTGGTACCAGACCGTCTGGTCTGAGTATTTCAAAAACCGCTGATCTGCTGGGATTTTCGCACACAACCATCTCTCGGGTTTACAGAGAACGATGGGGAAAAAAAAGAGAAAATATCCAGTGAGCGGCAGTTGTATGGAGGAAAGTACCTTGTTGATGTCAGAGGAGAATGGGCATATTATAGAAAGACAGCAGTAACTCAAATAACCACTCGTTACAACCAAGGTATGCAGAATACCATCTCTGAATGCGCAACATATCAAAGGAGATGGGTTACAGCAGCAGAAGACCACACCAAGTGCCGGTACTGTTAGCTAAGAACAGGAAACTGAGGCTACAATTGGCACAGGCTTACCAAAATTGGATAATAGAAGATTGGAAAAATGTTGCCTGGCCTGATGAGTCTGGATTTCAGCTGCGACATTCAGATGGTGGGGTCAGAATTTGGTGCATGGATCCATCCTGCCTTGTATCACTGGTTCAGGCTGGTGGTGGTGGTGTATTGGTGTGGCACACTTTGGCACACTTTGGGTCCCCTTAGTACCAATTGATCATTGTTTAAACACCACGGCCTACCTAAGTATTGTTGCTGATCATCTCCATCCCTTTATGACTACAGTGTCCCCATCTTCTGACGGCTCCTTCCAGCAGGATAATGCACCATGTCACAAAGCTCCAATCATCTCACCACTGGACAATGAGGTCCCTGTCCTCCAATGGCCTCCATAGTAAGCAGATCTCATCCAATAGAGCACCTTCGGGATGTGTTGAAATGGGAGATTGGCATCATGGATGTGCAGCCGACAAATCTGCAGCAACTGTGTGATGTTATCATGTCACTATGGAGCAAAATCTCAGAGGAACGTTTCCAACACCTTGTGCCATGAAGAATGAAGGCAAAAGGGGGTCCAACCCGCTACTAGCAAGGTGTACCTAATAAACTGGCTGGGTCACTGGTTTAGCACTGTGAATGTTAGGCTTGCCTTGTTCTGTTTTTGCTTCGACGACCAGAAAGTATGAGAATTTTGATGGACAAAATGTCTTTTGATCAGCCGATCCTGAGGCTGAGACATTTCTTCCACCTAAAAGCTCAAGAAGCCTGTTGCTGGCGGCTGGAAGTGAGACGTGATTAAGACTTGGGGTCATTTCTCTGAGCTTTTCATACTGTATATTTCATTGTATTAATAGGCTTTACTCTGAAGATAGACCTGAAGACATCTGACAATTAGCAAGTGGACCATGACTGCATAACGGAGAAGGATTGAGTAATCCCTCACAGATACAGCCAAAAGTATGTCAGATTAATACAAGTACTGTACCAAAAGTCATGCAAAAGTGATCACGTAGCTGGAGGATAACAGGTGTCACTACCGGTATTTAGAAAGTAGGAGAAGGCGGCGGGCGGATGCCACTCAAAACTGACCCAGAGCTCATATCAGTTGAAGTAACAATGTCCCAAGAGCCAGATAGAGGCAAGCAAAGGGCTGCATACAAACCCCCGGGCAGCAGTTTGGAGACCAATGTTCTAGAGGAAAATGGTTAGAGGATAAAGTGGGATAAAGCTTGACCATGAAAGCTGTATCCAATATTTGCATTACACAGCACCTACAGTTTTGGAGATTCTGGGGTAAATGATGCTGAGGTCACTTTAACCACTTGCTTACTGGGCACTTAAACCCCCCTCCTGCCCAGACCAATTTTCAGCTTTCAGCGCTGATGCACTTTAAATGACAATTGCGTGGGCATACAACACTGTACCCAAATGAAATTTTTATCATTTTTTTCCCACAAATAGAGATTTCTTTTGGTGGTATTTATTTACAGCTGGGAGTTTTATTTTTTGCTAAACAAACAAAAAAAATATGCAGCACTGATAGGCTGCACTGGTGGGCACTGATAGGCTGCACTGGTGGGCACTGATAGGCATAGTTAAGGCAGCACTAATAGGCGCAGATAAGGTGGCACCGATAGGCACAGATAAGGCAGTACTGATGGGCACAGATAAGGCGGCACTGATGGGCAAAGATGGGCACAGATAAGATGGCACGGATGGGTGGCACTAAGGGGCACTGATAGGTACCACTGATAGATGGGACTGATGGGCACTGATAGGTGGCACTGATAGGTGGCTCTGATAGGTGGCACTGCTGGGCACTGATGGGCGGCACTGCTGGGCACTGGTAGATGACACTGATGGGCACGGATATGTGGCACTGGGGTGCAGCACCGTTGTTGAGGCAGATTGTGGGCACTGCTGGGTGGCACTGTGGGCACTGCTGGGTGGCACTGTGGGCACTGCTGGGTGGCACTATGGGCACTGCTGGGTGGCACTGACGGGGGGGCACTTATTTTTTTAATGAGGTGGCACTGGAAGGGGGCAGGTGGGCACTGGCAGGGCTGGCCGTGATCGGGACTGATGTCCCGATCACGGCGCCGGTGATCGGCTCTTTTTTTTTCTCCTCGCGCTGTCAGCGCGAGGAGGAATAGTAGTCGATTACCGGCTCCGTTGTAACACATGATCAGCTGTCATTGGCTGACAGCTGATCACGTGATAAGGGGTCGGGATCGACCCCTTGCTCGGATCGGTGATCAGGCGAGTCTCATAGACTCGCCGATCACAGAGCGCGCGCGCCCCTCAGGGAGTGCGCAGGCCGCTCGTGCACGGGACGACGTCAATAGACGTAGTCCCGGCAAAGGAGGTCTGCGCTGTAGCCGTCATTCGGCTATAGCGCGGGTCTCAAGTGGTTAAATCCCAGTTTTGAAGAATCTGGGGTAAATGGTGCTGGGGCCTCTTAGACCATCTTCACACAGCACCCCCAATTTTGGGGATCTTGGGATAAATTGTGCTGGGGCCACTTTGGGCTGACTTCACACTGCTGTGCTGTGGTTTGGAGGAAACAGAATTGTTTCTGCGGTTTTCATGTGTTTTACCTGCAGTTTTAGCCATGGTCCCATAGACTTTCTATTGGGTCGCGCATTATCTGAAAGTGCAACACAATCTCTGGTATGCCTTCAAAAAACATGCCAAAAATGCACAACCTAATAGAAAGTCTACAGGATTTTGGACATCAAATATCCATCACACCATGAAGTTTTAGCCAGCAATGGCCCGGTCTTCATACACAGCACACCTCGATAAGAAATCTGCCGGCAGCTGAGCCCCTGTTGCATCTCGCAAACCAAAGAGAAACATCAAGAGCATTCGTCTGACATCACATAAGCCCGCTTGCGATTTTGAGCCTCAGTGGAGTTCCTCTACAAAGTCCAAGCCATCCCTCTTATTACAGCCTCCTTTCCCAGACATTGGCCTAAAAAGTGCCTACACGTTCCAGATGATGTCGATTTTTATCCAAGCTCAAAATATTTAACGGTCCTCTGCAGTTAATTTGCTTAATTTTCATCCATAAATTGGCAGGAAATCCTCTTTAGTAAACTGTTTTCCATTGTTTGCTCATAAGCTCCGGATCTCTAAATCTGACACCTCCCCAGTTTGCAAACTCCACCAAGAGAACTTCTGCTTAAACGGCACTTCCGATGGAGATTAATTAGGGTTTATACATTTTAATTGGTTACTCAGAGACCAGCGTAGAGGTTTTAGCCCGAGTCGAGGATGATTCACTTGACAATGAAATGTGTAAGGGAGCGCTACCATTTCGCCTTGCTGCAACACCGGCCCCACGCCTTCCATCTGCGGCTGTTCATAAAATTTTTAACGGCGGCTGGTTGGTCCTTCCTTGCCATTCTAATTAGCCAGATAACACGCCAATTTGTTTCCGCCGTTCGAAAACACCGACGTTCCTTATTAACGACAGCGGGAACGCAGAGCAAATAAGGATATTTCATTGAAGGTAGAAGGTCCGCGTCTTCTTACAATGGTCAGTTAATTAACGTTGAATAGGAAGACGATTTCTACGGTGAATTCTTTGTTTAAACTTTCATATTTTATTCAAGGCAAAAATCTGAATTAAAGGTACATTAATCGCCTGCTGTCCGGTGAAATCTTTCACATACATGTTAAATCATAATTTATTTTTTATTTTTTATAGAATATTACAAACATTACATACAGTGGGGCAAAAAAGTATTTAGTCAGCCGCCAATTGTGCAAGTTCTCCCACTTAAAGATGAGAGAGGCGCCTGGAATTGTCATCATAGGTAGACCTCAACTATAAGAGACAAAATGTGGAAACAAATCCAGACAATCGCAATGTCTGATGTTTGAAAGAGTTCATTTGCAAATTATGGTGGAAAATAAGTTTTTGGTCAATATCAAAAGTTCATCTCAATACTTTGTTATATATCCTTTGTTGGCAATGACAGAGGTCAAATGTTTTCTGCAAGTCTTCACAAGTTTGTCACACACTGTTGCTGGTATGTTGGCCTCCATGTCCTCCATGCAGATCTCCTCTAGAGCAGTGATGTTTTGGGGCTGTGGCTGGGCAACACGGACTTTAAACTCCCTCCAAAGATTTTCTATAGGGTTGAGATCTGGAGACTGGCTGGGCCACACCAGGACCTTGAAATGCTTCTTACAAAGCCTCTCCTTCCTTGCCTGGGTGGTGTGTTTGGGATCATTGTCATGCTGAAAGACCCAGCCACGTTTCATCTTCAATGCCCTTGCTGATGGGAGGAGGTTTGCACTCAAAATCTCATGATACATGGCCCCATTCATTCTTTCATGTACACGGATCAGTCATCCTGTTCCCTTTGCAGAGAAACAGCTGATGTTGCCACCCCCATGCTTCACAGTAGGTATGGTGTTCTTTGGTTGCAACTCAGCATTCTCTCTCCTCCAAACACGATGAGTTGTGTTTCTACCAAACAGTTCTACTTTGGTTTCATCTGACCATATGACATTCTCCCAATCCTCTTCTGGATCATCCAAATGCTCTCTACCAAAACTCAGACGGGCCCGGACATGTACTGGCTTAAGCAGGGGGACACGTCTGGCACTGCAGGATATGAGTCCCTGGCGGCGTAGTGTGTTATTGATGGTAGTCTTTGTTACGTTGGTCCCAGCTCTCTGCAGGTCATTCACTAGGTCCCCCCGTGTGGTTCTGGGATTTTTGCTCACCGTTCTTGTGATAATTTTGACCCCACGGGGTGAGAACTTGCGAGGAGCCCCAGATCGAGGGAGATTATCAGTGGTTTTGTATGTCTTCCATTTTCTAATTATTGCTCCCACAGTTGATTTCTTCACACCAAGCTGCTTGCCTATTGCAGATTCAGTCTTCCCAGCCCGGTGCAGGTCTACAATTTTGTTTCTGGTGTCCTTCGACAGCTCTTTGGTCTTCACCATAGTGGAGTTTGGAGTGTGACTGTTTGGGGTTGTGGACTGGTGTGTTTTATACTGATAAAAAGGTTCAAACAGGCGCCATTAATACAGGTAATGAGTGGAGGACAGAGGGGCCTCTTAAAGAAGAAGAAGATACAGGTCTGTGAGAGCCAGAAATCTTGCTTGTTTGTAGGTGACCAAATACTTATTTTCCACCATAATTTGCAAATAAATTCTTTCAAAAATCAAACAATGTGATTGTGTGGATTCGTTTCCACATTTTGTCTCTCAGGCTGCATTCACACCTGAGCGTAGCTTTTCAAGCGTTTTTTGCTGCGTTTTTTACCGCGATTTGCAGCGTTTTTTACCGCGATTTGCTGCGTTTTTTGCCGCGTTTTGTCGCAAATTTGTGCAGGGCAAAAGGTCACCAATGTTAATAGAAGAAAAACGCCCAAATCAGCCCGATTCGCGCGACAAAAAAGGGTCCGGAACTTGTTTGAGCTTCAGGCGTAGGGCTTCAGGCGACTTGGAGTGGAGATGTGAACCATCTCCATTGAGAATAATGGATTTTTTCCCCTCCAGCGTTTTGTAGCTTCAGGCGTCAAGCTACAAAACGCTCAGGTGTGAATGGGGTCTCATAGTTGAGGTATACCTATGATGACAATTACAGGCCTCTCTCATCTTTTTAAGTGAGAGAATTTGCACAATTGATGGCCGACTGAAAATTTTTTTGCCCCACTGTATAGTCTAAAAGCAGAGGCCCTGGAGAATAAAATAGTGGCTGTTGCAATTTTCTATGTTACATGATATTTGCGCAGCTGTTTATCAAAAGCAAATTTTAAAGAAAAACCTTTAGTACACACAAGCACAAAATCCATTTTTTTGGTATAATATAAAAGATGATGTTGCTGCATCGAGTAAACAGATACCAAACATGCCAAGAATTAAAATGACACGTTTGTGAAATGTTATCAAAATGACCCTAAAATGATCTGAAGATGACCATTTCTGTATTTTGTTTACTTTTGCAATAAAAATTATATATAATATATATGTAGCGCACTACTCCCTTGGAGCTGCTGGGTGTGTTCATACCTTTCCGTTAACTTGCTCCGCTGTTCCACCCCTGCATGAATTCCATAAACAGCAGACAGTCCATGATAACTTTAGAAAACTTTTATTACTTGCTTGAAGGATACATAGCGGTTAGAGAATATGAGTTGCCTCTAACACTATTTCTGTCCCCATGTCCTTTCCTGTAGTGAACTGACCAATGCCCCTCTGAAAGACATTGCGGTTTGTGGATGTTAGAAGCCCCAGGCTTCACCTGCCTATCTTGACTCCGGCAATCCTCCCGGCGTCAGTTCAGGAAAAGTGTCCTTGACGGATAAGCACTTCTGGGTTGCACTCCCTTTGCTCTCTCCCATCGACAGTCCATGAGTGCCGCAGAAGGTCGATCCCAGTTTACTCAGTCCTCTTTTCAGTTACTTCTTCCTCCGCATGGTCGGGTACATCCCAGGCTGGGATGCCCAGTCCACCTCTCCGGATTACATGATGGCTGCTAGGACCATCCAGCACTGAGGTCTCTGAACCCTCAGGCCTTCAAGCCCACTCCTGCTATCCAGCACTGAGGTCTCTGAACCCTCAGGCCTTCAAGCCCACTCCTGCTATCCAGCACTGGGGTCTCTGAACCCCCAGGCCGTCAAGCCTGCTCCATGTTAGCTACATCTTTCCTCCTTCTCTGCTTCCAACTCCTCCCAACCCCCTGGAAGCATGTGACCCTCAGCTTATATGCAAGTCCTGCCCCTGATAATGCAATTTAATGATTGGTCCAGGGCTCTCCATACAAGCTGCCTGCACCCCAGTCCCAAGTCCGCCTCCCTTCCAGAACATTTCCAATGGAAGGTGAAGGGGAATCTTTCTGGGTCAGAGTGTAAGTGGCCACACACCCCTCTACTCTGTCACTCCCCTCTCCCAAAACAAACAGGCCTAAAAGTGTAAGGCCCTGCTTAAATTTACCTAACACTTACCTTATCTACACCTATTTAGCACCCACCTAAGTGTGGTGGGTGCTACAAATTATATATACATACACACAGAGTATGTATAAGCCTTTACAGGTTATCAGTTTACAGTTAATAGCGAATTAGGGCCCTAGAATTAATGCCCTCACTCCAGCAATCACAGTGAAGTCACACATTTGGTCCAACCACCCCTGATGTCTCCCATGCCCTTCAAAGCAGCTGAGCAAACACAGATCATGGCAGGTACTTTGTATGGAGACATCGGGGGTCTATTAGACCCCCGATGTCTCCCATGTCCTTCAAAGCAGCTGATCAAAACGCAGATCACAATAGGCACTCATTATGGAGACATCAGGGGTCTATATAATTGTTTTAAAATGTTTTAATTCTTTAACATATTCTTTAATGCACCAAAATGACACACAAGACGGAACCACTTTAAAATGTACAATCTGCTCTGCGGGGCACCATAGGCCTTACACAGAAGTCTCACAGACCTTGTGGGACGGCTCAGATCTGCTGCCATAGTCTGGCATTAAGGCCGGTGAGAGCTCCCGCAATGTCACATGAGCAGCTAAAGCCCTTCCCGGGGAGATCACAGGGCACCCGCTGGAAGTCAGAGAACAGGCAGTAATTATACCGCCATGGGATATTTCACAGAGCCAACGCCATTGTGTCCGGCCAAAAATTTATTCCAGAAAATCCACAGACTATTTATCTATGACAAGGAATATTCTCGCCATCAGCTATATCACGTCTGCGGGGAACGCAAGAAACCAAGAGAATGAAACTCAGAGTTTGCAAAAAAACTTGCATACACCAGGACAAAATCCAAGAGGAAAACTTACACTAGTAGTGCTTATGATGGCCACATCTAAAACTATTTCCTCATCTTAAAGAGGAACTGCAGTCTGCTCACATAATTTTGTAATAAAAACATACTTGCCATTCTGAAGCTTCCCTTCAACCACTTTGCATATTAGTTTATATATACTGTGATTCTGTATGTAGCGGGTGACATTTTGGACAAAGTGTCATACAGATGTCAATTTAGTTTTTGCCTCAGAACAGTAGGGGTTCTGAGGGTTAATTACATAGGTAGGCCTTGACATCAGTCTGGCCGGGCTGTGTTAGAAGTTCTGCCTGGTCATGTGAACAGTGAGGTGCATATGACAGGCCAGAGCCAGGTCTGGTTGGACGTTTTGAGTATCAATCTTCTCGGAACCAATCAGTGGGAGTGCCGGGCCCTGCTTGGGAGTCTGGGAAGGGGTAGGTCATGTGTTGAGAGGAGAGGAGTTTGTGAGGCCCCTGTGGTCTGTTCTGGTTCCAGGACCGGGGTAGCCCCGTGAGGGGTCTCGGTCACGGGGTGTTCGACATCCCGCAACATGTTCCTGTTAGATGCCACCCGTCAGGTCTGGGGTAGGGATCCTTCTGTTCCCGAGTCTCGGAACCGGTTGGTCCGAGGCGCAGTAACTGGGAGGGAGGATTCAAGGTGTCCGGGTGCGCTCTCAGCTTGGAGAGGCACCACAGCTCGTGGAAGTGACCGGGGGAGGACTCTTCAGAGGAGGGCCGACAAGTGGCATCCTGGGAAGTGCCTGGTTACTGAGTTGGGAAGGACATTGAGGAATCCACACTTTTTCCAGTACTATTAAGGAGATCCAGGTACTGAAGAAAAAGGGTCCTGTTCACCCTTAGTTACAACTTGTACACGTTCATAGGATTGTTTCAAGTTTTGAGTCAATGTGCTGACTGCCATGATCTCTGGCTAGAGATCTGTTCAGCTTTGAGGTACCCAGCTGCGAGTGGCTACTCTCTGGGTGGAACTAGAGACTTTGTTAGATCTACAGTTCAAGGTGCCCGAGTTCTTCACCCGTGCCCTCTGTTCCTGTGAGAGACTGTGTTATTGGATGTTATCACTGCAAAATAAAACCTTCCAAAAGGACTTTATTTGTGTCAGCGATCAAGTTGTTGGGTATCAACCCTGGTTTTGATAGGAACCCACTTCTGGTGAGATCGCTGTGGCGATCTGTGCGGAAATTCGGCCCCTTCCCCCTTCCCACCACATCACAAGTCCCAGGAGATCGCTGGACCATTTACAAAGCACAGCTCAATGCCCGGTTTCCCTTACCTAGGATGGCGGCACCTGCTGTCGGAGAACTCGTGCAGCGAGTGCTCGTTCCTATGCAGCAGCTGCTAACCTTCTACTAATGCGCGGAGCTACAGACCGAGGCGGGCAAGGATTGGAACGGGCATGTGCAATGGCGCATCCATACAAGCGTGTGTGCGCGCACAAACCCACAAATCCTCGTGCCTTATTTAAACTGAGAGACTGCCTAGCTTAGTCCTGGATTGTCTTCAGCTTGTTCCCGATTACTTCTCATACCTGCTGACCTTATTCTTGAGACCTGGCTTCTCCCTGACTATTCTCCTGGATCCTCCCTGCCTCTTTATCTGCCTCTTGCCTATATTACTGACCCCGGCTTGGAATTATGACTACGGCTCTGCCTCCTGATCGGATACCCCGCTGCCAGCATGTTACTGACCTCTGCCTGTTCCTGACTTTGCAACTGATCCTCCACCTGTCTGTCCGGATCCCGCTGAACAAGTCTTGTGACCAGCTTCCACATCATAACGACAAGGGTTCCCATGTCCTCAAGCTTCAGCTCGCTCCCACTGCCGCCAGGCGCCTGCACCCTTCCGCTGCCCTAGCAGTCCCTGTCTCCACTACCAGGGGTGCTCCGACAGGAACCGTGCAAGAGGCCACCCTCATCATCTCAGGCTCCACTATAAGGTACGTGACGTCTGCACCCAAAGCCAATTGAGAAATTGCCTTAGGTGAGGATATCACTGGATCCCTAGACAGATACAGTCAGGAAAATTATTATTCGATCCCCAGCAGAATTTGTACATTTGCCCACTTACAAAGAAATGAAGGGTCTATCATTTTTATCATAGGTGTATTTTATATGATAGAGACAGAATATCAACCAAAAATCCAGAAAAACACACATAATACAAATGTTATAAACTGAGTTGCAGTTCAGTGAGTAAAAAAAGTATTTGATCACCTACCAACCAACAATAATTCTGTCTCCTACAGACTGGCTCCAGTAGGTGCTCATGTGGTACACAAAATTAGTCCTGTCAATCTAAGAAGGTTCTCCTAACAACAACTCCTTATGTGTATAAAAGACACCAGTCCACAGAATCTTTTTCTTCCATTCAAACCTCACCGTCATGGGCCAAGAGTTGTCAAAGGACGTCGGGGACAAGACTGTAGACCTGCACAAGGCTGCAATGGGCTACAAGACCTTCAGCAAGAAGCTTGGTGAGAAGGAGACAACTGTTGGATCGATTATTTGCAAATGGAAGAAATACAGAAATAATCAACGATCGCCCCTCGGTCTGGAGCTCCGTGCAGGATTTCGCCTTAATGAGGTGAGGATGATCGTGAGAAAAGTGAAGGATCAGCCCAGAACTACACGGGAGAAGCTTGTGAATGATCTCAAGGCAGTTGGGACCACAGTGTCAGGGCTGGGCTCAGCCCTTCCTTGTAAAAGCTGGCCGCTCAGCTGTTGGCTAATAGCCAGCTCCTATCTCTCCACAGTGAGTCACCTGTTGATGATATCCTGCTCGTCAGTCCAGCCTACTTAAGACCCCTTTCATACTGCCAGTGTTTTTCAGGTGCTACAGTGCTAAAAATAGCGCCTGAAAAAAGCGTTTCCTTTCACTCCAGTCTGGAGCGGTGCGCTGGCAGAGCGTCACAAAAAGTCCTGCCAGCAGCTTCTTTGGAGCGGTGAAGGAGCGGTGAACTCACCGCTCCTCCACATTGAAATCAATGGGGCAGCCCTGCGATAACTGCCGGCAAAACGCCACTCCTGCGTGGGCGGATTTAACCCCTTTTCGCCCGCTAGCGGGGGGTTAAAACCTGCCCACTAGTGGCCGAATAGTGCCGCTAAAAGGATTGTAAAGTGGCGTTAAAAATAGCGCCTCTTTACCGCCGATGCCCCCCCATGGCTCGGTATGATAAGCCCTCTTAGCTGTCCAGTCCAGATGATCTCTGCCTTCGCCTTGGTCACATCTCTAGAGACGTTCTCCTGTGTTCCTGTTAAAGACTTGCTTGACTGACATCCCTTCTGGCTCCAGATCCTGCTTGCTGTTCTACTACGCTTATCTCTGGCTCCCTGACATTTTGACTTGTCTGACTATCCGTTCCGGTTCCTGGACTCTGGCTATGTTTTGACTACATTTACATCTGTTTAATAATAACAATAATAAAAAATGGTAAACAAGTGTGATTTAACTGTACTTGTGTCTCAGTCCGATTCATGGTTTCTGACACACAGTCACCAATCCAACCATTGGTAACACAATGGGGGAAGCACACTTGGACCTTTTCGCGTTGGGTGCTAAAGGAGCGTACCTCATCACCGAAAAAAAGACTTGTCCTGATAAAGTACAATAAGTGTCCTTGATCTATAAAACCCGCATCGGGGGGGGGGGGGGACAAACCCCTCCTCTATCGGAGCCTCAAACCAACCATTGGTAACACAATAGGGGGGGGGGAAGCACACTTGGACATTTTTGCCTTGGGTGCTAAAGGACCGTGCCTCATCACCGAAAAGACTTGTCCTGATAAAGTGCAATAAGTGTCCTTGATCTATAAAACCCGCATCGGGGGGGGACAAACCCCTCCTCTATCGGAGCCTCAAACTAACGCACTATTCACACAACAGCGACGCAATTACACCATCGGCTCTCCCCCTCCTACGATGCGGAGTTAATTGCTCTGATGACAGTCACACAATGAGCCGGGGCTTTTATGGAAGGAAAAGCACTTATTCTGCTTTTTAACAGTAACAAGGTCTCCCTCTCCTGATAGAGGAGATGAGAGCGAAATTACCTGCGACTGGCACTCGTGTCATCAATTTCCATATGTCATTGTGCTAACCATGTTAATCTCCTATTATATACAGCGGCAATAATAGCCCGCACCGATCCTAAACATTATTAGATGATATTCCACCGCTGCTGCTTGTTGCTGTAATTTCCCCGCACATAATTACACTGTAACGGCGCACAATACACAGAGCGCGGCGCGGCCTCTCCCCGTAATGACACGGATCTATTTTCAGCCCCCGGAGACCCACTCCAGAGCTTGTTAATGAGAATTCACTACCCAAGATCTGGATCATCATTATTTGGGGTTGGACGAGGGCAGAACTTTTATTTTTAATTTACAATAAACTGAGCGCCGTTTGAATCTAAATAGATTATATTAGCAGAGGGCGGTTAGTCAATGAGATGTCTACAGCGCCTTCTCTGGAGGAAATAAAAAAAAAAGGGAGAAAAGAAACATTTTTTTTTAGCAGGGAGTCAGCAATCTCCTTCTAAATGACAAGTGCATGTGTGCAGAATTTGGAATTTTTGGTCGTGTGAGTGGCCACGCCCCCACCTGAGCTGATCTCATCTGAACCAGAAGAAAAATAAATAGCTTAACTACTTGCCTACCGGGTACTTTTACCCCCTTCCTGCCCAGGCCAATTTTCAGCTCTCAGCGCAGTCACATTTGGATGACAATTGCACGGTCATGCAAGGCCAGGGCCGTCTTTAATATTGATTGGACCCTGGGCAAAAATTTTCTTAGGGCCCCCTCCCCCCATGCAATTTCGCTCTCCACTTTCTCTGAGACATAAACTAAATAGCAAGACTTAAAATCAGTTTACTGTATCAGATCAGCGATTGGTTGCCAGAGGTTACAGCATATTATTATGGCTTACTGACTGGTTGCTAGAGGTTACAGCACTCCTTAAGGCTCACTGATTAGTTGCTAGAGGTTACAGCACATTTCTGATTGTTGATTGGCTGCTAGAGATTACTGTACAGTAATACTGCTCACTGGTTGCAATAGGTTACAGCACATCTTCTCCTCACTGCAGGGGGACATGATATACCTATGAATGCTGCCTTTATTTACATATTAATGCCGTTGGCCTCAGCTATTTACATATGCATGTGACTGCTATTTACATATGAATGCCAGTATTTACATGTAAACACAGGGTCTGCAGGTGAGTCATCTGTACACAACAATAGGGCAGAGCTGGGCAGCATTAGTAGCAGCACAGGACTAAAACTTCAAGGGAATGTAAATTGGGATAGTTGGCAAATATGAGGCAGCTGCTTTGGGCCCCACAACAATGACAGGGCCCTGGGCAGCTGCCCCTTTTGCCCTGCCTTAAAGACGGCCCTGTGCAAGGCTGTACCAATACTAAATGTATAATTATTTTGAGGCGAATAGAGCTTTCTTTGGGCGGTATTCAATCACCTCTGGGATTTTTATTTTTTGCTAAACGAAAAAAATAATAATAATAATTTGAAAAAAAAAAAATAATTTCTTTTCCCTAGGTTGTTATAAAATTTTGTAAATAAGTAATTTTTTTTCTTCAATGATTTGTGTGCTGATGAGGCTGCACTGAGGGGTACTGATGAGCAGGCACCAATGGGCACTGACTGGCATCACTGATGGGGCTACACTGAGAACCAGGGCACTGATGATGGCATCCCAGTCTTAGTCTGTAGGGTTCAATATTGATTTGGCCCACCCATTGCAGCTATAACGGCTATAACGGAAAAAAAATGAAAATTTTGAAAAAAAAAAACATTTTTCCCTAGTTTGTTAAATTTTTTTTGTAAATAAGTAATTTTTTTACTTCCCTGATGTGGCTGCACTGAGCGGCACTGATGAGGAGGCACTAATATGCAGCACTGATAGGCGCCACTGATGAGCAGGCACTGATGTGCACTGACTGGCATCACTGATAACCAGGGCACTGATGATGGCATCCCAGTCTTAGTCCGTAGGGTTCAATATTGAGTTGGCCCACCCTTTGCAGGTATAACAGCTTCAACTCTCCTGGGAAGGTCGTCCACAAGGTTTAGGAGTGTGTCTATGGGAGAGTTTGACCATTCTTCCAGAAGCACATTTGTGAGGTCAGGCGATGATTTTGGATGAAAAGGCCTGGCTTGCAGTCTCCGCTCTAATTCATCCCAAAGGTGTTCTATCGGGTTGAGGTCAGGACTCTGTGCAGGCCAGTCAAGTTCCTCCACCACAAACTCTTTATGGAACTTTGCTTTGTGCACTGGTGAGCAGTCATGTTGGAACAGGAAGGGACCATCCCCAAACTATTCCCACAAAGTTGGGAGCATGAAATTGTCCAAAATGTCTTGGTATGTTGACGCCTTAAGAGTTCCCTTCACTGGAACTAAGGTGCCAAGCCCAACCCCTGAAAAACAGCCCCAAACCAATGATTTGGACCAGTGTACAAAGCAAGGTTCATAAAGGCATGGATGAGCCTGGGGTGGAGGAAATTGACTGGCCTGCACAGGAAGAATGGAAGAATGGTCAAACATTCCAATAGACACCCTCCTAAACCTTGTGGCGGCCTTCACAGAAGAGTTGAAGCTGTTATAGCTGCAAAGGGTGGGCCAACTCAATATGGATAAGACTGGGATGCCATTAAAGTTCATGTAAAGGCAGGTGTCCCAATACTTTTGATAATATAGTGTATGTGTGATTTCCATGGTCCTGCATGGAAGCGTAACGGCAGATACAGGGGTAATTCCCATAGACACACTCCTAAACCTTGTGGACGGCCTTCCCAGAAGAGTTGAAGCTGTTATAGCTGCAAAGGGTGGGCCAACTCAATATTGAACCCTACGGACTAAGACTGGGGATGCCATTAAAGTTCATGTGCGTGTAAAGACAGGTGTCCCAATACTTTTGGTAATATAGTGTATGTGTGATTTCCATGGTCCTGCATGGAAGCGTAACGGCAGATACAGGGGTAATGGCACTAGTATGAATGGGGCCTTAGCATTATCAGCCTGGAAGTGATGTTATTCGCAGGATCTCTGGGTACGAAACTCTGCAACAGGATCACCAAGAACAAAAACAAATGAAACCATTCAGTCATGATGCCAAACACTGAAAAATAGATTTCTGGTTTACATACAATGTAGCTCTTGACACAGTAAATCCCATAGACGTTCTTCATGGAGCTCTGGCTCTAAGTATCAAAAGGAAATTTGAATTGGTAAGACCTTGGATGACGTATCCTCAACGACAGGAAGACAACATAAAAAAATGTAATCCAAATATCTATTTAATTTGCCTTAAAATATGAACTGTATATAAAGTCCAGTCTCTCTGCAGGGAATTAAAGCGTTAACCATCGGGGCGATTTCCAGGGGAATTAAAAACAATATTCTGATTTCTTTATGGCTTCGGCGTTCTTGGAGCGGATTCGGCAATCTCAGAGTTAAACCTCCTGCAAGATTTTCGTCTATATGAAATAATAAAGCCGGCTGTGGAGAACGCAATCAGGCTCAATCAGTCACCTTGGTTTCTGTGCGATGCGGCGCACCTGCCTGCTGCTCGGCCGTCTGATTGATAATTTAATTAACTTCTCAATCACGGTGCAGGATTCAGGAGCAGAATTCCCGCGGGGAAAGGAGAGACGTGTAGCCTAAGAGATGGGAGAATGATGTGCGTTTATCTCAAGGCACAAGACAAAGCTCCGTTGTTAAAGGGTCAGTCCGCCCAAAACGGGGCTTCTGGGAGATGTTGTAGAGTAGAACCACAGGGGGGCATTGCCCTAGGGTCATTGGCCCTGGCATTAGATTGGTTTATCATGTTAATTTCAGCATGCTAAGCAAAACATTTCCAGATATTTGCAACCTCTCACAGAGATCACAGTACTACCCTTGACAATGCCTTCATCTGCTTTTCTCTCCATAAAGATGGACCCAACTTTGTTGCGGCATCATGTAGGACACCCACCTACTTCCGGGACTGAGAGTTCAGCTCAGAGATGACACAATCATGTAAATCCGGTGCTTGTGCATTTCTTGGCTGCCTATACAACCACAAACTGTTACAATGTTGAGACTGAGGAAATTCTTCCTCCTGCCTGCAGCAGGCTGTTGACAACATCCCAGCCTAGATTAATGGTTCCCAAACTGCAACCCTTGGGCTGCCCCTTTACTTGCCTTTGCCCAGCCCATGAGGCACCATTCCATTCATTGACACCAGAGATGGGACAATATTCCTTTCACCGACGCCAAGGTTAGGGCACTATTCTTTTCAATGACACGGCACTATTCCTTCCATTGACACCAATGATAGGGCACTATTCCTTCCATTGACACCAATGATAGGGCACTATTCCTTCGACTGACACCAATGATAGGGCACTATTCCTTCCATTCATACCAATGATGGGGCACTATTCCTCCCACTGACTCCAATGATAGGGCACTATTCCTCCCACTGACTCCAATGATAGGGCACTATTCCTTCCATTGACACCAATGATGGGGAACTATTCCTTCCACTGACACCAATGATAGGGCCCTATTCCTACCAACGATAGGGCACTATTCCTTCAACTGACACCAATGATAGGGCACTATTCCTCCTACAGACACCAATGATAGGGCACTATTCCTTTGACTGACACCAATGATAGGGCACTATTCCTTCCACTGACACAAATGATAGGACACTATTCCTTCCACTGACACTAATGATAGGACACTATTCCTTCCACTGACACAAATGATAGGACACTATTCCTTCAACTGACACTAATGATAGGGCACTATTCCTTCCATTGATACCAATGATAGGGCACTATTCCTTCCATTGACACCAACAATAGGGCAATACTCCCGCCAATGATGGGACACTATTCCTTCCACTGACACCAATGATAGGGCACTATTCCTTCCATTGACACCAATGATGGGGCACTATTCCTTCCATTGACACCAATGATGGGGCACTATTCCTTCCATTGACACCAATGATGGGGCACTATTCCTTCCATTGACACCAACGATAGGGCACTATGTCTTCCAATGACACCACTGCCCCCCCTAAAGCCTGAAGGACAGTTAACTGGCTCTTTCTTTTGGGGAGTTTGGAGGCCCTGGCCTAGATGCTGGACTAGTGCTCAAAGATGGCTTTTGAAAAATGATATGGTTGCTGTTTAATTAAGAATGTCAGAAATAGATTTACAAAGAATTCCTGAAAGGTCCACCACTGGGCACCTACATAGAGCAAATACGGTACATAACAACGAACCCCCCGCCCCCCCCTTTTTTTTAAACTGAATCTTAACCACTTGTCGACCAGCAGTTTAAACTTTTACTGCTTGCTTGCGGCTCTGTTGTTCCATGGGGAACTTTCGTGTTTACAGGCGTGCGTGTGCTCGCACCTCCCGCTGCTTGTGCAGCGATTGGACACAGCACAGGTTTGTCAGCAGGTTCACAACCAGTCATTTTTGGCTGTGAACCTGCTAATGGCTGTGACTAGGGATGAGCTCAGGCATGTTCCCATAGAACACGTGGTGAGCCCACCAGGAAGTCGGTGCACTGCTGCGCTAATCACAGGCAGTGAGACATTGCCCCGATGTGCGGCTGCAGAGATTGTGCAATGTCTCATTGCCTGTAATTGGCGCAGTGCTGCACCGACTTCCTGGCGGGCTTTGCACGTGTTCCATGCAAACACGCCTGAGCTCATCCCTAGCTGTGACCAACCACAGCACAGAGATCGCTGAGTTTGTAAACGCAGATCTGGCTGGTCCTTCTCTCTGATCTCACTTACTGTTCAGCGCCGAGATCAGGGAGAAAAGCCAGCCAGCCTGTGAGTATGTTAGACACACAGTTAACCCCTTTATTGTCTTCATGATCACCCCTGTCACCCAGCCAGTGTCGTTAGTACAGTGACAGTGTACAGTATTTTCACTAATCACTGTATCAGTGTCACTGCTAATGTCAGATAGCGTCAGTTAGTCAGTTTCCCTCCCAGCCAGCATCCGCGCCAGTCCCCGATTACCCGCCACTCTATCACAGTCAGGCCAGGTTCACGCATGCTGCGGCTCACAGCGGGGGGTCTGGTGCGTCCCTGTACACCGAATCTATTTAATATATTTGTATTGAAATAAATGGCATTGTACAGCAACAATACAGAGAAGAAAAAAAAAAGTAAAGAAAAGGGAATAATGCTTAATGACCATGGCCTAAATATCCTTAAAGGGGTTGTAAACCTTTGTGTTTTTCACCTTAATGCATCCTATGCATAAGGTGAAAAAACACCTGGCAGTGAACACCCCCCCCCCCATTTTACTTACCTGAGCCCTGGAACTTGACCCAGCGGGGACACGCTATCTCTCTGCCCGGGGTTCTCGGCTCTTTATTGGTTAGATTGATAGCAACTCAGCCATTGGCTGCCGCTGCTGTCAATCAAATCCAATGATGGGGCGGGGCCGAGTCTGGCATTCGTGTCTATGGATGCAAATCCTGGACTTGGGAGCGCCCCCTCAATGCAACCCCCTCGAGAAAGCGCTTCTCCTAGGGGGTTATCTGATGTGGGGGAGGAGCCACAAGAGCCACTGGGGGACCCCAGAAGATGAGGATCGGGGCCACTCTATGCAAAACGAGCTGCACAGTGGAGGTCAGTATGATATGTTTGTTATTTAAAAAAAAAAAAAACCCTTACACACCGGACCCTTTTCAAATGCGGACAGAGCTGCTTAAAAAGCTGTAAATTCTAGTAAATATCCCATTGCTTGCAGATGCTATAACTTTCACACAAACAAATCAATAGACATGTGCATTCGTTTTCGTCTGAATGCATTTTCGTCCGAATTTCATGTATTTTCATTATCGTTTTGACAAACGATAACAAAAGCACAGAATCCGAAAGAGGAAAGATCCGACGTAAATAAATGCTTTATTTTCATTTTCGTTGTTACACAGTTCGATATAGAATAGGAGATTCGACGTGACTCTGACAATAACAATCTGTGTCTATTGAACTTGTATCATTAACAGTCCATTCGCACAGGGGCAACGCGACTTCCAGCGCGACTTTGGGAGGCAACTTGGACACGACTTGAGTGTGAATCACAGCGCGACTTACAACACAACTTTAAGTCGCCCCCAGGCCAGGCGACTTCAATTAAAAAAAAAAAAAACGGCATGGGTTCCCCTTCAAGAGCATACCAGGTCCTTCAGGTCTGGTATGGATATTAAGGGGAACCCTGCGCCCAAAAAAAAATGGCGTGGGGGTCCCCCTCAAAATCCATACCAGGCCCTTCAGGTCTGGCATTGATTTTAAGGAGAACCCCGTGCCAAAAAAAAATGGCATGGGGGTCCCCCTCAAAATCCATGTCAGACTCTTATCCGAGCACGCAACCTGGTAGGCCGCAGGAAAAGAGGGGGGGAGAAGAGAGCGCCCCCCCCCCTGCACCGTACCAGGCCACATGCCCTCAACATTGGGAGGATGCTTTGGGGTCCCCTCCAAAGCACCTTGTCCCCATGTTGATGAGGACAAGGGCCTCATCCCCACAACCCTGGCCGGTGGTTCTGGGGGTCTGCGGGCGGGGGGCATATCGGAATCTGGAAGCCCCCCTTTAACAAGGGGACCCCCAGATCCTGGCCTCCCCCCCTTGTGTAAATTGGTAAGGGGGTACAAAAGTACTCCTACCATTTCACCAAAAAAGTGACAAAAGTGTTAAAAATGCGCAGAGCGGCCTGAGAATGAAGAGGAGACGCCGGACAAGAACACCAGGGCAAGAAGAAGCGGATCGGAGGAAGAAGAAGATGGAGAAAGAAACCGAAGGATGAAGAAGACCAGAAGAAAGAAGATGAAAGAAGACTTTAATAAAGGAATTGTCAAAAACTGTCTCTTGTCATTTTTAACACTGTTGTCACTTTTTCGGTGAAATGGTGGGGGTACTTTTGTACCCCCTTACCATTTCACACAGGAAGGGAGGCCGGGATTTGGGGGTCCCCTTGTTAAAGGGGGCTTCTAGATTCCGATAAGCCCCCCGCCAGCAGACCCCCACAACCACCAGCCAGGGTTGCGGGGATGAGGCCCTTGTCCTCATCAACATGGGGACAAGGTGCTTTGGGGGGGACCCCAAAGCATCCTTCCAATGTTGAGGGCATGTGGCCTGGTACGGTTCAGGAGGGAGGGGGGGCGCTCTCTCGCCCCCCTCTTTTCCTGTGGCCTTCCAGGTTGCGTGCTCGGATAAGGGTATGGTATGGATTTTGAGGGGGACCCCCGCGTAATTTTTTTTTGGTGCGGGGTTCCCCTTAATATCCATATGAGACCTGAAGGGCCTGGTATGGAATTTCAGGGGACCCCCACGCATTTTTTTTCTCAATGCTAAAATGACCTGTGTGCAATGCAAATAGCCTTAAAAAAAAAAAAAAAAAACATAGAAGACATACGACATTAGAATCCTACTATAGCTTGTAGTCGAAATATTAGACTGGGAATGTAGGATTGCAGCGTCATACAGTGAGTTTAGCTGCTCCGTCGAATCTTCTTTAAACATTCGACAGGCACCATAAGCCTTCAATGACAGATTCGACTTTAATTCATTTGGATTTTCGGACGAATGCAATTTTTTAACGGAAAACAAAATAAATAAAAATGAATTTCGGGAGTAACTAAATACATTTATTTTTCGGACAAAAAACTAATTTCCGAAACAAAATATTTCAGTCTGCACAGGTGTATACTGTGCTGGAGGCACACAACACCCACTTTAACTCCTGCAGATGCCTGTATTAGAGAACACCAGCAATAAAGGGTAGATACAGGTGTATACTGCGCTGTGCTGGAGGCACACAACACCCACTAACACCTGCATATGCCTGTATTAGAGAACACCAGCATAAAAGGGTAGATACAGGTGTATACTGTGCTGGAGGCACACAACACCCACTAACTCCTACAGATACCTGTATTAGAGAACACCAGCAAAAAAGGGTAGATACAGGTGTATACTGTGCTGGAGGCACACAACACCCACTTTAACTCCTGTAGATGCCTGAGAAAAGAACACTGCACCTGCCTATCTTGCTCTTTCCCTGCACGCCGGAACACACTACACAAGGCCGCCACGCTGGAGGCCTTATATAGTGTGGGGCTTGTACTAAACCCCCTGAGCTATAATTGGCCACAGGCATCTCCTCGCTGCCGGCGCTGTGATTGGCTAAGCATGCGGGGTCACAGTGCGTGCTTGGCCAATCATGAGCCAGCAATACACTGCGATGGCGTAGTGCAGTGTGGGCCATTCGTGCCACACGAATTTGGTGCGAACGGTCCACAAAGTTCTGAATTCGCCAAACAGACGAACGGCCGATGTTCGAGTCAAACATGCGTTCGAGTCGAACACCGAGCTCATCCCTGTTCCAGAGGATGGGAGAGGTTCCGGAAAAGTCCCGAAGGTGCGCATAGGAGGAGCTGATGAGAGAGCTGGCGAGCAGGAGATCATGGGAGAAGTGGAGAGGAGGATTTGGGGCCATACCTCAATTTGAGGTCGGTGATGGATTTTCTCAATTCACGCAAAGCATTCTCTAATTGGACAAGGCGAAGAGGTGGGCGGTGACATCATGATCCCCACCTTGGCCAATCAGAGAACACTTTTCTGCTTGGAGGTTTATAGAGGTTATAATGTTCGAGTATATAGAAGGGTATTTGAAAACACCACAAGGAGGAAGGGGGCACAGAAGACTCTGGCGTGGGTGGGTGGGAAAAGAAAGCCACAACTCTGACAATGACATTGTAACAAAAGAGGGAGAGGAGAGCGCATTAAATAGATGAGAATCAGAGCGCAACATAAATGAACTGACAGTTGTTACAAAGTATCTGCAGCAGGTGGTTGGAGTATGAGCTGATTGTACTGTGACCTTGACAGCATGAAAGCTCCCAGAAGGCGACAGATAACTTTGTTCTGTAGTAACACCAGTATTTGTAGTCTCTTAGCGGATTCGTCTATGGCGCTCCAAAAAGGAAAAAAAATAAAAAACATCCTCTAAATTTAAGTCTCAGAAGTGGCTTTGTACATTATACAGAACTCTGCTTAGACGAGTCCGAAATCCAGTAGAGAGTAGTGATGGACGAACTTCCGACGGGACGTTTCGCGAAAGCGAAATGCGAACGGACCCAAACGTTCGCGAAACCGAACGTTCGCCGCGGGCCCCATTGACTTCAATGGGAGGCGAACTTTGCAAACCTTCATGTCGAATTTGCGGCCACGTGGTAATTATTAGGGGGTAAAACGTAGTCCCACCATCTGGACAATGACATAATACATGTATGAGGTGAATTTGGGATCGATAACTACAAGCATTTTTATTTTATTTGGGAAATTGTTCTAACAATTCAGGACTATGGAGCTAATGAAGGCAATGGAGGAGAGGGAAGGTCAGGGACCAGGGTAGGCAAAGAAGAGGGTGCAGGAGATGATCACCAGCAGCGTGACATACCGGAATGACACATGCACCGTGATAGAGGCATCTGACAGCAGCACCGTGACATACAGCGCTGACAGCAGCACCGTGACATACAGCGCTGACAGCAGCACCGTGACATACAGCGCTGACAGCAGCACCGTGACATACAGCGCTGACAGCAGCACCGTGACATACAGCGCTGACAGCAGCACCGTGACATACAGCGCTGACAGCAGCACCGTGACATACAGCGCTGACAGCAGCACCGTGACATACAGCGCTGACAGCAGCACCGTGACATACAGCGCTGACAGCAGCACCGTGACATACAGCGCTGACAGCAGCACCGTGACATACAGCGCTGACAGCAGCACCGTGACATACAGCGCTGACAGCAGCACCGTGACATACAGCGCTGACAGCAGCACCGTGACATACAGCGCTGACAGCAGCACCGTGACATACAGCGCTGACAGCAGCACCGTGACATACAGCACTGACAGCAGCACCGTGACATACAGCACTGACAGCAGCACCGTAAGCAGCCCCAGGAGGAAGTCAGCACAGCACAGGGATGGTGTGATCCCCTCATAATAAGAACCCCCAGGAGGAAGTCAGCACAGCACAGGGATAGTGTGATCCCTTCATAATAAGAACCCCCAGGAGGAAGTCAGCACAGCACAGGGATATCATAAGCAGCCCCAGTAGAAATATGACACCGCTCAACCTCTTCAAAGAGGAGGGTAGGGGCATATAGTACGGTGTGCTTTTTTGGGTCAAGGAAGTGAGCCAAATGAATTAAGAAGGTCTGTGTGCTTGATTAAAAAAATAGTTTATAGACATATACATGGTCTACTGGTCACATGTGTTGAATTCCTCCGAGATCCATGCCTCATTCATTTTTAGAAATGTGAGGTAGTTAACACTGTGGTGAGCTAGGCGAGTACGCTTATCGGTCACAATCCCCCCTGCTGCGCTGAACGTCCTTTCGGACAGGACACTGGATGAGGGGCAAGCCAACAGTTCGATTGCAAATTGGGCAAGCTCTGGCCAGAGGTCAAGCCTGCCCACCCAGTAGTCTAGGGGTTCATCACTCCTCAGAGCGTCCACATCGGCCGTTAACCCAATGTAGTCGGACACCTGACGGTCTAGGCGTTCCCTGATGCTGGATCCGGATGACACCTGTCGATGGGTCGGCTGAAAGAATGACCTCATATCCGAAGTCACCAACACATCTTCAAACCGGCCTCTTCTTGCAGGCGCTGTTGGATTGGTACCCGCAAATCCTTCTCTGGGAGTGGGAATTGCTCCTCTGCCAGCGCACGCAAAAGCAGAATGCAGCATTTCTCGAAGCAAGGCCTGGAAGTGCTGCATTCTGACAGCCCTCTGCGACGGCGGTAACATTTCCGCCATTTTGTGTTTGTACCGGGGGTCTAAGTACGTTGCCACCCAGTACTGGTCCTTGACCCTCATGCTTTTTATACGGGGGTCCCTATTAAAACACTGGAGCATGAAGGCCCCCATTTGCACTAAAGTGGAAGCGGTGTGGTGGCCTGGCTCCTGCTCATCATCCAGGATAATGTCGTCCTCTTCATTCTCCTCTCCCCATCCTCGCACAACAGGGATCCCAGAAAGGTTTAAAGCATGCTCTTCTTGCTCCTGCTCATCCGCCCCGGCACCATCCTCCTCTGACTCCTCATCAGACTCCTGTTGTTGACTTGTCTCAGATAGAGTAGCCCCCCCTGGGAATTCATCCAGCATTGCGACTTCCTCATCTTCCCGCTCCTGCTCCTCCACAGCCTGATCAATGACACGACGCAATGCACGCTCCAGAAAGAAGGCATAAGGTACCATGTCACTGATGGCGCCATGGCTGCGACTGACCAGTTTGGTGATCTCCTCAAATGGCCGCAGAAGTCTGCATGTGTCGCGCATGAGCAGCCACTGGCGCGGTGAAAAAAAACCCAGCTCCCCAGAACCGTTTCTTTCGCAGAGTTCATACAGGTAGACGTTAACTGCACGTTTCTGCTGGAGCAGCCTATCAAGCATATAGAAGGTTGAGTTCCATCGCGTCGGGCAATCGCAAATAAGACGTCTGACCGGCAGATGGTGTCGCCGCTGAATGTCAGCAAGGCGAGCCATGGCCGTGTAAGATCTTCTGAAATGGGCCGAGATTTTCCTTGCCTGCCGCAAGATGTCCTGGACCCCAGGGTATTTGACAAGGAATCGCTGCACGACCAAGTTTAAGACGTGTGCCATGCACGGCACGTGCGTGATTTTGCCCTGTTTCAATGCGCTAAGCAGATTGGCACCGTTGTCACACACCACTTTACCAACTGTCAAATTGAGCGGTGTTAGCCACTCATCTGCCTGTGAACGCAAAGCTGAAAGGAGTGCCGGGCCAGTGTGGCTCTTTGCTTCCAGGCACAACAGACGCAGCACGGCATGGCAACGTCTCACCTGGCATGTGGAATAGGTTCTGGGGAGCTTGGGCGGTGCAGTGGAAGAGACGCTAGCAGCGGAAAAGGAGGAGGCAGCTGAGGAGGAGAGGGAGGAGGATGGAGTAGGAGGAGGAGAAGAAGAGTCAGGCCTGCATGCAATCCGTGGCGGTAAAACCAAATCTACACGGGTGCCACGGGTTACATGCTTGACGGCCGTCAGAAGGTTCACCCAGTGGGCAGTAAAACTGATATACCTTCCCTGCCCGTGTTTGCTAGACCACGTGTCTGTGGTCAGATGTATCTTGGCACCGACACTGTGTGCCAGAGATACATTCACTTGCCGCTGAACATGGCCATATAGCTCTGGGATGCCCTTCTCTGAGAAATACTTCCTTCCTGGGACCTTCCATTGTGGTGTTCCAATGGCCACAAATTTGCGAAAGGCCTCCGAGTCCACCAGTTTATATGGCAGTAGTTGGCGGGCTATGAGTTCTGACAAGCCAGCCGCCAACCGTTGGGCAAGAGGGTTATCCGGCGTCATCATTTTTTTACGCTCAAACATTAGGCCCACGGAAGCCTGCCTTTTTGCAGAAAAATGTGAGCTTGGCGTGATGGAAGGTGGAGTGGAGGACAATTGTGAGGAGAGAGGAGAAGGAGAAGTAGAAGACGAGGCTGGACGGTGAGAGCCTGCAGTGTGGCTTTGTGTGTTCCGTTGCTCCCACTGGGCTCGGTGATGGCTGCTCATGTGCCTTCTTAAGGCGGTCGTCCCTAGGTGAGTATTGGGCTTACCGCGACTAACGCGTTGACTGCAAAGATTGCAGATGGCAACGCTATTGTCAGCAGCGGACACGTTAAAAAAAGCCCACACTGCGGAGCCATGTGCCGGTGTCCTGGGAGCGCCAGATGTGACCGTACATGGTCGATGACTCGCTCCTGATACATTTGCAGTCTGCTTTGTCCCTGCTGTGCAATGTAAGTCATTGCTGCTTCTCCTCCCTATCTGCTGGTCCATATCTCCCTCTGAACTCCCCTCCTCTTCCTCTCTTGTGGGCACCCACGTGACATCACTAGACACGTCATCATCAACGTCACCTTCCCCACCGCTATAAGTAGAGATCTCGGAGTAGGCAGCAACACCGGGGACCAACCTCCTCCTTGGGCTGATCTGGGTACTGGCGTCAGACTGCTGAGTAGCGCTTGTTGCTACCTCCTCTTCCTGATCCAATACCAAGAGTGGCTGCGCATCAGAAATGTCCTCTTGATATGGATCGGAAAATAATTCCAGTGACTCAAGCGGAAGGTATGTGGTGGTGGTGGTGGTGGTCGTGTTGTTGGTGGTAGTGTCTTTGGGGGTGCACATAGCAGAGAGTGAAGAAGAGGGTGCAGATCGAGAGGATGAGGAGGGTGCAGAAGAGTAAGGCTGAGCGAGCCACTCAACCAAGTCTGGTGCATCCTTTAAAGTAATTGAACGCACCTTCTGCAACTTCCCACTTTGGCTCAAGCCTGTTGCTCCTGCCCTACCCCTACCACCCCTGCGGAAGGGCCTGCCTCTTCCTCTGCCTGTCATTTTTTAAATGACCCTGTGACAAAACTCTTAGTCCCTATACCGATGAAGGACTGCTGCAGTATAGGGCAGCAGTCAGCAGTGGTGCACGTCAACCCTATCTATTGTGGACCGATAGCGGTCCTTACAGAACAGCAGACTGTACCGCACTCAAGCCTATGTACCGTAGCACCCTATACCAAGTTACCAGTCCTTATAAGAACTTTTGTGGACCAAGCAGGTTGTGTATTAGTGTTTAGCAGACTGTACGTCAGTCCCTATACCGCTGAAGGACTGCTGCAGTATAGGGCAGCGGTCAGCAGTGGTGCACGTCAACCCTATCTATTGTGGACCGATAGCGGTCCTTACAGAACAGCAGACTGTACCGCACTCAAGCCTATGTACCGTAGCACCCTATACCAAGTTACCAGTCCTTATAAGAACTTTTGTGGACCAAGCAGGTTGTGTATTAGTGTTTAGCAGACTGTACGTCAGTCCCTATACCGCTGAAGGACTGCTGCAGTATAGGGCAGCGGTTAGCAGTGGTGCACGTCAACCCTATCTATTGTGGACCGATAGCGGTCCTTACAGAACAGCAGACTGTACCGCACTCAAGCCTATGTACCGTAGCACCCTATACCAAGTTACCAGTCCTTATAAGAACTTTTGTGGACCAAGCAGGTTGTGTATTAGTGTTTAGCAGACTGTACGTCAGTCCCTATACCGCTGAAGGACTGCTGCAGTATAGGGCAGCGGTCAGCAGTGGTGCACGTCAACCCTATCTATTGTGGACCGATAGCGGTCCTTACAGAACAGCAGACTGTACCGCACTCAAGCCTATGTACCGTAGCACCCTATACCAAGTTACCAGTCCTTATAAGAACTTTTGTGGACCAAGCAGGTTGTGTATTAGTGTTTAGCAGACTGTACGTCAGTCCCTATACCGCTGAAGGACTGCTGCAGTATAGGGCAGCGGTCAGCAGTGGTGCACGTCAACCCTATCTATTGTGGACCGATAGCGGTCCTTACAGAACAGCAGACTGTACCGCACTCAAGCCTATGTACCGTAGCACCCTATACCAAGTTACCAGTCCTTATAAGAACTTTTGTGGACCAAGCAGGTTGTGTATTAGTGTTTAGCAGACTGTACGTCAGTCCCTATACCGCTGAAGGACTGCTGCAGTATAGGGCAGCGGTCAGCAGTGGTGCACGTCAACCCTATCTATTGTGGACCGATAGCGGTCCTTACAGAACAGCAGACTGTACCGCACTCAAGCCTATGTACCGTAGCACCCTATACCAAGTTACCAGTCCTTATAAGAACTTTTGTGGACCAAGCAGGTTGTGTATTAGTGTTTAGCAGACTGTACGTCAGTCCCTATACCGCTGAAGGACTGCTGCAGTATAGGGCAGCGGTCAGCAGTGGTGCACGTCAACCCTATCTATTGTGGACCGATAGCGGTCCTTACAGAACAGCAGACTGTACCGCACTCAAGCCTATGTACCGTAGCACCCTATACCAAGTTACCAGTCCTTATAAGAACTTTTGTGGACCAAGCAGGTTGTGTATTAGTGTTTAGCAGACTGTACGTCAGTCCCTATACCGCTGAAGGACTGCTGCAGTATAGGGCAGCGGTCAGCAGTGGTGCACGTCAACCCTATCTATTGTGGACCGATAGCGGTCCTTACAGAACAGCAGACTGTACCGCACTCAAGCCTATGTACCGTAGCACCCTATACCAAGTTACCAGTCCTTATAAGAACTTTTGTGGAACAAGCAGGTTGTGTGTTAGTGATTAGCAGACTGTACGTCAGTCCCTATACCGCTGAAGGACTGCTGCAGTATAGGGCAGCGGTCAGCAGTGGTGCACGTCAACCCTATCTATTGTGGACCGATAGCGGTCCTTACAGAACAGCAGACTGTACCGCACTCAAGCCTATGTACCGTAGCACCCTATACCAAGTTACCAGTCCTTATAAGAACTTTTGTGGAACAAGCAGGTTGTGTGTTAGTGATTAGCAGACTGTACGTCAGTCCCTATACCGCTGAAGGACTGCTGCAGTATAGGGCAGCGGTCAGCAGTGGTGCACGTCAACCCTATCTATTGTGGACCGATAGCGGTCCTTACAGAACAGCAGACTGTACCGCACTCAAGCCTATGTACCGTAGCACCCTATACCAAGTTACCAGTCCTTATAAGAACTTTTGTGGAACAAGTGAGTTGTGAATGTTTAGCAGACTGCAGCAGAAGGGCAGCAGTCAAGTATAATATCCTTTCTATATTTGGAAGAAAGAATATTATACATGTACAAGCCTATTACTGTACCACTGATACCAGTCCTGAAAAGAACCTTTGTGGAACTAATAATAACAGCAAGTCTTTAAAATTACCCTCACTGCCTGACAACACTGCTTCCTTCCTGTCCCTATACAAATTGGCAAAAAAAGAGAACGATTAGTGGTTACTGGAACAGCTCTTTTGTGGACCTTGATAGTAACAGCTAATGATGATGATGATGATGATGATGATGAAAGACTAATCTGGCTGTCCCTGTAGCATACACCGTCCTTTCCCTTTCTCTAAACTAACAAAAGACACTCAGGCTGCTGCAAGAATCAGCAGCACAGCAAACCTATCAACACCTAACACCTATACCAGTCCTGAAAAGAACTTTTGTGTACCAAATAGCTAGTGGTTTATCTCTCCCTACTCCACACAGGAACCTGTCCCTATCGTAACAGAAGAAAGAATGTAAAATGGCCACCGGATCGGGTGTATTTATAGGTTAGGGGGAATGTACAAGTGTCCATGTGCTGTCATGTCTCAATTGGCTGTCCTGTATCACATGATAAACGTGTCACCAAAGGTTAAAGTTCTTGTATACATTAAACACGTAAGTCCGCCGCGGCGAACGACGGAAAAAGGCGTTCGAACGTGCGGACCGCGAATGTCGGAAATTCGCCGCGAAACGACCGCCGGGCGAAACGTTCGTCCATCACTAGTAGAGAGACCCAGTAAAAGTTTATACACATACATGCTACATTGTCAAAAGTATTGGGACACCTGCCTTTACACACACATGAGCTTTAACCACGTCAATACAGGGCACTTAAACACCTTCCTGCCCAGACCAATTTTGAGCTTTCAGCGCTGTCGCACTTTGAATGACAATTGCGCGGTCATGCTACACTGTACCCAAATGAAATTTTTATCATTTTTTTCCCACAAATAGAGCTTTCTTTTGGTGGTATTTGATCACCTCTGCGGTTTTTATTTTTTGCTAAACAAATAAAAAAATACCGAAAATTTTGAAAAAAAAAAATTTTTTTTTTTTGTTTCAGTTTCAAAACTTTGCAAATAAGTAAGTTTTCTCCTTCACTGATGGGCACTGATGGGGTTACACTGATGGGCAATGATAAGGCGGCACTGATGGGCACCGATGAGGTGGCACCAATGAAGTGGCACTGATGAGGTGGCATTGATGGACACCGATATGTGGCACTGATGGGTGGCACTGATGGGCTACACGGATGGGCACTGATAGGTGGCACAAATTGGCACGTATTGGCATGGATGGGCATGGATAGGTGGCACAGGTGGGCATGGGTTAGGCGGCACAGGTGGGCATGGGTAGGCGGCACAGGTGGGCATGGGTAGGCACTGATAGGCAGCACAGATGGGAACTGATAGGCGGCATTGTATTATAATATTTTGTACTAATGGATGCCAATCGGTGCCAATCAATAATGCATGCCAATCAGTGATGCCCATTGTGGGCACTGATTGGCATCCATTATGGGCACTGATTGGCATCCATTGTGGCACTGACTGGAATCCCTGGTGGTCTAGGGTGGCATACCTTGTCCTTGGCATCCCTGGTGGTCTGGTGGCATCCCTGGTGGTCCAGTGTGGGCATCCTCGGGGGGGCTGTGCTGATAATTGATCAGCACAGACCCCCCCTGTCAGAGGAGCAGCCGATCGGCTCTCCTCTACTCGCGTCTGACAGACGCGAGTGAGGAAAAGCCGATCACCGGCTTTTCCTATTTACACTGTAATCAGCCGTGATTGGACACGGCTGATCACGTGGTAAAGAGTCTCCATCGGAGACTCTTTACCGAGATCGTAGTTGCCGGGTGTCAGACTGACACCCCGCAACAACGATCGCCGCGATGCGCGCCCCCGGGGGCGTGCAGCGGCTCATAATCCTGATCACGTCATATGACGTCCGGTCAGGATTATGCAACCACTTTGCCGCCGTCTATTTGCTATAGGGCGGGCGGCAAGTGGTTAATGACATCCCAGTGTAATGCTGGCCATACACTACACTTTTTTTTGAGTCGAAAGAAGGAAGGACAAGTTTGGAAATTTTCTGCCGAACGAACAATAAACTGAAAGGTTAATGTGTTTCCCGCCCGAACTGTCTGCACTAGGTAGGTATATGTAAAAAAAAAAAACTAAAAATACATTTATTTATGTCCACTGAATGATTTATGAATCATTACACGATGGCACAATCGTTTGTGCTCGCAGCCATTTTTAGAAAATGGGTTCAGCCGATTTTTCATATAGTGTATGGCCAGCATTAGTCGGTAGGGTTCAATATTGAGTTGGCTCCGCCCTTTGCAGCTATAGCAGCTTCAACTCTTCTGGGAAGGCCGTCCACAAGGATTAGGAGATGTGTCTATGGGAATGTTTGACCATTCATCCAGAAGAGCATTTGTGAGGTCAGGCATTGATGTTGGACGAGAAGGCCTGGTTCGCAGTCTCCGCTCTAATTCATTACAAAGGTGTTCTATTGGGTTGAGGTCAGTCAAGTTCCTCCACACCAAACTCGCTCATCCGTATCTTTATGGACCTTGCTTTGTGCACTGGTGTGTGGTCATGTTGGAACAGAAAGGGGCCATCCCCAAACTGTCCCCACAAAGTTGGGAGCATGAAATTGTCCAGAATGTCTTGGTATGCTGACACCTTAAGAGTTGGAACTAAGGGACCAAGCCCAACCCCACACTATAATCCTCCCTCCACCAAATGATTTGGACCAGTGCACAAAGGTCCATAAAGACATGGATGAGCAAGTTTGAGGTGGGTGAAATTGACTGGCCTGACCTCAACCCAATACAATACCTTTGGGATGAATTAGAGCGGAGACTGTGAGACAGGCCTTCTCGTCCAACATCAGTGCCTGACCTCACAAATGTGCTTCTGGAAGAATGGTGAAACATTCCCATAGACCAGTGATGGCAAACCTTGGCACCCCAGATGTTTTGCAACTACATTTCCCAAGATGCTCTGGCACTCTGCAGTGTAGTGGAGCATCATGGGAAATGTAGTTGCAAAACATCCAGGGTACCAAGGTTCACCATCACTGCCATAGACACACTCCTAAACCTTGTGGACGGTCTTCTCAGAAGAGTTGAAGCTGTTATAGCTGCAAAGGCCAGGGCCAACTCAAAATTAAACCCTACGGACTAAGACTGGGATGCCATGTGTGTAAAAAGGCAGGCGTCCCAATACTTTTGGCAATATAGTGTACATACTTCCAGCCTCATAGGGTAGCCAAGCCAAACTTTTCAGCCCGCTAACCAAAAAAATAATAATATTGGACACATTTCTCTTCCTGAGGACCACACTGCATTACAGGCGATTGATGCCCAATGTCACATCTAATGCCTTTGCCTGTCACAAAACACACCACACCCAGCCTGCCTATAAGGACTTTAAACTCCTCTACACAAAGCTAGCACTTCAGACACAACACAACTGTGCCCACCTGTATTCCATGCCAAGACACCCAACAATGATTCCACATACAATTTCCAACCAGGAACAGTTTCTTATGACTTTGGAAAGCTGCCCCCCCCCAATACCCAAAAAGACCCGTCACCCCTCACAACATATTACCTTTGGAGTCCTGGAGATGTGGTCAGTGCTTCCACCTATCAGATGGAATGTCACTTTTAGCCGACCCTCCCTAGGAATACTAAAACACTAACTTCAGACAAATGTTGTGAAGTTTTCTCAGGTCTTTACTAAGGATGAACCCTCTGCAGCCGCACATCAGGACAATGTCTCACTGCCTGTGATTAGCGCAGCGCCGACTTTCTGGCGGGCTCAGCACATGGGCTGTGCGAACACGCCGGAGCTCATCCTTAGACCCCTTTCACAATGCCGAGCCTATAGCGTCGGTGGTAAAACGGCACTATTTTTAGCGGCGTTTTACCGTCGGATTTGCGGCTGAGAAAGGGTTAAAACTGCCCGCAATATGCTGCAATAGCGCCGTTTTGCCGGCGGTATAGCCGCGCTGCTCCATTGATTTCAATGTTGATCAGCGGTGGAGGAGCTGTAAACACACCGCGCCTTCACTGCTCCAAAGAAGCTGCTGGCAGGACTTTTCCTGACGTCCTGCCAGCGCACCGCTCCGGTGCCAATGAATGGTGCAGCAGTTTGAGGGTGGATTACAGGTGCTATTTCTAACACTATAGCGCCTGCAAAACACCCTCGGTGTAAAAGGGGTCTTAGTCAGCTGTCAGCTAATTGCCACCTCCTATCTCTCCACAGTTACTCAGCTGTTGATGATATCCTGCTCGTCAGTCCTGCCTACTTAAGCCGTCCAGTCCAGAGGATCTCTGCCTTCACCCTGGAAAACAACACAGAAACATTCTCCTGCATTCCTGTTCAAGACTTGCTTTGCTGACATCCCTTCTGGCTCCAGATCCTGCTTGCTGTTCCACTACATTGATCCCTGACTGCTGGCTTGGCTGACTATCCATTCCAGTTACTGAACTCTAGCTATGTTTTTACCATGTTTGTTCTTTTTACTTTTATTATTAAACAAGTGTGATTAAACTGTACTTCTGTCTCGGTCTGATTTCATGGTTTCTGACAAATTCCATTCAGCAAAAAATTCTCTTATGTATCTACATGTCCCTGTGACACCTGTACAAGAAATGGAGGATGTGGTTATCAGGACAGCAATAAAAATATTTTCTGTTGCTCTAAACTTTCTTCCCTCTACTAAACACGTGCATTTGTGTCACCATTGGAGATTTCCCATGATTTCCTGTACTTATTTTTATTTTTTTTGTCTTGATGGGTTCACATTAATCTTTATCTACACATAAAGTAAACTGGAGTCATAGAGGCATGTCTGCACTAAACGTTCTCTGGCTGAAAGGGAAGTTCTACTCACCATTATCACTGTTATCGTCCACCAGGATGATCTCTTTCAGAAGGTCGTGGGGCGTCCGGTCAATGGCGGAGTGAATGGATCTGAGAATGACGGAGAGCGCCTCATTGACAAATATGAAGACGATGCTGACCTGGGGCAGATGTTCCGGGTACGAGAGGTTTTTACATCTGCAAAACAAAAGGACAAGATACCTCAATGAAAAGCTTATTTGGTAATTTTTCTTCTTTTAAGCCATTTTCCTCATTTGTGTCAAATTTACACATTGTTACACGTTATTGATTTTTAATCAGGCGTTCAACAAGGAAAAGTTGCATCAGCATTAAAAATTGCAATTCACAACAAAAAAACGTATGAATTAAGTATCTGTACATACGACCATTCTAAGGATCCTCGTGTTTTCCTCTTCCTTCAATGTACAATCAAATCTTTATTTATATGATGGTAAATTGGACAGGGCTGTGTTAAAAAAAAGGACAATGGAGGGAGAGAGAATAAGATGGGAATAGGGCACAGGGCAAAGGTAGGGGTTGTAGGAAGGGGGTGTGGGGTACGGTTGCCAGACTTGCCACATCATCCCTTTAAACCCAAACACACATGAATTACACAAGTTCTGAGACTAATTTAGTGCAGATTGGGCACCAAGTGAGTTTAACGACTTGACGACCGCTGCAAGCCAATATACGTCGGCACAATGGCAGTGGTGGGCAAATGGGCATAATTGTATGTCCCCTGTAATTGGCGGGGCTGGTGGGCCCACCCGCTGCATACAGCATGACCATGCCCACGGGACCCACGGACTTGATGCCCGCCGGTGTCCTGGCTATCGTGTCGCTGAGCCACAGAACGGGGAGATTCCTATGTAAACAAGGCATTTCCCCCGTTCTGCCTAGTGACATGACAGAAATCTACAGCTCCCTGTCATGTGAGTGGAAGCCCCCCCCCCCAACAGTTAGAATCACTACCTAGGACACACTTAACCCCTAGATCGCCCCCTAGTGTTGAACCCCTTCCCTGCCAGTGTCATTTACACAGTAATCAATGCATTTTTATAGCACTGATCGCTGTATAAATGACAATGTCCAAAGTGTCCGCCATAATGTCGCAGTCATGATAAAAATCGCAGATTGCCGCCATTACTAATAAAAAAATAATAATAAAAATGCTATAAAACTATCCCCTATTTTGTAGATTGTAGACACTGTAACTTTTGCGCAAACCAATTAATATACGCTTATTGCGATATTTTTTTTTTTTTTACCAAAAATATGTTGAGAAATGCATATCGGCCTAAATTGAGGAAAAACATTTTTTTTAATATATTTTTGGGGGATATTTATTATAGCAAAATTTAAAAATATTGCCTTTTTTTTCAAAATTTATGTTTTTTTTTGTTTATAGCGAAAAAAATAAATAAAAAAAATTGTAGAGGTTATAAAATACACCCCAAAAGAAAGCTCTATTTGTGGGGAAAAAAGGACGTCAATTTTGTTCGGGTGCCGCGTCGCACGACCGCGCAATCGTCAGTTAAAGCGACGCAGTGCCGAATCGCAAAAAGTGCTCTGGTTAGGAAGGGGATACAATCTTCCGGGGCTGAAGCGGTTAATTACCACCTTAATCATCCACAGAACTTGTGTAATCAATATGCATTCGGGTTTAAAGGGATGAGGTGGCAGCTCTAGGTGGGGGGGGGGGGTTCTGCCTTTACTCCCACTACTTGGGAGCGAGTATTGTCCGGGTCCTATAAAGGATTAATAATTGTGTGGGCTTGTGATAAGAATTTGAAGTTGTCCGGACCCACATAGGTTCAAAAATGAATTAAATTTTACAAATGTTAAATATGAAATGCATCCACGTTACTTCCTGCTAAGAAAGCCTTGTAATCTCTGCCTGCTTGTAGGCAGCCTGTGTACAACTGACAAAAACCAGCGGTGAAATTTATGCTAAGAGAGAAGGAAGGATGCGAGAAGAAGAAGGGTGTATATACCTTACAAAAAGCAGTGCCAAGGTGAGGTGTATAATGGACAAAACCAGGCAGTTTGATTTCCGCTGGGAGAGACGAAGGGCAGTTGTGCTCATAAGTTTACATACCCTCGCAGAATTTATGATTTCTTGGCCATTTTTTAGAGAATATGAATAACACAAAAACTTTTCTTTCGCTCATGGTCAGTGTTTGGCTGAAGCCATTTATTATCAATCACTGTGTTTACTCTTTTTAAATCATAATCACAACAGAAATTACCAAAATGACCCTGATCAAAAGTTTACATACCCTGGTGATTTTGCCTGATAACACGCACACAAGTTGCCACACATGGGTTTGAATAGTTATTAAAGGTCACCATCCTCACCTGTGATCTGTTTGCTTGTAATTAGTGTGTGTGTATAAAAGGTCAATGAGTTTCTGGACTCCTGACAGACCCTTGCATCTTTCATCCAGTGCTGCACTGATATTTCTGGATTCTGAGTCATGGGGGAAAGCAAAAGAATTGTCAAAGGATCTGCGGGAAAAGGTAGCTGAACTGTATAAAACAGGAAAGGGATGTAAAAAGATATCCAAGGAATTGAGAATGCCGATCAGCAGTGTTCAAACTCTAATCAAGAAGTGGAAAATGAGGGGGTTCTGTTGAAACCAAACCACGGTCAGGTAGACCAACTAAAATTTCAGCCACAACTGCCAGGAAAATTGTTTGAGATGCAAAAAAATAACTTCAGGTGAAATACAGGACTCTCTGAAAACATGCGGTGTGGCTGTTTCAGGATGCTCAATAAGGAGGAACTTGAAGAAAGATGGGCTGCATGGTGGAGTCGCCAGATACACATGGGCGTGCGCTTTAACCCGCCTGTGTGAATGGGGCCTTTCTCCGTGATGTGTTCTCCCTGCTATTTAGTTCTGTTTCACGGAGCAGCTGCTGTGCGAGTCTCCAGCTAGACCTCTTGGCTACAGTTCGATGCTTGCTGGCTGCAAGTACCAACCATGAAATATTCATTTGCAATAGTTCACATTTGTACGATTAATAAACAATGTAATTGCTGGGCACAGTATAGAAATTTGGCACAAAAATGCTATAAATTACTTTTTTTTTTTCTTATGTTAATGCAATCTCATTGGTTAAATCTGGTTTCCATGTATAATTCGTATTTATTTATCTACAGAGCAGCAGCCATCTTTGGTTATTACTGTATACATAATACATATGGGCAAAAGTATGTGAACGCTCCCTTCCTGATCTCAACATTATTCAGTCATCAGAATTGAATCCGGAGACACCCAACTGACCACGCCTACAAAACCACACCCTCACTTGTAGACACACCTACAAAATCACATCTGCTTTTTTTTTTTTTTTTTTTAACCAATTGAGGACCGAGCCTCTTTTTTTAGATGTGGTGTTTACCAGTTAAAAACATTTTTTTTGCTAGAAAAATTACTTAGAACCCCCAAACATTCTACATTTTTTTTTCTAACACCCTAGAGAAGAGATAAAATGGCAGTCGGTACAATACTTTCTGTCACACCGTATTTGCGCAGAAGTCTTACAAACGCACTTTTTTGGGGGGAAAAATACACTTTTTTGAATTAAAAAATAAGACAACAGTAAAGTTAGCCCAATTTTTTTTTAATATTTTTTTTTTTTTTTTTTAATACCCAACATTTCACGCATCAAAATCGTGCCTGCTCGTGGAATGGCAACAAACTTTTACCCTTAAAAATCTCCATAGGCGACGTTTAAAAAAAAAATCTACAGGTTGCATGTTTTGAGTTACAGAGGTGGTCTAGGCCCGTGATGGCGAACCTTGGCAAGCCAGAAGTTTTGGAACTACATTTCCCATGATGCTGAAATACACTGCAGAGTGCATGAGAATCATGGGAAATGTAGTTCCAAAACATCTGGGGTGCCAAAGTTCTCCATCACTGGTCTAGGGCTAGAATTATTGCTCTCTCTCTACCAATCGTGGCGATACTACACATGTGTGGTTTGTACACCATTTTCATATGCGGGCGCTACTCACGTGTGCGTTTGCTTTTGCATGCGAACTCGGCGGGACGGGGTGTGTTTAAAAAAAATGATTTTATTATTTATTTTGCCTTTTATTTATATATTATTTTATTATTTTTACACTGTTCTTTAAAAAAAAAAAAAATCACTTTTATTCCTATTACAAGGAATGTAAACATCCCCTGTAATAGAAAAAAACATGACAAGACCTCTTAAATATGAGATCTGGGGATTAAAAAGACCTCATCTCATATTTACACAAAAATGCAATAATAAAAAAAAATAATTGGTCATTTAAAAGTAAAAAAAAAAAAAAAATGGCCCTTTAGGAGCTATGGGTGGAAGTGACGTTTTGACGTCACTTCCGCCATGCAATGTCATGGAGACGGGTGGGGGCCATCTTCCCCTCGCTCGTCTTCATGCCCAGCCAGCAGAAGGACACATTCGCCTCCGCCACCGCCGGCAGCTCCGGTAAGTGGCGGAGGGCCCCCGGAGCGCAGTGGGAGGGGAACCCCTCTCCCACTGCCAATAAAAGTGATCTCGCAGCGAATCCGCCGCAGAGACCACTTTTATCTAGAAGCGGACCGCCAACCGAACAAGAGGATACCGGGGTTATGGCAGCTAGATGCTGCCATTTCTGTCCTGACAGTTGCTCTTGAAAAATTATGATTTAAATCGACTTGATTTCAATCAAATCCACCCTGGGAGTACGTAACACACAGAGTTCAGGGGTCAGGAGTAGATAATGGGAAGGCCTGGAAAAAAAAAATGGAAAAAAGTTTTTTTTTTCCATTTTTTTAAAGCATTTTTCCCCCAAAATAGTTTGGGGTAAAAAAAAGAGGTGTGGAATATGTTCTTTTACAATGATAAGTAATATATCTATGGCATGGTGTTCCCACTATATAACATGAAGACCTTAAAAGGGGTCATAAAGGTTTGTGTTTTTTCACCTTAATGCACCCCCCCCCCCCCCCCGTTTTACTCACCTGACCCCCTTCGTTCCTTTGGCGGAGACGCGCACTTCCTCTCTTCCCGTTGTCGCGGCTCTTGATTAGATAGATTGATAGCAACGCAGGCATTGGCTCCCGCTGCTGTCAATCAAATCCAATGATGCGGGCACTGGGGCCGAGTCTGGCATTCTGTGTCTATAGATGCAAATACTTGACTTGGCAGTGCGCCCGCACGGTAACCTCCAGGGAGATCTCTTCTCCTAGTGGGTTTAACGATGCGGGGAAAAAACTGATAGCGCCGCCGGGGGACCCTAGAACAGGTGGATCGCGGCCACTCTGTGCAAAATGAACTGTACAGTGGAGGCAAGTATGACATGTTTAAGAAAGGCCTGGATACTTTCCTGAAGGTACATGATATAACTGGGAACTGACATTTATAGGTAAAGTTGATCCAGGGAAAATCCGATTGTCTCTTGGGGGATCAGGAAGGAATTTTTCCCCTTGCTGTAGCAAATTGGATCATGCTCAGCTTTTTTTTTTTTGCCTTCCTCTGGATCAACTGTGGGTATAAAATGGGGTATATTGGATTGTACAATGGTTTTCTTTTCTTTTTTTTTTGTTATTGTTTTTAAGGTTGAACTGGATGGACTTGTGTCTTTTTTCAACCTGACTAACTATGTAACTATGTTTGTTATTTTAAAAAAATATATACAAGGGTTTACAATCACTTTAAGGAAAGATCTCTAAAACTGTATGTAAAGTCTTAAATTATTGCAAGTTCTCTCAGCTGAAAACCAGCAAATCCTGGAATACAGTTCAAGTAACACTTTACTTCTCAATGCAGTTCTCAAACAAGAAAAATATTAATTTCTGCACTGCAGGCAAAAGGCTCCAGTTTAATTTGCCTGTGTACTCCATCTTGTCCCTCCTATAGTTGGGTGATTGTTGTAATACAGTAGATGATAATTAAGGCCTGAGAGGACAGAAACTGACAGGCAAGAGGCTAAATTATATAACAAATTTGTTTATCTTTTTAACCTTTAAATGATTCCTATTAATGTTCTCCAGGTCGCAGCACACCGTTTCCCTACAGTCTCCTCAGTAAATTGTTTTTTCTTTTCCTCCTCTCAATAAAATGGTGAGGCCAACATCTAGAGTCTGGAAAAACATTTCCACAGTGCGATTTCTGCTGAGAGCAAAGCTGCAAATATTATGAGAAGAAATATTATTTTCCAAATGCTGTCAGAGGTGCCCTATAGACAATAAAAATAATTTATGGAATTAATAGATGAGGACCAGAATGAGTGAGAGGAACTTTTCCCTCCAGAGTTCTCATTCCAGAAACACTCGTTCTGCTGCTTCTCGATCACCACAAAGTGTTTCTTCACCAGCAGCATCTTCAAGTAAGGAAGTGTTACAAACCACGGCCTACCGATAATACACAATCCCTTCATTTATAGAGAAAATGACACCTGAAAATCAGGCAAATGTTTGTCAAGCTCTTCATAGAGCAATACATGCTTCTGGATCAGCATTGTCTATGCATATTGGTAGGAAGTTTTAGATTATGGGGGGGGGGGGATGGGTTACTTGTTCCCATGTATAGGTGAAATGTTTCTAAAATGTACAGTCCTTATTATTCCATTTGTTCCTTTTTAAATAATCTTTATTAATTTTCTTCAAAAGTACAACCTTTATACAAGTTTCATCAATATTTCATTAAAATGAAAACTAGAGCACAGCATATGATGGTAGTAAGCATTCAAACGCTCTTTCACAGGTTTAACAGTAATCCTTCTTTCATCTCGTTACTTTCTCTCCTTCTTTCCTCTTCCCCTCTCTCCCCCCTTCCTCCTCAAAAAATAAAAAATAATTAATAATAATCCACCCGTTCAACCAATTTATTTCTTGATTCTCCTTTCTTCCTTTAGTCAGACTCCTCTTCCTCTTAGCTAGTCTTCCCTCTATTATTCCATTTGTAATAAAAACGAAAACGTTTAGGCTTCATGCACACGAGACGCAGATGCAAACTCTGCTGGCCCCTTTTTTCTAAAAGCTGAAACCGGCGTTTTACCGCGTTTTACCGCGTTTGCGTCTAGAAGCGTTTAGTTAAGCTAACATCATAGACCCTCCCCAGCTCAAAAAACAGTATTATTAACTATTTCAGCAATTTTGTGAGACCAGAGTGAGTAGTAGCAGCTGTGAGAGCTGCAGTGTACTTGTATTTAGCGTGTCACTTGCCACGGCACCTGCCACAAGTTGTGGATTGTCCACTTGCCACGTCACTTGCCACGTCATCTGCCACAAGTTTTGGATTGTCCACTTGCCACGTCACTTGCCATGTCACTTGCCACAAGTTGGGGATTGTCCACTTGCCACATCACCTGCCACGTCACCTGCCACAAGTTGTGGATTGTCCACTTGCCACGTCACTTGCCACATCACCTGCCACGTCACTTGCCACAAGATGTGGATTGCCCACTTTCCACGTCACCTGCCATGCCACCTGCCACAAGTTGTGGATTGTCCACTTGCCACGTCACCAGCCACATCACCTGCCACAAGTTGTGGATTGTCCACTTGCCACGTGACTTGCCACATCACCTGCCACGTCACTTGCCATGCCACCTGCCACAAGTTGTGGATTGTCCACTTGCCACATCACCAGCCACATCACCTGCCACAAGTTGTGGATTGTCCACTTGCCACACCACTTTCCACGTCACCTGCCACGTCACCTGCCACGTCACCTGCCACAAGTTGTGGATTGTCCACTTGCCACGTCACTAGCCACATCACCTGCCACAAGTTGTGGATTGTCCACTTGCCACATCACTTTCCACGTCACCTGCCACATCACCTGCCACAAGTTGTGGATTGTCCACTTGCCACGTCACTTGCCACGTCCCCTGCCACGTCACCTGCCACAAGTGGATTGTCCACTTGCCACATCACTTGCCACATCACCTGCCACAAGTTGTGGATTGTCCACTTGCCACATCACCTGACACAAGTTGTGGATTGTCCACTTGCCACGTCACTTGCCACGTCCCCTGCCACAAGTGGATTGTCCACTTGCCACGTCCCCTGCCACAAGTGGATTGTCCACTTGCCACATCACTTGCCACGTCACCTGCCACAAGTTATGGATTGTCCACTTGCCACGTCACATGCCAGTCACCTGCCACAAGTTGTGGATTTTCCACTTGCCACGTCACCTGCCAGGTCACTTGCCGCGTCACCTGCCAGGTCACTTGCCACGTCACCTGCCACAAGTTGTGGATTGTCCACTTTCCACGTCACTTGCCACTTCACCTGCCACGTCACTTGCCACAAGTTGTGGATTGTCCACTTGCAATTGCAATTGTTTAAAATATTTTTCTAATGGTTTTTCATCATTTGCAATAATTTTTGAGATTTTTAATGTAAAAAAAAAAAGGTCACCTTTAAAAACGCTTATAAACTAAAACGCGGCATAACGCGGTAGCGGCGTTTTGCCGTGTTTTACCGCGTTTTGCTGCGTTTTGCGTCTGAAACGTGGAAACTTTTGCGTCTGAACCCATTTTTTTGCTTCTGGAAAAACGAGGTTAAACGCAACTGCATAAAAACGGCAAAAAACTAGACTGTGTGCATGGATAAATAGGATAACATTGAATGAGTTCAGGAGCAGTTGAAAAAAGTGTCCAACTGCCTCTGAACACGCGGTTAAGTGCCCGTTCACACAGGGGCGACGCGACTTGCAGCGCGACTCGCAGACGCGACCTGCACACGACTTCAGCGGCGACTTGCAAAATGACTTCTGTATAGAAGTCAATGTAAGTCGCCTGAAGTCGCCCCAAAAATAGTACAGGAACCTTTTTCTAAGTCGGAGCGACTTGAGTCGCTCCTATTAGAACGGTTCCATAGTACAGAACAGAGCGCGACTTGTCAGGGGGCTAAGTCGCCCGACAAGTCGCGGTAGTGTGAACGGGCACTTACTGCGTCTCGTGTGCATGAGGCCTAAAAAGCTAATTTAATCTATTTACTGAATAAGCCGTGCTTTTATGTCAACCATAATACTTTATATGTTTCACCTTCCCAATGTAAAAGGACTTCCAATTTGTAAAACTACTTGACGCTGAGTTTTGTTTTTGTTTTTTCCAAAAGTTTCCAATTTTTTTTCCCATAAAAAAAATAAAAAAAATTTCCCATGGCTTCAAAATGTCCAGACATTTTAGATCTCAAGTCAGGAGTATGTAACACACACACTTCAGGGGTCAGGAGTATGTAACACACATACTTCAGGGGTCAGGAGTATGTAACACACACACTTCAGGGGTCAGGAGTAAGTACCGCACTGAGTTCAGGGACAAGGTGTAAGTAACACGCACAGTTCAGCAGTCAGGATTAAGTAGTACAGGGAGTTCAGGGATCAGAATGGCGTAATGCTGAGAGTTAAGGGTTCAGAATGAAGTAGTGCAGCGAGGTCAGGATTAAATAACGCAGAGAGTTCAGGGGTCAGGATGAAGTAATGCAGAGAGTTAAGGGGCCAGGATTAATGCACAGAGTTAAGGGCTCAGAATGAAGTAGTGCAGAGAGTTCCCGGGTCAGGATGTTGTAACGCAGAGAATACAGGGGTCAGGATGGTGTAACGCAGAGAATACAGAGGTCAGGATGGCGTAACGCAGAGAATACAGGGGTCAGGATGGTGTAACGCAGAGAGTTTAGGGGTCAGGATGAAGTAATGAAGAGAGTTCAGGGGTCAGGATTAAGTAACGCAGGGAATTCGGTGGTCAGGATTAAGTAATGGAGAGTTGAGGGGGGCAGGATTAAGTAACGCAGAGAGTTCAAGGGTCAGAATGGCATAATGCAGAGAGTTCAGTTGTCAGGCTGGCGTAATGCCGAAAGTTCAGGGGACAGGATGAAGTAATGCAGAGAGTTTAGGAGTCAGAATGCCGTAATGCAGAGGTCAGGGGTCAGGATTAAGTAATGAAGAGAGTTGAGGGGGGCAGGATTAAGTAACGCTGAGAGTTCAAGGGTCAGAATGGTGTAATGCCGAAAGTTCAGGGGTCAGGATAAAGTAGCGCAAAAATTTCAGGGGTCAAGATTAAGTAACGCAGGGAATTCAGTGGTAAGGATTAAGTAATGCGGAGAGTTCAGGGGTCAGGATTGGGTAATGCAAGGGTGTCAGGTGTAAGAGTTCAGGGGTCAGGTCTGCAGCAAGTTTCTCACAGATTGCAGCTTGTGCGTCAGTCATCCCCAAGGTCCAGCATTGTCCCCGGGAGCCGGCGGGTAGTGCGGTGTGAACGTTGCAGTGCGCAGGTACGCTGAGCAATCTTCAATATAAAAAAAGGCATGACTACAGTGGTTTGTGGGCGGTTGGCAGCATGAATTGCCATGCACGGCCCGCTAGTGATATGATATATGTGAACTGACGCTTGTTCAGTGTGACGAGTTGCGGCCTACGCAGTGCAAAGTTTAACACTACTCAGTTCCTGGGGACGATGCACAAGCCACAATCTTGCTGTGAGTGACAGAGTTGGGACCCCAGTTTCTTAGGGACTATCCCCGAGAGAGGGGGGATGAATGTTAAACCTTACCCTCCTAGCACTTTTGGAATGACTGAGAATTGCAAAGTTCTTCTCATCCAACATCAGCACCTGAACTCAAAAACGGGCACCGATTCCCCCAGACACCCTCTAGATCTAATGGAAAGTCTTCCCAGAAAACTAGAGGATGTTATAGCCACAAAGTAGCGCTAAATCTATACCCCCTCCTGTACTTTTATTGTAATGGGTGGAGCCTGTTGGGCCCCTCCCACAGCTCTGCACAGGCAGTGTCCAGCACAGTGATGTTATTGCTACTTTTACAAGATAATATCCGGGTTCGCAAAAGGTGTTTGGTGAACACGGGGTGGGTTTATATCCTGTGTGGCTACTGAGGAATATACTTTAAAAGAAATTTTGCTGTGAGCGGAGTTGAGCTTTAAGCCTCGCTGTCAGGCTGTGCTGACTTTATTAGACTTTCTGTAGTAGGCGCTCTCTTTCAGCACAGATCACAGCCTGGAACCTTTCTAGAAGACAAATGTCTGATTGCTGTGCCAGTTTGTTGTTCCTCATCTCTCCCTCCTATTAATATTTATGAATTTACTCATCTCCTTCAATCTGAGCCGCCAAGTCCTGTCCAACTCCGTGATTTTTTTAATATATTTTTTTTTTTTTTGCTCTCCTTCCGTCTATTGTTCTGCTGCGAGCGGCGTTGTGCGAGTGTGCGGCGCGGCACAGCTTGTTAAACCTCTTAATCATCTCAGCACACACAGCCCAATCGTGTCAATCTGTCATGAAGCTGAAACGCGGATTTTTTTCGGGACGGCGTTACATTATGAATATCAACAAAGACGATCGGCTGTTTGTTTTTTGTTTTTTAACCACTACAATACAGGGCACTTTCGCCCCCTTCCTTCCCAGCCCAATTTTCAGCTTTCATCGCTCTAGCGCTTTCAGTGACAATTGCGTGGTCATGCTACACTGTACCCAAATGAAATTGTTATCATTTTGTTCGCACAAATAGAGCTTTATTTTGGTGTTATTTATTCACGACTCCGTTTTTTTTTTTTTTTGCGATATAAGCGCAAAAATAGCGGAAATTTGGAAAAAAAACATTTTCTTTTTTCTATTTGAAAAGAAATCCAATAAAATCTAATTTTGTCATAAACTTTAGACAAAATGTATTCTGCTACATGTTTTTGGGAAAAAAAAAATTCCGTTAAGTGTATAATAATTGGTTTGTGTGATCACGGACATATGTACGCAAATGATCATGTACATATGTGTGCAGGTCATCACGTACATATGTGTGCAGATAATCATTGGGACATGTGATTTTAGTGGGACATATGTGGGGGACATGTTTTTATTATTAGGGACATGTATGTTTTGGGGACATGTGTGGGGACTGTGTTTGTACTGTGTGGTGTGTTGTGTGTTTACACTACACTGATGATCAGTGAGTAAAAAGCTGTAAAAAGCAGCCCATACTCACTGATCATCAGCCGGCTGCAGCGTTCTGCTCTCCTCTCCTCAGCGGTGACTTCCGTGTGAGGAGAGGAGAGCCGATTGCCTAGCAACCGGCTGTTTGTTTACATCACATGACGGCCGTGATTGGACACGGCCGTCATGTGATCAGGAGGGCCAATCACAGAGCCCTCCTGCCGATCTGAGATGTGCCGTGTCCGGGTGACACGAGCACATCGGGATCGCGCCGCTGCGCGGGCGCGCGCGCGCGATCCCGCTACTCCTGAATGACGTTCCTGAACGTATATATGCATTGGCCGGGTGGGAAGTGGTTAAAGAGGAGAAGCAAGATATTTAATTTCTGTATCTCTGTAAGGGCCCATTCACATGTACGCCACCCCTCTGAAAAGTGATCTGCGGTGGGTTACTTTTCAGAGGGTGTTTGACAGGCCTCGAAGGAAGCGATTGGATGCATTCACACCTGAGCATAGTGGGAACTCAGGTTCCTGCGCGCGTTTGTCATGCGTTTAACATGCGTCAGGACTACGGCAGCCCCATTCAAGTGAGTGCATGACATACGACAAAACCTAACGCCAGAACTTTTTCAGGCCCAGGGCATCGGGCGTTTTTTCAGTGTGCGTTTTTTGTCGCACTTGTAGTGAGTTTTGTTGCAGATGCGCATCCACTACCTGCCCTTGGGGTTGACATGGACTACTTTCAGGCCACCTCATGTAGCTTTATTGCAACAGTGCGGCCTCGCTGTATTGGATCACGAATATAAACTATATTGTCAAAAGTATTGGGGCGCCTTTACACGCACATGAACTTTAATGGCATCCCAGTCTTAGTTCGTAGGGTTCAATATTGAGTTGGCTCCACCCTTTGCAGCTATAACGGCTTCAACTCTTCTGGGAAGGCCGTCCACAAGGTTTAGGAGATGTGTCTATGTGAATGTTTGACCATTCTTCCTGTGCAGGACAGTCAATTTCCTCCACCCCACACTCACTCATCCATGCCTTTATGGACCTTGCTTTGTGCATTGCTCCAAATCATTTGGTGGAGGGGGGATTATGGTATGGGGTTTGTTTTTCAGGGGTTGGGCTGGGCCCCCCAGTTCCAGTGAAGGGAACTCTTAAAGAGGAAGTAAACCCTGATGGGTTTACTTCCTCTTTTTTTCCCTGCAAAGGTAAAGCATAATGGACTACTATGCATCGCATAGTAGCTCATTATGTGTCACTTACCTGACACAGGAGCCAGCGAAGTCGCCGCTGATCCCTGTAGTCCGCCGCGTCCATCTTGCTGGTGGCGTCTCGCAGCTCCGACCAATGACAGTGGCGAAGCCGCGATGACGTCACTCCCGCGCATGCGCACGGGAGTTGCGTCTCGCAGCTGCGACGCTGCCATTCGGCGAAGCCGCGATGACGTCACTCCCGCGCATGCGCACGGGAGTCGACAAATTAGGCAAATCCATTCTTGGACTTGCCGCATTTAGTGCGCCTGCGCGCCGCTGTCTACGGCGCATGCGCCGTAGACAGCGGTGCCCATTTTCGGGCAAATATCTCCTAAACCATATAGGTTTAGGAGATATTGCTTGGACCTACAGGTAAGCCTTAATCTAGGCTTACCTGTAGGTCAAAGTGGTTTGAAGGGGTTTACTTCCTCTTTAAGGCATCAGCATACCAAGACATTTTGGACAATTTTATGCTCCCAACTTTCTTGGGAACCATTTGAGGATGGCCCCTTCCTGTTCTAACATGACTGCCCACCAGTGCACAAAGCAAGGTCCATAAAGACATGGATGAGCGAGTTTGGGGTGGAGGAACTTGACTGGCCTGCACACAGGCATGTACTGGCCATTGGGACTACAGGGAGTTTCCCGGTGGGCCGATGGCTCAGTGGGCCGGTTTCAGTGACAAAGTAATGGCTGCGTGGCTCGCCCTCAACTTCACAAAGTGATGTGAGAAAGATGAGAAAAATACAGAGGAGAATAAGTGAAATATTAAAAGAGGTCAGTGAGGACTCCTTATGTTATGCTACTTATGTTTTTTTGCACGATTGCGTATAGTTTTATATACTGTTTTTGTGCTTGTTTGGAAAATTAAAGTGGGCTGGTCTGGATGAAGTCCAGGGCCAAATTTTTGTCCCAGTCCAGCCCTGCCTGCACAGAGTCCTGACCTCAACCCGATAGAACACCTTTGGGATGAATTATAGCAGAGACTGTGAGCCAGGCCTTCTCATCCAATATCAGTGCCTGACCTCAAAAATGCTCTTCTGGAAGAATGGTCAAACATTCCCATAGACACATCTCCTAAACCTTGTGGACGGCCTTCCCAGAAGAGTTGAAGCTGTTATAGCTGCAAATATTCAACCCTACGGACTAAGACTGGGATGCCATTAAAGTTCATGTGTGTCCCAATACTTTTGGCAAGATAGTGTGCAGTATCTATCAAAAGCGAGTATACTCTTAACATTTTTGTAGATATTTTCTTCTATCTTTTCATGTGACAACACTGAAGAAATGACACTTGTCTACAATGTAAAGTAGTGAGTGTACAGCTTGTATAACAGTGTAAATTTTCTGTCCTCTCAAAATAACTCAACACACAGCCATTAATGTCTAAACCGCTGGCAACAAAAGCGAGTACACCCCTAAGTGAAAATGTCCAAATTGGGCCCAAAGTGTCAATATTTTGTGTGGCCACCATTATTTTCCAGCACTGCCTTCACCCTCTTGGGCATGGAGGTCACCAGAGCTTCACAGGTTGGCACTCCAGTCCTCTTCCCCTCCCCCATGATGACATCACGAAGCTGGTGGATGTTGGAGACCTTGCACTCCTCCACCTTCCGTTTGAGGATGTCCCACAGATGCTCAATAGGGTTTAGGTCTGGAGACATGCTTGGCCAGTCCATCACTTTTACCCTCAGCTTCTTTAGCAAGGCAATGGTCATCTTGGAGGTGTGTTTGGGGTGGTTATGTTGGAATATTGCCCTGCGGCCCAGTCTCTGAAGGGAGGGGATCATGCTCTGCTTCAGTATGTCACAGTACATGTTGGCATTCATGGTCCCCTCAATGATCTGTAGCTCCCCAGCGCCGGCAGCACTCATGCAGCCCCAGACCATGACACTCCCACCACCATGCCTGACTGTAGACAAGACACACTTGTCTTTGTCCTCCAAACCTGGTTGCCCCCACACACGCCTGACACCATCTGACACCAAATACGTTTATCTTGGTCTCATCAGAGCACAGGACATGGTTCCCGTAATCCATGTCCTTAGTCTGCTTGTCTTCAACAAACTGTTTGTGATTATTGGTTCCTGTCTAAGTTGGCCCTCGTATGTATAAATATGGGTTAGGGACCTTAGATTGTAAGCTCCTTGAGGGCAGGGACTGATGTGAATGAACAGTATAATTGTAAAGTGCTCTGTATATGTATGTATTTATTTCAGGTACTTATATAGCGCCGTCAATTTACGCAGCGCTTTGCATATATATTGTGCATTCACATCAGACCCTGCCCCCCAGGAGCTTACTATCTAAAGTCCCTCATTTACATTCATACATACACATACTAGGGGCCAATTAACCTACCAACATGTTTTTGGCATGTGGGAGGAAACCAGAGTACCCAGAGGAAACCCACGCAGGCACTGGGAGGACATGCAAACCCCAGGTAGGTGGTGCCACGGTTGGGATTCGAACCAACGACCTTAGTGTTGCTAGGCGGAAGTAGCCAACCACTTAGCCACTGTGTGCTACATAAATACCTGTAATAATAATAATAATAATAATAATTTCTTCTTGAAGGTGATAAGTCATTTTTCAGGATAAACATACTGAATATGTTTTTTTTTTTTTTTTACATTTGTTAAAAGTATTAGTTTCTTATATAAAACTTAAACATAAAATAAAAAATTTCATTAAAAAAAAAGTAAAACACCCAGGAAGTTGTCTAATGCCGGGGTAACGAGGGATATAACCTGTATCATTGTATGAATATATCCTTCGCAAATATTTACAGCCACAAAGTAAGAATTGAGTGGGGCGCCCGGCGGCGAGTGTTGATCTGAGCGATGAGCCGCGCGCTGGGGAAGAGAGGCTTTTAGCGGCGTTCCTGTACCAGACGGAACAATTGTATTGTTCACTTTCAGAAACTGGAGAAAAAAAAAAAAAAAACAACCTTGAGAAGGTTTGCTAAAAGTGTGAAGCCTAATGGAGCTGAGGTGTCCGTCGCCATGGTTACTAAGTATTCACAGAAAGCACTAATGTTCCATATTCTGCTACAAAGTAACAAAGGAAGCCCCATTCCTGAAAAACAGACACAGCCTTAAAGGGGAACTGTGACCTTTTTATTTTCTTTTTTTTATTCTCTTTCAAGATATATGACACTGTGCGCATTAGGTAATTCAGAATCGGACCCACTGACACCAACAATGGGGCACTATTCCTCCCACTGACACCAACAATGGGGCACTATTCCTCCCACTGACACCAACAATGGGGCACTATTCCTCCCACTGACACCAACAATGGGGCACTATTCCTCCCACTGACACCAACAATGGGGCACTATTTCTCCCATTGAAAACACCAAGGATGGAGCACTATTCCTCCCACGGACACCAAGGATGAGGCACTATTCCTCCCACTGACACCAACAATGGGGCACTATTCCTCCCATTGAAAACACCAAGGAGGGAGCACTATTCCTCCCACGGACACACCAAGGATGAGGCACTATTCCTCCCACTGACACCAACAATGGGGCACTATTCCTCCCATTGAAAACACCAAGGATGGAGCACTATTCCTCCCACGGACACCAAGGATGAGGCACTATTCCTCCCACTGACACCAACGATGGGGCACTATTCCTCCCACTGACACCAACAATGGGGCACTATTCCTCCCACTGACACCAACAATGGGGCACTATTTCTCCCATTGAAAACACCAAGGATGGAGCACTATTCCTCCCACGGACACCAAGGATGAGGCACTATTCCTCCCACGGACACCAAGGATGAGGCACTATTCCTCCCACTGACACCAACAATGGGGCACTATTCCTCCCATTGAAAACACCAAGGATGGAGCACTATTCCTCCCACGGACACACCAAGGATGAGGCACTATTCCTCCCACTGACACCAACAATGGGGCACTATTCCTCCCATTGAAAACACCAAGGATGGAGCACTATTCCTCCCACGGACACCAAGGATGAGGCACTATTCCTCCCACTGACACCAACGATGGGGCACTATTCCTCCCACTGACACCAACGATGGGGCACTATTCCTCCCACTGACACCTAGGAGGCACAGTGGTGTAGTGGTTAGCACTCTCACCTAGCAGTAAAAAGGGTCGCTGGTTCAAATCCCAACCACGACGCTACCTGCTTGGCGTTTGCATGTTCTCCCTGTGCCTGTGTGGGTTTCCTCTGGGTACTCCGGTTTCCTCCCACACTACAAAGACATGCAGGTAGGTTAATTGGCTTTTGTCCAAAAATTTACCCTAGTATATGAATGGGGACCTTGGATTGTGGGGTCCTTGAGGGTAGGGACCAAAGTGAGTGTGCAATGTAGAATGTGCAGGGATAAGGACAATTGTAGACACACACTCAGGTTGAACTGGATAGACTGGTGTCTTTATTCAACCTTACTAACCAATAATGGGACACTATTCCTCCCACTGACACCAACAATGGGGCACTATTCCTCCCACTGATACCAATGATGGGACACTATTCCTCCCACTGACACCAATGATGGGACACTATTCCTCCCACTGACACCAATGATGGGACACTATTCCTCCCACTGACACCAATGATGGGACACTATTCGTCCCACTGACACCAATGATGGGACACTATTCCTCCCACTGACACCAATGATGGGGCACTATTCCTCTCAATCACACAAATGATGGGGCACCAATTTTCCCACTGATGCCAGGACATTTTCTTCTCCCAATGGTCACAGCCCGGCCACCCTAAAGTCTGAAGCACAATAAACCATCCCCTTGTTTAGAAAGTTTGGAGACCACCCCCGTATTAGAGGATAAGTTCACCTTTGGAACACATAACATGTTTCAGCTTCTGCACTTTCTTCGCTGCCCCCTTCCCCCTTCCCTGTGACAGCAGGCGGGGAATCCTCTCCCTGCACCCACTGTCACCATTTTCAAAACATGCAGGGCTCTGCCCACACAGCCACATTTCTTGTAAATGAATAGACTACAATTACCACCAGCCAATTATGAGGGATCAATTGATTTCACCCTTAGGCCCCTTTCACACGGACGGACCGTTCAGGTCTGCCTGTCAGTTTTTTACCTGAATGGGCGCTCCATGCAGGTCTATGGAGCGATGGATGTCAGCGGTTACCATGTCCGCGGCGCTGACATCCGATCCGCTAAAATCAGACATATGGCGATACGTTCGCATCTGTCCTGGCGGATCGGATGAGATCTGATGAAAACAGACATGCTGTCAGTTTTCGTCCGATCCCTCCATAGGAATCGGCGGCGCTCTGACAGGCCCCTACCCGCTCAGTGAGCAGAGACGGACCGGTCATCTGCCGGCTCAGCGGAGATGAATGGAGCGATCTCCTGCTGAGCTGGTGGACAGAGCTGAGGGGATCCGCCTTGTGGGAATGAGGCCTAAGTCCGGGATTGCTGCACTTCTCTCTTCTCTCGCTAGATGGCCCGGTACCTGGGGACACTAGATAAGACAAGGGCAATGCAAGGACAGTTTAGGAGTATATGGGGTATCTCAGCCAATAGGCAAGGGTTTTCTTAAACCTCTTGGCCTGCTGGGGGGAGCCTATCTATTTGGGTGGAGTCAGGTGATTGGAGTTCTGTGCCACTTGGACGGCTGTCTGGGTGGATGTGTGTTGTGCCGCCCGGGCTGCTAGACGGGAATTTGAACATCTGGCTGCGGGCCTATCCAGAAGCAAGAGAGCAGCGCAGGGTTGGGACTGCGCCTTGCATTCCAACCAGACGTGACGGTTCTGCCGGCCGGAGAACCTGTGATGGTCGGAGGTTGACGGGAAGCTCTTGCTAGTAAAGGACCAGCCTTATTACTATCCACCTTGTTACTCGGGACCATCGTAAGTAGCTGAAGTACCGAAGCAGTCTTCTAACCAACCGGGGACGGTGAAAAATCTGGATGCCAAGCCAGGGACCCAGAGGGGGGGGGGGGACGGGGTTTGGGTTGGTGACGCTTGAGGAAGATACTGAGTAACCTGATTGGAAGAGCTTAAGGAATTCAGTGGCAGTGAACCGGCAAGTCTAGTGAGAGAGACCAGAGAGACCAGGAGCTCAGTGGGTTGAGAATCTACAAGAAGTGATTGTAGAGGAAGTAAAGGAGTTAGTTACAGCTCATGTTAGAAACTGTTATAGGACTATTGCCATAGGAGACCGCACACCTACACGTGCAGATGTGGTGTCCCGCTGGATGCCTTTCCCTGCATGGCTGTCTACCTGTAGAAGTCTCGGAGTCTGACAATTAACATTGCAACTACTACAAGGCTGTCCTGGCCCTGACCCTCTCTCCCACAGTTCTGTCCAAGAGAAATAAATCTCTTTGCATTCAAGAAGTGTCTGGCGCCCATGAATCTATCTTACATCACACCTACTATGCCTTGTAACCCACTCTACACAGAAGGATGTCAGCTGTCCCTGGAAGTTCTCAATAGACTAAAGGAGGCCCAGGACCTTGCTACACTATGAAAGTGGAGTTACCTTTAAGGATCTTGTTTCTTACCTTCCACGTCTATACCAACCATGTCCATCATGGCTGCTTTTCCATAGCACCCAATGGGAGCTTCTACGCATGGCTGCTGTTCCATCCCCCCGTCTCTCTTTACCCCTCTTCCATGTCGACACTCCCAGTGCCATCCCAATACCAACCCATTTAAAAAAAAAAAAAAAGGTTCATGAAAGTTTTTCATTAGCTGTGGTGCAGTGGCAGGACATCCACAATGACAGTGTGGCACGCCATAAAGCAGGTGGGTGATTTGCATGCTGCTGGGCTCTACCATACAATTCACAATAAATGGCACCACAATGCTCTGCACATACAGCCCGGGTGTCACGGACATGGAGCACACACTGACACACGTGTGAAGGGGCCCTCGTGGTTTTCTCCCAGAATCCTCTGCCACTTCATTAAGGCTGGTAGGGCATGCAGTTGCATGACAGCCTGGATAGATACGAGATAGGCACCTGCGTTGCTGCTTGTCATCCATCCTGCTCGTTACGGATTACTGCGGATCTGAACGGTTTGACATCGCTGTCATCCAGACTCCCCCCCCTCCCCCGATCTCCTCTCTGCACACACCTGTATACTGCACCGCTGAGCCCGAATAATGAGGAACACCTGCTCCTTATTAATAAGAGGAGAGACATTAATCATTCCCAGCGATGTACACGGTGATACCCCAACAATGCTTTGTGATACAACAACCCCCCCCCCCCCAGAGCAAATCCGACATTCCCTCTTCTCCCAAAGTGTTTATTAAAATGGTTATAAAGCCTAAACCTTTTTTTACCTTCACCACTTATAGACTGGAAGATTTTCCCCCTTAATGACCAGGCCATTTTTTTTTTTTTTTTGCGATACCGCACTGCGCCGCTTTAACTGACAATTGCACAGTCGTGCGACCTTGTACCCAAACAAAATTGACGCCCTTTTTTTCCCCACAAATGGAGCTTTGTTTTGGGGGTATTTGATCACCTCTGCGGTTTTAATTTTTTGTGCTATAAACAAAAAAAGCGTAAATTTTAAGAAAAGAAAAACAATATTTTTTTACTTTTTGCTAGAATAAATTTTCCCCCCAAAAAAGTAAAAAAATGTCTTCATCAGTTTAGGTCAATATGTATTCTTCTACATATTTTTGGTAAAAAAAAAAAAAATATCGCAATAAGCGTATATTGATTGGTTTGCGCAAAAGTTATAGCATCTACAAAATAGGGTATAAATTTATGCCACTTTTATGGGTTTCTTTTTTTTTTTTTTAACATTTACTTGTAATGGCGGCGATCTGCGATTTTTAGCAGGACTGATATTGCGGCGGACGGATCGGGCGCTTTTTTTGGGACCATTGACATGTATACAGCGATCAGTGCTAAAGAAATGCATTGATTACGGTGTAAATGTCACTGGCAGGGAAGGGGTTAACACTAGGGGGTGATCAAGGGGTTAAATGTGTTCCCTGGGATGTGTTTCTAACTGTGGGGGGACTGACTGGAGGAGGAGAGAGATCGCTGTTCCTAATCGCTGGGAACAGCCGATCTCTATCTCCTCACAGTTCATGTGTGTGTAAAGGCAGGTGTCCCAATCAGCCATAACAATATGACCACCCACCTAATATTGAGTATTTGCTAAAACAGCCCTGATCCATTGGAGGCATGGACACTAAAGCAACATCCACATGAAT
>NW_027507786.1:7992468-8044968 GCF_037356315.1 Lithobates pipiens
TTCCTCATTTACACCCCAAAGTGTATTCCTTTGACAAAATGTTACAATGTTTATACTTAAGTTCCACTGCTAAAGAATGCTTTGATTCTTGGCAGACTGCCTGTTTTTTTCTCTTCCTTTCTTTTGAAGGCTGTGGCTTCAGAAGAGCAGAGAGAATTCTTTGTATAGAAAGCAGAGGTATGCGCACCCCAGAGCTCAAATGTGCGTGTATATATATTATATATATATATACACACACACACACACATACATACATACACACACTGGACATTTCAGTATTCATTTATTTTTAACAATTTTTTGAATAATTTTTTTTATAATTTCTTTATTGAAATATCAGGGGTCTAAAAACACCCATGATGTCTTGCTTTTGAGACAGAGAAAGGGACTGAGTGAAGAGATTTCCCAGTCCCTTTCTAGGCAGCGTCAGCCGCACTGGACAGTGAACGAATGGGAAGTGCTCTGTGCTGGGCGTCTTCCTATTCATTCACAAACTGAAGCATAGTGAACATTTTACTATGCTTCAGTTATGAATGAACCCAGTGAGTGATTGGTATTAAATAAAAGAATAGGAACAGGGACAGTAGGGGCGACGGCATATACTGGTACGATACTCTGTATTTTGCTCCTCCAGCGTCTGAATGCCGGCAGGAGAGAGAGAAGGAGAAGCAGACTTTCAGTGGCTGCAGGAGGTATATACAGATCTGATACAGTAAGCGTCGCCCCCCCCCCCCCCCTATTGCCCCTCCTGTCCAGGTTTCAGGAGTCAGCATAGGATTATGGTTTACCCATCACCTGGCAATCGATACAGGCACCTGTACCAGTTGCCAACCCCCAGATTAGGGTGTGCCCAGGCACACCTCCTGCGCACACCTATGATAGAAAGAAACGTGAAACACTTTTGTCAAGATCGCACTGGAAAAAAAATTGCGATAACGATTCTTGACGATTAATCGTGCAGCTCTACAAGGAATGTAAACATCCTTTGTAATAGGAATAGGACATGACAGGTCCTCTTTACAGTGAGATCTGGGGTCAAAAAGTCTCTGCATCTCTCCTCTAGGCTTGGAAGCCTGAAATCCCTCAAAAAAAAAAAAAAAAAAAAAAAAAAAAAAAAAGATTCCGGCTTCCCAGCGGCGGCATTTTCTCAAATGCAGAGGCTGGGCATGATGTCATAACATCGCACCCAGCCTCCGAACTATCATATAGACTCCGGGGGCCATCGGGCCCGCTGGAAATCCCTATGGTCAACACATCCAGGTGCTGGTCGGTTCCTCCTCTGGTTCGGCGATCGCAGGGGGCGAGCCAGGAGAAGCACTAAGCGTTTATTGATTTGCGCAAAATAGCGTCTACATATAGAGGATAGTTTTATGGCATTTCTATTAATATTTATTTATTTATTTTACTAGTAATGGCGGCGATTAGCAATTTTTATTATGACTGCGACATTATGGCGTACAGATCGGAAGATCGGACACTTTTGTCGCTATTTTGGGACCATTCACATTTATACAGCGATCAGAGCGATTAAAAATGCATTGATTACTGTGTAAATGTGACTGTCAGTGAAGGGGTTAACCACTAGAGGGCGCTGTAGGGGTTAAGTGTGTCCTAGGGAGTGATTCTAACTGGGGGGGGGGGGGGCTATGTGTGACACGACACTGATCACCGCTCCCGATCACAGCGACAGTGTCATTAGGAAGACCGGGGAAATGCTTGTTTACATTAGCATCTCCTCCTTCCTCCTCTCGATGAAACGATCGCGGGTATCCCCTTGGACATTGAGTCCGCGGTATCCGCGATCATTATCATGGAGCCCACGGCGGGCGTGCGCAAACCGCTTCTTAAAGGGCAATGTAGCGACATATATCGGCATGAGCCGGTCAGTAAGCTGTTAAGGAGAAAGCAAAAATGTTCCAAAGAGATAAGTTCTTTCCATCTTAAGCAGCACTCAAAAAACAATGGATCAATTTCAATCAGCCTACAAATAGCCGATTCGAATCTTCGAAGAGAATGAAATAGAATAGAAAATAGAAGGAATAGAATAAAAAAAAGGAGTATAATAAAATAGAGAAGAATAAAATAAAAGAAGCATATAATATAGAGTAAAACCAAACAGAATACAAAAAAAAAAAAAAATAGAATAAAAAAAAGAGATAGAATAGAAAATAGAATAGAATAAAATAGAAAGAGTATAACCATCTTCTGAAATTAATAGAATCAAATACATTTAAAAAATTCTAATTGATTTGAATTTGAATTAATGAAATAGATTCCGGAAACGTATTCAGGTAAACAACGAATCAAAAAAATAAAAATAAAAATGTCGACGTCTGATCGGCCTGCAGTCCATAAATTCTGTTGGTATGTTCCTTTACCTGTCCCGAGCCCAACTTTAAATACGTAATTATTACAGCAATATTTGTGCGCAGTTTTATTTTTGGAAATGAAAAGGAAAAAAAAAAAAAAAACTGCAGGAATTGTATGTCTCACCCCGCCGGTCGTAGGTCAGGAAGCGGGCGGTCCAGAGGCAGGCGGTCACTCAGATAGGCATTGTATCCGTAGTACTGAAACTGCTTCAGGGCAATCCTTCTATTCTCGGGACTGAGATCCTGACCCCAGTGGGAGAAGAGGGAGGAGTCTGTGAATGGTTCCACCACCACTTCCTCCGCCTTCTGCGGAGCCTCTGCAAAACAAAAAGGAGGGGGGGAGGGGCGTTAATATTTACAGCATGTGTGAGAAATTGTTATTGTGAATTAAAAGATAGTACAAGCAATTAAAAGTGTTAATACAACCCTGGACCCAAATGCAAAAGAAAAAAAAAAAGCTTAAAATCCAAGTCTTAAGCCTCATGCACACGATCGGACTTTATACAAAATTTCCCGTGGACTTTTGTACAAAAGGCGTTGGCCGTGAACTTGTATTGCATACACACAATCTGGCTTTTTAAGCCAACTTTCAACAAATCACGTGGTTTTTCTGCTCTTTACTGCCACCTTTGGTCAACTTCTGTATTGTTGTCTGATCTTTTGCATTGGTGTTTGTAAATTCCGATGGTTTTCTGTACACACGATCGGACTTTGCTGCATCGGACTTATGTTGTCGAAAAGTTTGTCCATTCGCACAGCCAACAAAAGTCAGATGAAAAAGTTTGCCCGATGGAGCGTACACACGGTCGGATGTTGCCTTAAAACAGCTAATTTGCATGTTTGTTGTCAAAAAGTCCAATCGTGTGTACTGCCCTTTAGAGGTTACTCTTCGTTAACTGGGGTATCAGCTCAGTGCCTGACCAGAATCACAATGAGCTTCCGTTTTTTTTTTCCTGCAATTGTTGTCCAGTATTGTCTTCAATTTCTGCCAGGATACAGTATAAGCCCTGATGAAGCGGGGGGTTCTGACCCACTGAAACGCGTTGGCTTTCCCATCTGGCCTTTTGGCGTGAGCAACAAAGTTTTACTGTACTCACTCTAGATCTGTGGTACCCTCATCCTTTCTACACTTTTGAGACTACAAATCCTAATTCATCCCTCCCCCCCCCCAACCTCACAAATCTGCAAAGCTATCTTAGCTTATTGGCTAGTAAGATGAGCACCATACTGTCTCCATATATCTCTCAGGAATTCCAGCAGCGAGAGCTCCCCCACCACCATTCACAGTTGTTCCGATTTTGATTTTCTTTTTAGAAACAAAGTAACACATCAAGAAAATTTACCACTGCATTTGAAATATGGCAAACGACATTGTGTGCTGTATTTGCAATTAGTTAGGAAATCACATACTTCTACTCCCAAAATGATGGCGTAACGTTGGCACAAAATGAAGACTCAAGTATGGATTGCGGTGTACAATAGACGCACACATTTTGGGTGGAGACCTCCTTGTATAAGGAATTACGGGTTCAAAGACTCTTTGATGTTTGGGAATGTTCTACTCAAAACCGGCCCATAGAAACTCAACAAAAGTGCAATGCTTTCTGTTTACTCCATGATATCGACTGCTAACCAATCATCCTCCAAATCGATGCTCCACTTTCTGCTTAAACTGAATTGCACTTACTAATCTAGTTAAGGCCTCCCCTTTCCATTTGTCGGCTACCTACTAGTCCAACCATCAGGGGCAGACTGACAACTCATGGGGCCCCCGGGCAATAGGAGATTATGGGGCCCCCAGGTAATCAGAGATTATGGGGCCATACAATATACACAAACACACACACACAGTATACACAGACATGTTTCTATTGGCTGAGAAGGTACTGGAGAGGTGGGGCAGCTATAATCTCTGGATTTTGAGGCCAAAAAAGATGTCGGTAAGCAGGGCTGGACTGGGACAGAAATTTGGCCCTGGACTTCATCCAGACCGGCCCACTTACATTTTGAGTGTCCCATCAGCACCACCTTACATCAGAGTGTCCCATTACCAGCCCCCTTACTTACATCAGAGTGTCCCATCACCAGCCCCATTACATCAGAGTGTCCCATCACCAGCCCCCTTACATCAGAGGGTCCCATCACCAGCCCCCTTACATCAGAGGGTCCCATCACCAGCCCCCTTACATCAGAGTGTCCCATCAGCAGCCCCCTTACATCAGAGGGTCCCATCACCAGCCCCCTTACATCAGAGGGTCCCATTACCAGCCCCCTTACTTACATCAGAGTGTCCCCTCACCAGCCCCCTTACATCAGAGTGTCCCATTACCAGCCCCCTTACTTACATCAGAGTGTCCCATCACCAGCCCCATTACATCAGAGTGTCCCATCACCAGCCCCCTTACATCAGAATGTCCCATTACCAGCCCCCTTACTTACATCAGAGTGTCCCATCACCAGCCCCATTACATCAGAGTGTCCCATCACCAGCCCCCTTACATCAGAGTGTCCCATCACCAGCCCCATTACATCTGAGTGTCCCATCACCAGCCCCCTTACATCAGAGTGTCCCATCACCAGCCCCCTTACATCAGAGTGTCCCATCAGCAGCCCCCTTACATCAGAGGGTCCCATCACCAGCCCCCTTACATCAGAGTGTCCCATTACCAGCCCCCTTACTTACATCAGAGTGTCCCCTCACCAGCCCCCTTACATCAGAGTGTCCCATTACCAGCCCCCTTACTTACATCAGAGTGTCCCATCACCAGCCCCATTACATCAGAGTGTCCCATCACCAGCCCCCTTACATCAGAATGTCCCATTACCAGCCCCCTTACTTACATCAGAGTGTCCCCTCACCAGCCCCATTACATCAGAGTGGCCCACTGAGCCATCGGCCCACCGGGAAACTCCCGCTAGTCCCGATGGCCAGTACATGCCTGTCGGTAAGGGACATTTCAGAGACAGATGTAAAAAAACACATACATTTTTACATACTGTTCCTGGTTTTACTGAGGCTGGCAACCCTGATGGGGCCCCCTAGTGGCATGGGGCCCTCAGGCAGTGCCCGAGTGGCCCAATGGTCAGTCCGCCCCTGCCAACCATCATCTATTCAAATGATTTATTATTTTTTTTAAGTTTTTAGTGCCTCCATCCATAGAGTTGCAGATCATATGACAACAGGTATGAAGCCACCCGCCCCCAGAACCAAATCAACACGGCAGAATTGGAATCAGTATCAAACGACGGTCAACTGACACGTATATCAAGAAAAAGGCAGAAAAACGCTGGAAATGCTGCACGTAGGGACTGGTGTACGCAATACAACTGCATGGAGGGACCATGGAGTTTTTATCAGTTTCCATGGGGAAGTATGTGGGCGTTAAGTTCTAACACTAGAGGAACAGACAAGGGAACAAGGGGAAGGACAAATACTACAATAACAGATGACTCTGGTAAGTGAAAGAAAGATGGAGGAGAAAGCAGAAAAAAAAAAAACAATTGTGCAATATTAGTAGTGAAGAACCTATTGTCTAAACCAGGGGTCTCCAACTTTTTAAATAAAGGGCCAGTTTACTGTCCTTCAGGCTTAAAGGGGGCCGGACTGTGCCCAGTGGGAGTAAACAATGCCTGATCTTTGGTATTAGGGGGAGAAATAGTTGGTGTCAGGGGACCCAATTTTTGTTGTCAGTGGAAGGAATTTTGCCCCATTGTTAATTTCAGTAATAATGCCATAAGGGCCAGAAAATGCAAGAAAAGGGCCACATCTGGCCCCAGGGCTGCAGTTTAGACCAGCTTTCTCCAAACCTGGCAGTTATTGAGCAAGGTATGTGTGGTAGTTCTGAGAGAATGAGAAGGCATTCCAGGAAAACCAAGTCTTCCCCTGTTCTTCCTCTTTCCGCTTCATAGTGTCAGGGCTGGGCTTAGCCCTTCCTTCTCTGAGCTGGCGGCTCAGCTATCGGCTAATTGCCACCCCCTATCTCTCCACAGCTACTCACCTGTTGACGATATCCTGCTCGTCAGACCTGCCTACTTAACCCGTCCAGCCCAGAGGATCTCTGCCTTCGCCTTAGTCAACATCACAGAGACTACCTCCTGCGATCCTCTTTAAAGACTTGCTTGGCTGACTTCCCTTCCAGCTCCAGATCCTGCTTGCTGTTCCACTACACTGATCCCTGACCTTCTGGCGTGGCTGACTATCCATTCCAGTTACCAAACTTTGGCTATGTTTTGACTACGTTTGTTCTATTTACTTTTATTATTAAACAAGTATGATTTAACTGTACTTCTGTCTTGGTCTGATTTCATGGTTTCTGACACATAGCAACTGTGAGTTTCTCCATCCGACGAGTCTCCTCAATTGCGACAAACCATGGACTCATTGATGGAGGCTCCATCTGTCTGTACGCCACATATTGTAGGCGGCTTAGACTTTACTTGACAAAAGAGGAGGGGGCGTGGCCTAGTGGCATGTCATTGGAGAGCCGCTGGCAGAGCTTGGAAGAGCCGGTGTACTATCATATACTGTTCCCCATCGGATAGTGTCCGCTGTGTACTGCGAATGCGCAGTACACAGCACACGCAGATTCCGAAAATAGCCGAGGATGAACGGCGCCTGCGCCGTGAGTCCAGGTTCTATCCCCACCATCCAAGTGGACATAGAGTTGGAATATAAAAGAGCCGAGGCCGAGCCCGAAGCGTGGCGAGCGAAGCATGCCCGCGAGGGGCCCTCTAATTTTACCGACCCTATGTCCGCTTCGATGGTGGGGCTACCACCTCCACTTACGGCGCAGGCGCCGTTCATCTTCGGAGATTTCCCGAAGCTTCGTCTGCTCCGTACTGCGCATGCGCAGTACGGGGCGGACACTATATGATGGCGGGACACTATCTGCCAGAACACCGGCAGCTTCCCCGTAACTTCACCAATGAAGATGGTGGTACTGGACTGATAGGGGGCAGAAGGGAAGCGAATCTCAGCAGAACAATGCTAGACTGGCTGGGCAGGTGGGTACCTTAACTCCTTAACTCTGCAATACAAACACACTGTACCTTAGGGGAGATTTACTAAAACTGTAGCGTGCAAAATCTGGTGCAGCTGTGCATGGTAATCAATCCGCTTCTAACTTCAGCTTTGACAATAAAACCTGAAAGCAGATTGGTTTCTATGCAGAGCTGCACCAGATTTTGCACTCTTCAGTATTAGTAAATCAACCCCTGTGTCTTTCTTGCTTTGACTTGCTGGCCAAATGTTGAGGCCATTTTTATTGTTAATCACATTCTCGCAACAAAAAAAAAAAAAAATGAAGAAAACTCTCTACATAAATTATAGCTAAAAGTGTTACAAATGTGAAATAATTTAAAGATACATTTAATTTGCAAACATTCCGGGTAAGGAGATATTTATCCCCTGATGCGTACAACTATACATAATCACAAACAACGCGTCGGCTAAATATTTAATAACCATTACCTCAACTGACCCAATAAAACATGCTGGAGATCATCTTAATGGTGGGGTGCAGAGTGCCTGCGGTATAATTAATATTGGATAAGGGCGGTGCGGCTATTGTTTTGCCGGCACTATAGGAGTTTTGGTTCCTGAATTATAGATAAAGTGTGAAGGGTGCTTTGTGCTGAGTCCCTCGGAATGGCGAAGGCTTTGAATAGAGAAATATAAGTTTACTTGAAAAACCTGCCAAAAACCTACAGGCCGGCTTCTGCCGTCGTTATGTTCACATAATCTTCTTCTAAGTACTCCGTTCTGCTGGAAGAGCAGAAATCAGATCAAGGAGCCATCTGACTTAAAGAGGACCCATCGATTACTTTACAGATCTGCATGAATAGATTCCTGACAGGTCACAATGTACTGATACAGTTTAAGGCAGGGGTAGGTAACCTCGGTCCTCCAGCTGTTTTTAAACTACAAGTCCCATGAGACATTGCAAGACCCTGACAATCACAGACATGACTCCTAGAGGCAGAGTCATGATGGGATTTGGAGTTTCCCCTCAGTTGGAGTGCCGAGGTTTCCTACCCCTGGTTTAAGGTCTTCAAATAGCTCAAATTTTTATCATGAAAATTCCATCTATGAGCTCCAGTCCAGTGAATTTGTCTAGGTTGAGATGATGTCATCAGTCTGCTGCCCCTCCAGTGATCCAGACTGCAACATTGTAACTTCCTAGGGGGGAGCCTGGAGATCAGACTACAAGATTGCAGATTGTCAGGGCTGGTTTAGCCCTTCCTTCTCTGAGCTGGCAGCTCAGCTGTCAGTTAATTGCCAGCTCCTATCTCTCCACAGTTACTCAGCTGTTGATGATATCCTGCTCGTCAGTCCTGCCTACTTAAAGAGGAAGTAAACCCTGATGAGTTTACTTCCTCTTTCATTCCCTGCAAAGGCAAAGCATAATGGACTACTATGCATTGCATAGTAGTCCATTATGTGTCACTTACCTGACACAGGAGCCAGCGATGTCACCGCTGTCCCCTGTAGTCCAACGCATCCATCTTCTCGGTGGGTCTCGCTGCCCCGCAGCTGTCATTCGGCGAAGCCGCGATGACGTCACTCCCGCGCATGCGCATGGGAGCCGACACGCGCAGCATCTTCGTCATTGACGATGCCGCGCTCAGTGTGCCTGCGCGCCGCTGTCTACGGTGCATGCGCCATAGACAGCAATGCCTGTCTTTCGGCAAATATCTCCTAAACCGTGTAGGTTTAGGAGATATTTCTTTGACCTACAGGTAAGCCTTAATCTAGGCTTACCTGTAGGTCAAAGTGTGTTGTAAAGGTTTACAACCACTTTAAGCCATCCAGTCCAGATGATCTCTGCCTTCGCCTTGGTCAACATCACAGAGACACTCTCCTGCATCCCTGTTAAAAGACTTGCTTGGCCGACATCCCTTCTGGCTCCAGATCCTGCTTGCCGATTTACTACGCTCATCTCCGGCTCCCTGACGTTTGGTTTGTCTGACTGTCCTTTCCGGTTCCTGAACTCTGGCTATGTTTTGACTACGTTTGTTCTATTTACTTTTATTATTAAACAAGTGTGATTTAACTGTACTTCTGTCTAGGTCCGATTCCATGGTTTCTGACACAGATGGTGGCTGGGCAGCTGATAAATACATAGACAGATGGTCTTTCCCCTGGGGAGGGAGTTCCCAGCCTGCCCCTGAGGCAACTAAAAGGACTGGGTTGCTACTAGGTTTCAGGATCTGCAGTGCTGGGACCTAGAAGCAGCACTGGATCTGACTTCAAGCTTTCTACAAGGCATCTGGTCTGGGAAATGATGGTTTCTCTCACTGAGTGGTATCTGGAGGAACTTGGAAGCAGGCAGCTCCCCTGGGGACTTTTGAGTAGAGACCCCTAAAAGTGATCTTTGTGATTGTGTAATGTTCTGAAAACAGCACTGGGTACTAGCAAATAGTATACATTGGAACAAGGTGTGAGGGAATAGACTGCTTGGCATCTACATTTACTTTGGGAGAAGATGTTCCTCTAGCTGTTTGCTAATCATTTTTGGAGAATCCCATGCCCCAAACCCTCTCCCGTTTCGAGTTCTTTAAGCAAAAATTTTTTTAGAATAAAACAAAAAAAAAGCCCTAGACTGTTTACTGAAGCCAAGGTGAATGAACTCTTGCACTGGGGACCTCTGTACCGCTTGGGAAAGAACCAGCATATGTAAGCAATATAAGAGCGCTGCACTTCCGACAGCCCGATCCCAAAGGATAGTAAGAAACGGCCTCATCCTCAGTTCCTCCCCAGCCATGCCTACTGACACGTTGCCCTGCCACTATGACCAACCCCCTGGGCTGTGGTGAAACTTACCAGGGAGTGTCACTGGGGAGAGGCCAAGGCCATTCCTTACTATCCTTTGAAATTGGGCTGTCTGGAGTGCGGCGCTCTTATATTGCTTACATATGCTACTTCTGGATGAGTATTAGAGACGCCAGCATCCATACCAATGTGGACCACCAGAGCAGAGACTTCAGTACTTTAGAGCAGTGTTTCTAAACCTTTTTTTCAGTCAAGGCACCCTTTAAAATGATAGGCAATCTCAAGGCACCCTCCAAAATTAAGAACAGTCTTGAGGCACCCTTTAAAATTATGGACAATCTTGAGGCACCCCATTCTAAAATGTAAAAACTACTCTAAGCCCTTGTACACACGGTCGGAGATTTCGGCAACCAAATCCATCAGATTTTGCCCGTCGGATTGAGTCAGATGGATTGTGTCCGAAACTGTTGCATACACACGGTCGGGCCAAGTTGGCGAAAAATCCGATCTTTCAGAACGTGATGGCGTAATTTCGTTACCATGGGACTACATTCAGGCTAGTAGCCAATAGCTTTGATGTAGGAATTTGATCTGAGCATGCGTGGCACTTGGTCCGATCAAAATGCTCTACACATGATCGGATTAGGTCCGTCCGGCCCAGTTGGTCGGGAAATCTTTCCAACATGTTGGAAATTTGGATCGGACGGAGATTCGGACGGAATCAGTCCGATGCATACCACACACAGTCGGATTATCTGACGACGCAGTCCGATAAGACTCATTCCGACAGATTCTCCGACCGTGTGTACAAGGGCTAATAGTTTTACATAATGCAAGAACATCAATACACATAGGACACCCAACATTAGAGGTGATTTACTCCTCCAAAGCAAATACACCTTTGCAAACTGGTACTGACTAGTATTCCAAGGTTTCTCTTCTCCCTCACTTTTTCTCCATCACTGAGCCAATGTGACCCCAAAGCTGATAGAGAGAGCCAAGGGAGGATCAAACAAGGATGCTATGTGGGCAACTAACATCCTTTATCAACGGATGATGTCATTGGTTGTTAGGAGGTTGTCAGGTAAAAGGTTTCAATGGTGCACAATGAAAACCTGTGGCTTTGTGTAATTACAGCGCCTTGCAAAAGTATTCACCCCCTTGGCTTTTTACCTATTTTGTTACATTACAGCCTTTAGTTCAATGTTTGTTTTTTTTAAATCTGAGTTATATGTAATGGATCAGAACACAATAGTCTAAGTTGGTGAAGTAAAATTAGAAAACTATATACATAAAACTATTTTTCAGAAATAAAAAACTGATAATTGGCATGTGCGTATGTATTCACCCGCTTTGTTGTGAATCCCATAAAAAGCTCTGGTGCCACCAATTACCATCAGAAGTCACATAATTAGTGAAATGATGTCCACCTGTGTGGAATCTAAGTGTCACATGATCTGTCATTACATAGACACACCTTTTTGTTAGGCCCCAGAGGCTGCAACACCTAAGCAAGAGGCACCACTAACCAAACACTGCCATGAAGACCAAGGAACTCTCCAAACAAGTAAGGGACAATGTTGTTGAGAAGTACAAGTCAGGGTTAGGTTATAAAAAAATATCCAAATCTTTGCTGATCCCTAGGAGCACCATCAAACCTATCATAACCAAATGGAAAGAACATGGCACAACAGAAAACCTTTCAAGAGATGGCCGCACACCAAAACTCACGGACCGGGCATGGAGGGCATTAATCAGAGAGATAGCACAGAGATCTAAGGTAACCCTGGAGGAGCTGCAGAGTTCCACAGCAGAGACTGGAGTATCTGTACATAGGACGACAATAAGCCGTACGCTCCATAGAGTTGGGCTTTATGGCAGAGTGGCCAGAAGAAAGACATTACTTTTGAGTTTGTGAAAAGGCACGTGGGAGACTCCCAAAATGTATGGAGGAAGGTGCTCTGGTCTGATGAGATAAATTGAACTTTTTGGCCATCAAAGAAAACTTTATTTCTGGCGCAAATCAAACACATCACATCACCCAAAGAACACCATCCCCACTGTGAAACATGGTGGTGGCAGCATTATGCTGTGGGGATGTTTTTCAGCAGTCGGGAGAGGGAAACTGGTCGGGGTTGAGGGAAAGATGGATGGTGCTAAATACAGGGATATTCTTGGGCAAAAGCTGTACCCCTCTGTGTGTGATTTGAGGCTAGGACGGAGGTTCACCTTCCAGCAAGACAATGACCCCAAACACACTGCTAAAGCAACACTTGAGTGGTTTATAGGGGAAACATGTAAATGTGTTGGAATGGCCTAGTCAAAGCCCAGACCTCAATCCAACTGAAAATCTGTGATCAGACTTAAAGATTGCTGTTCACAAGCGCAAACCATCCAACCTGAAGGAGCTGGAGCAGTTTTGCAAGGAGGAATGGGCAAAAATCCCAGTGGTAAGATGTGACAAGCTCATAGAGACTTATCCAAAGAGACTTGGAGCTGTGATAGCCGCAAAAGCTGGCTCTACAAAGTGTTGACTTTAGGGGGTTGAATAGTTATACACATTGACTTTTTCAGTTATTTTGTCCTATTTGTTGTTTGCTTCACAATAAAAAATAAAAAACATCTTCAAAATCGTGGGCATGTTCTGTAAATTAACCACCTCAGTACAGTGCAGTTACACCCCCTTCCTGACCAGACCAATTTTCAGCTTTCAGCGCTCTCACAGTTTGAATGACAATTACTCAGTCATGTAACACTGTACCCATATGAAACTTGCGTCCTTTTTTCCACACAAATAGAGCTTTCTTTTAGTGGTATTTAATCACTAGTGGGGTTTTTATTTTTTGTGCTATAAATAAAATAAAACGTAAATTTTGTGAAAAAAATGCCTTTTTCTTAGTTTCTGCAATAAATTATTGCTAATTAGTAATTTTTCTTCATAAATTTTGGCCAAAATTTATACTGCTACATATCTTTGGTACAAATAACCCACATTAGTATATATTATTTGGTCTTTGTGAAAGTTATAGAGTCTACAAACTATGGTGCCAATCACTGAAAATTGATCACTTCTGATCAGGCCTTCAGTACATCAGGTGTATCTCATTTTTTGAGACACTAACAAGTCAGGAAAGTACAAATACCCCCCAAATGACCCCTTTTTACAAAGTAGACATCCCAAGGTATTAAGTAAGTAGCATGGTGAGTTTTTTTAAGTTGTCATTTTTTCCCACAATTCTTTGCAAAATGAAGATTTTTTATTTTTTTTTTATTTTTTTTTACTAAATTGTCATATTATCAGGTTATTTCTCACACACAGCATATGCATACAACAAATTACACCCCAAAATACATTCCGCTACTCTTCCCGAGTACGGCGATACCACATGTGTGAGACTTTTACACAGCCTGGCCACATACAGAGGCCCAACACTGATGTAGTACCTTCAGACGTTCTACGAGCAAAAATGACGCATCTCATTTCTCAACCACCTATTACACTTTTGAAGTCCCTGGAGTACCAGGACAATGGAATTTCCCATAAAATGACCCCATTTTGGAAAGCAGACACCCCAACGTATAATCTGTGAGGCATAATGAGTCTTTTGAATGGTTAATTTTTTTCCAGAAGTTTTTGGAATATGTGGAAAAAAATTAAAACGCATTTTTTTTTTACACAAGTTTGTCAATTTATAAGATATTTCTAACACATAGCATGTATATAGCAAAAATTACATCCCAAAATACATTCTGCTACTCTTCCCGAGTACGGCAATACCACATGTGTGATACTTTTACACAGCCTGGCCACATACAGAGCACTAACATTGATGTAGTACCTTCAGACGTTCTACGAGCAAAAATTACGCATCTCGTTTCTCAACCACCTATTACACTTTTGAAGGCCCTGGAGTACCAGGACAATGGAATTTCCCATAAAATGACCCCATTTTAGAAAGCAAGCACCCCAACGTATAATCTGTGAGGCATAATGAGTCTTTTGAATGGTTATTTATTTTCCAGAAGTTTTTGGAATATGTGGAAAAAAATTAAAACGCATTTTTTTTTTACACAAAATTGTCAATTTATAAGATATTTCTAACACATAGCATGTATATAGCAAAAATTACACCCCAAAATACATTCTGCTACTCCTCCCAAGTACGGCAATACCACGTGTGTGACTTTTACACAGCCTGGCCACATAGAGAGGCCGAACATTGAAGTAGTACGTTCAGGCGTTCTAGGAGCATAAATGACACATCTTATTTCATTCCTACCCATCACACTTTTGAAGGTCCTGGACCACCAGGACAGTGCAATTACCCACAAAATGACCCCATTTTGGAAAGCAAACACCCCAACGTATATTCTATGAGACATGGGCTGCAAATAGGTACTCGGGTACTCTGATGGGCTGGAGATAGGTACTCGGGTACTCTGATGGCCTGGTGACAGGTACTCGGGTACTCTGATGGCCTGGTGACAGGTACTCGGGTACTCTGATGGCCTGGTGACAGGTACTCGGGTACTCTGATGGCCTGGTGACAGGTACTCGGGTACTCTGATGGCCTGGTGACAGGTACTCGGGTACTCTGATGGCCTGGTGACAGGTACTCGGGTACTCTGATGGCCTGGTGACACGTACTCGGGTACTCCGATGGCCTGGTGACAGGTACTCGGGTACTCCGATGGCCTGGTGACAGGTACTCGGGTACTCCGATGGCCTGGTGACAGGTACTCGGGTACTCCGATGGCCTGGTGACAGGTACTCGGGTACTCTGATGGCCTGGTGACAGGTACTCGGGTACTCTGATGGCCTGGTGACAAGTACTCAGGTACTCTGATGGCCTGGTGACAAGTACTCAGGTACTCTGATGGCCTGGTGACAAGTACTCAGGTACTCTGATGGCCTGGTGACAAGTACTCTGATGGTTTGGTGACTGGTATTTGGGTACTCTGAAGGGCGGTGACAGGTACTCATATGGACTGTGACAGGTACTCGGGTACTCAGATGGACTGTGACAGGTACTCAGGTACTCAGATGGACTGTGACAGGTACTCTGGTACACAGATGGACTGGAACAGGTACTCGGGTACTCAGATTGACTGTGACAGGTACTCGGGTACCCTGATGGACTGTGACAGGTACTCGGGTACCCTGATGGACTGTGACAGGTACTCGGGTACCCTGATGGACTGTGACAGGTACTCGGGTACCCTGATGGACTGTGACAGGTACTCGGTACTCTAATGGACTGTGACCGGTACTCGGTACTCTAATGGACTGTGACCGGTACTCGGTACTCTAATGGACTGTGACCGGTACTCGGTACTCTAATGGACTGTGACAGGTACTCGGTACTCTAATGGACTGTGACAGGTACTCGGGTACCCTGATGGACTGTGACAGGTACTCGGGTACCCTGATGGACTGTGACAGGTACTCGGGTACCCTGATGGACTGTGACAGGTACTCTGGTACCCTGATGGACTGTGACAGGTACTCGGTACTCTAATGGACTGTGACAGGTACTCGGTACTCTAATGGACTGTGACCGGTACTCGGTACTCTAATGGACTGTGACCGGTACTCGGTACTCTAATGGACTGTGACAGGTACTCGGTACTCTAATGGACTGTGACAGGTACTCGGGTACCCTGATGGACTGTGACAGGTACTCGGGTACCCTGATGGACTGTGACAGGTACTCGGGTACCCTGATGGACTGTGACAGGTACTCGGGTACCCTGATGGACTGTGACAGGTACTTGGTACTCTAATGGACTGTGACAGGTACTCGGGTACCCTGATGGACTGTGACAGGTACTCGGTACTCTAATGGACTGTGACCGGTACTCGGTACTCTAATGGACTGTGACCGGTACTCGGTACTCTAATGGACTGTGACAGGTACTCGGTACTCTAATGGACTGTGACAGGTACTCGGGTACCCTGATGGACTGTGACAGGTACTCAGGTACCCTGATGGACTGTGACAGGTACTCGGGTACCCTAATGGACTGTGACAGGTACATTACATAGACACACCTTTTTGTTAGGCCCCAGAGGCTGCAACACCTAAGCAAGAGGCACCACTAACCAAACACTGCCATGAAGACCAAGGAACTCTCCAAACAAGTAAGGGACAATGTTGTTGAGAAGTACAAGTCAGGGTTAGGTTATAAAAAAATATCCAAATCTTTGCTGATCCCTAGGAGCACCATCAAACCTATCATAACCAAATGGAAAGAACATGGCACAACAGAAAACCTTTCAAGAGATGGCCGCACACCAAAACTCACGGACCGGGCATGGAGGGCATTAATCAGAGAGATAGCACAGAGATCTAAGGTAACCCTGGAGGAGCTGCAGAGTTCCACAGCAGAGACTGGAGTATCTGTACATAGGACGACAATAAGCCGTACGCTCCATAGAGTTGGGCTTTATGGCAGAGTGGCCAGAAGAAAGACATTACTTTTGAGTTTGTGAAAAGGCACGTGGGAGACTCCCAAAATGTATGGAGGAAGGTGCTCTGGTCTGATGAGATAAATTGAACTTTTTGGCCATCAAAGAAAACTTTATTTCTGGCGCAAATCAAACACATCACATCACCCAAAGAACACCATCCCCACTGTGAAACATGGTGGTGGCAGCATTATGCTGTGGGGATGTTTTTCAGCAGTCGGGAGAGGGAAACTGGTCGGGGTTGAGGGAAAGATGGATGGTGCTAAATACAGGGATATTCTTGGGCAAAAGCTGTACCCCTCTGTGTGTGATTTGAGGCTAGGACGGAGGTTCACCTTCCAGCAAGACAATGACCCCAAACACACTGCTAAAGCAACACTTGAGTGGTTTATAGGGGAAACATGTAAATGTGTTGGAATGGCCTAGTCAAAGCCCAGACCTCAATCCAACTGAAAATCTGTGATCAGACTTAAAGATTGCTGTTCACAAGCGCAAACCATCCAACCTGAAGGAGCTGGAGCAGTTTTGCAAGGAGGAATGGGCAAAAATCCCAGTGGTAAGATGTGACAAGCTCATAGAGACTTATCCAAAGAGACTTGGAGCTGTGATAGCCGCAAAAGCTGGCTCTACAAAGTGTTGACTTTAGGGGGTTGAATAGTTATACACATTGACTTTTTCAGTTATTTTGTCCTATTTGTTGTTTGCTTCACAATAAAAAATAAAAAACATCTTCAAAATCGTGGGCATGTTCTGTAAATTAACCACCTCAGTACAGTGCAGTTACACCCCCTTCCTGACCAGACCAATTTTCAGCTTTCAGCGCTCTCACAGTTTGAATGACAATTACTCAGTCATGTAACACTGTACCCATATGAAACTTGCGTCCTTTTTTCCACACAAATAGAGCTTTCTTTTAGTGGTATTTAATCACTAGTGGGGTTTTTATTTTTTGTGCTATAAATAAAATAAAACGTAAATTTTGTGAAAAAAATGCCTTTTTCTTAGTTTCTGCAATAAATTATTGCTAATTAGTAATTTTTCTTCATAAATTTTGGCCAAAATTTATACTGCTACATATCTTTGGTACAAATAACCCACATTAGTATATATTATTTGGTCTTTGTGAAAGTTATAGAGTCTACAAACTATGGTGCCAATCACTGAAAATTGATCACTTCTGATCAGGCCTTCAGTACATCAGGTGTATCTCATTTTTTGAGACACTAACAAGTCAGGAAAGTACAAATACCCCCCAAATGACCCCTTTTTACAAAGTAGACATCCCAAGGTATTAAGTAAGTAGCATGGTGAGTTTTTTTAAGTTGTCATTTTTTCCCACAATTCTTTGCAAAATGAAGATTTTTTATTTTTTTTTTATTTTTTTTTACTAAATTGTCATATTATCAGGTTATTTCTCACACACAGCATATGCATACAACAAATTACACCCCAAAATACATTCCGCTACTCTTCCCGAGTACGGCGATACCACATGTGTGAGACTTTTACACAGCCTGGCCACATACAGAGGCCCAACACTGATGTAGTACCTTCAGACGTTCTACGAGCAAAAATGACGCATCTCATTTCTCAACCACCTATTACACTTTTGAAGTCCCTGGAGTACCAGGACAATGGAATTTCCCATAAAATGACCCCATTTTGGAAAGCAGACACCCCAACGTATAATCTGTGAGGCATAATGAGTCTTTTGAATGGTTAATTTTTTTCCAGAAGTTTTTGGAATATGTGGAAAAAAATTAAAACGCATTTTTTTTTTACACAAGTTTGTCAATTTATAAGATATTTCTAACACATAGCATGTATATAGCAAAAATTACATCCCAAAATACATTCTGCTACTCTTCCTGAGTACGGCAATACCACATGTGTGATACTTTTACACAGCCTGGCCACATACAGAGCACTAACATTGATGTAGTACCTTCAGACGTTCTACGAGCAAAAATTACGCATCTCGTTTCTCAACCACCTATTACACTTTTGAAGGCCCTGGAGTACCAGGACAATGGAATTTCCCATAAAATGACCCCATTTTAGAAAGCAAGCACCCCAACGTATAATCTGTGAGGCATAATGAGTCTTTTGAATGGTTATTTATTTTCCAGAAGTTTTTGGAATATGTGGAAAAAAATTAAAACGCATTTTGTTTTTACACAAAATTGTCAATTTATAAGATATTTCTAACACATAGCATGTATATAGCAAAAATTACACCCCAAAATACATTCTGCTACTCCTCCCGAGTACGGCAATACCACGTGTGTGACTTTTACACAGCCTGGCCACATAGAGAGGCCGAACATTGAAGTAGTACGTTCAGGCGTTCTAGGAGCATAAATGACACATCTTATTTCATTCCTACCCATCACACTTTTGAAGGTCCTGGACCACCAGGACAGTGCAATTACCCACAAAATGACCCCATTTTGGAAAGCAAACACCCCAACGTATATTCTATGAGACATGGGCTGCAAATAGGTACTCGGGTACTCTGATGGGCTGGAGATAGGTACTCGGGTACTCTGATGGCCTGGTGACAGGTACTCGGGTACTCTGATGGCCTGGTGACAGGTACTCGGGTACTCTGATGGCCTGGTGACAGGTACTCGGGTACTCTGATGGCCTGGTGACAGGTACTCGGGTACTCTGATGGCCTGGTGACAGGTACTCGGGTACTCTGATGGCCTGGTGACAGGTACTCGGGTACTCTGATGGCCTGGTGACAGGTACTCGGGTACTCTGATGGCCTGGTGACAGGTACTCGGGTACTCTGATGGCCTGGTGACAGGTACTCGGGTACTCCGATGGCCTGGTGACAGGTACTCGCGTACTCTGATGGCCTGGTGACAGGTACTCGGGTACTCTGATGGCCTGGTGACAAGTACTCAGGTACTCTGATGGCCTGGTGACAAGTACTCAGGTACTCTGATGGCCTGGTGACTGGTATTTGGGTACTCTGAAGGGCGGTGACAGGTACTCATATGGACTGTGACAGGTACTCGGGTACTCAGATGGACTGTGACAGGTACTCTGGTACACAGATGGACTGGAAAAGGTACTCGGGTACTCAGATGGACTGTGACAGGTACTCGGGTACCCTGATGGACTGTGACAGGTACTCGGGTACCCTGATGGACTGTGACAGGTACTCGGGTACCCTGATGGACTGTGACAGGTACTTGGTACTCTAATGGACTGTGACAGGTACTCGGGTACTCTAATGGACTGTGACAGGTACTCGGGTACCCTGATGTGCCATGACAGGTACTCGGGTACCCTGATGTGCCGTGACAGGTACTCGGGTACCCTGATGTGCCGTGACAGGTACTCGGGTACCCTGATGTGCCGTGACAGGTACTCGGGTACCCTGATGTGCCGTGACAGGTACTCGGGTACCCTGATGTGCCGTGACAGGTACTCGGGTACCCTGATGTGCCGTGACAGGTACTCGGGTACTCTGATGTGCCATGACAGGTACTCGGGTACTCTGATGGGCCGGGACAGGTACTCGGGTACTCTGATGGGCTGGGACAGGAACTCGGGTACTCTGATGGGCCGGGACAGGTACTCGGGTACCCTGATGGGCCGGGACAGGTACTCGGGTACCCTGATGTGCCGTGACAGGTACTCGGGTACCCTGATGTGCCGGGACAGGTACTCGGGTACTCTGATGGGCTGGGACAGGAACTCGGGTACTCTGATGGGCCGGGACAGGTACTCGGGTACCCTGATGGGCCGGGACAGGTACTCGGGTACCCTGATGTGCCGTGACAGGTACTCGGGTACCCTGATGTGCCGGGACAGGTACTCGGGTACCCTGATGTGCCGGGACAGGTACTCGGGTACTCTGATGTGCCGGGACAGGTACTCGGTTACTCTGATGTGCCGGGACGGGTACTCTGATGGGCCGGGACAGGTACTCGGGTACTCTGATGGGCCGGGACAGGTACTCGGGTACTCTGATGGGCCGTGACAGGTACTCAAATACTCTGATGGGCTGTGACAGGTACTCAAATACTCTGATGGGCTGTGACAGGTACTCTGATGGACTGTGATTGACAGGTACTATGAGGGGTGGTAACAGGTCCTCTTTATTGGGGGGGGGGCAATCAGTATGTTTGGTGTACACTGTATGCGGTAACGAGATGTTACCGCAATCTCCTCCTCACACACGATCGGTGTGTGAGGAGGAGAACCCGGTAACATCCCGTTACCGCGGTTTGTTTACATTTGAGTGATCGGCTGTGAAAGGATCACAGCCGATCACGTGGGTAAACAGCCGGCCAATGGCTGTTTACCAGCGTCGGTGACAAGCAGTGTTCCCGGGGAACACGCCGCCACCGACGTGCACGCGCAGCGCGCTCGCGATCGCGCGCATGCGCCGTGCACGTTCGGGGTGTTACCATCTGTGATCGGCCGTGACTTCATCACGAATGGCTGTTCACCCCCTTCGGTGGCGAGCGGCGTCTCCGTGACACGCCGCCACCGAAGAAACAGGGATGCGCGCGCACGATCGCGCGCATTCCCTGTTTAAACGGGAGGCCGTCATATGACGGCCTCCCGCCACAATAGCTGCGCCGCCTGGCCGTCATTTGACGGCCGGCGGTCAGCTACTAGTTAAATGGTGCAAATCCTCAAACAATCCATGTTAATTCCAGGTTGTGAGGCAACTAAACACGAAAAAATCGCAAGGGGGGGGGGCAGGGCTGGACTTACCATTGGGCTTGACTGGGCTCAAGCCCATGGGCCCCACCCAATAGGAGGCCCCGCAGGCCCTGCCGAGATACATAGCCGAGTGTACTCCGCCCTATGAGGAACATAACACAGGGACTGGGCGTGACTGTGAGCCGAGCCGAGCCGAGCCGAGTACACTCGGCTACTCTCGGCTCTGCTCGGGACTGCGAGAGGACCCAAGAGTTACCGAGAGGACCCGAGAGACACTGAGAAAACCCGAGAGCCGCCGAGAGCCGCCGAGAGCCACCGAGAAGACCTGAGAGCCGCCGAGATACACAGGCTCTGTATCTCGGCGGCGCCATTTTTAAACTTCAAGACTGAAATGACAAGGCTGCAAATGACACTGGTGCAAGGCTGCAAATGACAAGGCTACACTGACAAGGCTGCAAATGGCACTGGATGGCTGCAATGACACTGGACAAGGCTGCAAATGGATGGGCAAGGCTGCAGATGGATGGGCAAGGCTGCAGGCAGACACTGATAAGGCTTCATTGATGGGCATTTAAATCTAAGTTTTTTCCTTAATCTTCCCTCCTAAACTTGGGGTGCGTGTTATACGCCGCCACGTGTTATACACTGATAAATGTGGTAATATATACAAGGTAGGGCCCGAAAGTGGATCAAGCCCAGGGGCCCCGCCACCCTAAGTCCTGCCCTGGGGGGGGGGGGGGGTGAATACTTTTGCAAGGCACTGTATAAGGAAGGCGTCATCTACCCTCTAGCACAGCCTTTCTCAACCTTTTCAACACAGAGGAACCCTTGAAATAGTTCTCCGGTCTCGGGGGAACCCCTGCTAAAAATTTGAAATCTACAACTCATGATACATCGGTGTGATAGTCAGTGGGAAGAACGGTCCTTACACTTATGGTGATTGGGAAGAATTACCTCCTTACAGATAGCTAAAAAGATCAATGGAGTCAGTGGGAACTTATCTGGGAGGCAAAAATTACCCAATGCTGAAGGAACCCCTAGCAACCTCTGGGGGAACCCTGGTTGAGAATCACTGTTCTAGCGTGTATAACTTTTTTTGGCAATTTTTAGGCATTTTGATAAGACACCCCAGAAGAAACCTCAAGGCACCCTGGTTGAAAAAGGCTGCTTTAGAGCGGTGTTCCAAGCATTTCAATACAGGTCGAATTGGGAAAGAACCAGTCAGAGGAGCTCTAGGCTCCCCCCACCCAAAAAAAAAATTAAAAGTCAGCAGCTACAAATACTGTAGCTGCTGACTTTTAATATAAGAACACTTACCTGTCCAGGGATGTAGCGATGTCAACACCCGAGCCAATTCTTTAATTGGCTTCAGGTGTAGACATCTGAAGTAAGGGAAAATAGGCAGTGAAGCCTTGCGGCTTTACAGCCGTTTTCCTACTGCACATGTGCGAGCTGCGGTATGCCTTGTAAATGGCCCCGTAGTCTTCTGGGACCTGTGATGTGGGAGCGGGTACCTGTCAAAACCAGGTACTCTCTCCCCCACCCCCCCCCCCCCCCCTCAAAAGGTGCCAAATGCGACAGTGGGAGGGGGATGCAAACAAGTGGAATTCCCCCTTTTGGGTGAAGTTCCGCTTTAAACTCAGCAGCCCTTGTGAGGGTTGCGCTAGAAAGTATGCAACAGAAATTGAGACCTCCGGCGTGCCGACAGATATCTCAGCTGAAGGCAGAAGCCCCTTTAACCTTTTTAAAAACAACTTTGCAGTGCATGCAGCCGGCATGTCTTGCATACATAAAAAGCGCTGAATTATTAAAGAAGCATTAAGCAGAGCTGCTCAGATATTACACGGCTGAACGCCTTCCCCTCCATTACCTCCACCATGTACATGTTTCCCGTTAAACAGAACTACGCCTTTAAAAAACGCAGCGGCAGCAATTATAGAGCAGCGTCGAGCATCTGACGGCGATTACCCTTTTAGTGAAATTGCATATTTGCATTATACAGCCGAAATGGTATCAATTCCCTAATGCGATTCCAGCTTGAGCCAGATTAGATTAGTACGGGTAATTTTCTGGGAGGAAACCAGTGAGAAATAGGTAAATGCTTCACTTTTTCTTTTTTTTTCTTTTTTCTTTTAGGATTTAAATGTAATTATGTTTTAATGTTAGTAAACTGGGAACATAAAAAATACTGTAGCAAATTTAGAGTTCTAGAAACTTTTTTTTTTTTTAATTAGCTACAGTTTTTTTTTTAAGTTCATTACTGTATACTGAAAGTCTTTATTAGTAGTTAAAATCAACGGCCAGGACTGCTTAAAACATTAATAAACCTAAAGCTAAATATGTCATATATTACAGCTTTCTAATCAGATGTGGTGGTGGCTGCACTATTTTAGTTTTTAGGCTTTTTTTGTCCTCTGTTTTCACCTGGTGATCCGGCCATTAAACACACCTCCTGTATTAGAGCGCCCCCCTCTGGATGAATGAGCACGGGGGGACCAGTAGACAGCAGCATTGCCAGTCTGGGAGGAGGGGGGGTGATAGATGTACCAACAGATACCCAGGGGTCTTAAACTAGTAAACTACAAGTCCCATCATGCCTGTGGGAGTCAAGCCTTGCAATGCCTCATGGGACTTGTAGTTCCGCAACAGCTGAAGGGCCGTCAGTTTGAGACCCCTGAAATACATCAAACTGAAGCCAAACTCCAGTTTACACTTTATAAGCAGCTATATCAGTTTTTTTTTCCTTTTGTCTAAAGTTTATATATAAATTAAAACTGATCATTGTAAGCACCCCTGTCGATGGTAAATTGTTTGTCTCTTCCATGTAAACTGATACATTGTGCTGTCAAAAACAACAGACTTACTGGGTTGATCACCAGATGGAAATAGGAGGAAAAAAAAAAGTAAAAAAAGAAAACTAATGCAGCCATCACATGTAAGAATTAGTAAGCTGCAATGTAATACATGTTTGGTTTTGTGTTCAATAGCGCTTTAAAACCAGACTCCAGCCAGAAGTCCCCGGGGTTTGATTTTATTATTACATAAAACATTCATGTTTTTATTATTATGCGCTCTTTAGCCACTTTCACAAGGCTCGGTCTGCTCCATTCAGCGGGGAATTCATGAACAGATTGGAGAAGAACAGAACGGAACCGTTTAGCTCCATTTAAAACTGGAGCTTTCGGGGCCCATATTTGATCTATGGGCCATCAAATGTAAACAAACTTGTGTTTGTTTACATCAACAGTCTCCAATCCATCTAGATTAGGTCCAGAAATAAAGACAGACCTCTTCCAATTTTTTTCCTGAATGGGACTCAGAGGTGGCAACTGTGGCGCCTTTCTAGGGCATGCCAAACCACATGGTGCTGCAGCACCATTTAAACAAATGGTCGGGGGCTTCTTTCCCATCATTTCTCGCAGGTACTGAAGACCATTGACATGCATGGACTGCCCCCAGCCCAGAATTCAGCTGCACACAGATATGAACCAAGGGTGAGGCAGGCCAGTCCTCAAGTTGACTGAGACAAGTTCTTCTCCTTGTCAGACGATGGCAACGTGACTTTGAACGGCAGAATGTCCGCTCATTAATGATACACCGGCCCGAAATCGCCAAACCACTCCGGATTCAAGGTGACTGTGAAATGATCGCAGCAGCTGATGCTAAACTCAGGCCGAGTTCAAAGAAGTTATAATCTCTTCTGAAGTGATGGCGGGCTGCAGATGACTTCCTAATTAAAACATGAGAATGTCTGTGGAACTTCTACTTGGCACCTATCTGTCGATCATCTACTCACTATCTATTTTTATTTATCTATCTATTGTGTCTCTCTCACTCTCCATCTCTCATTTATTTTTATGTTTCGTTTTTTTTTTTCTTTATCCATCCATTTTCTTTCCCATGCTTTCCTTTTTCTTCTTTCCCTTTTCTTCTTTCTTTCACTTTCCTTCTCTTCCCTTCCTTCACCTTTCTTTTCATGTTTCTTTTCCTTTATTTCCCTTTATTATTTTTCTTTCTTTGCTTCTTCCTTTTCATCCCCCTCTCTCTTCTGTCTTTTATTTTATCTATCTATCGTCTGTCTTTTTCCATCTCTCAATTTGTAGGTTTAGTTTCTTCCATTATCCATTTTCTATTTTTCTGTCTTTCCTTCTTTCCATTTTTTTCTTTCCCTTTTCTTACCCCCTTCTCTCTTTCCCTTTTCTTACCCCCTTCTCTCTTTCCCTTTTCTTACCCCCTTCTCTCTTTCCCTTTTCTTCTTTCCCCCTTCTCTCTTTCCCTTTTCTTCTTTCCCCCTTCTCTCTTTCCCTTTTCTTCTTTCCCCCTTCTCTCTTTCCCTTTTCTTCTTTCCCCCTTCTCTCTTTCCCTTTTCTTTCCCCCTTCTCTCTTTCCCTTTTCTTCTTTCCCCCTTCTCTCTTTCCCTTTTCTTCTTTCCCCCTTCTCTCTTTCCCTTTTCTTTCCCCCTTCTCGCTTTCCCTTTTCTTCTTTCCCCCTTCTCTCTTTCCCTTTTCTTCTTTCCCCCTTCTCTCTTTCCCTTTTCTTTCCCCCTTCTCTCTTTCCCTTTTCTTCTTTCCCCCTTCTCTCTTTCCCTTTTCTTCTTTCCCCCTTCTCTCTTTCCCTTTTCTTCTTTCCCCCTTCTCTCTTTCCCTTTTCTTCTTTCCCCCTTCTCTCTTTCCCTTTTCTTTCCCCCTTCTCTCTTTCCCTTTTCTTTCCCCCTTATCTCTTTCCCTTTTCTTCTTTCCCCCTTCTCTCTTTCCCTTTTCTTTCCCCCTTCTCTCTTTCCCTTTTCTTCTTTCCCCCTTCTCTCTTTCCCTTTTCTTTCCCCCTTCTCTCTTTCCCTCTTCTTCTTTCTCTTTCCCTTTTCTTACCCCCTTCTCTCATTCCCTTTTCTTCCCCCCTTCTTCTATTTCTTTTCCTTTTCTTCTTTCCCCTTTCTGTTTTATTTTATTGTTTCCCTTTCCTTCCATTTTCTTCTTTCCCTTTATTTTTTCCATTAATTTTTTTCTTCATTCCTTCCTTTCTTTCACTTCTCTATCTTTTATTTTATCTACCGAATGTCTCATTTATTTTTATTGTTTAATTTCTTCCTTTATCCATCTATTTTATTTTCTTCTTTCTTTATAGATAACTATTCTTTCTATCTCTATCGATCAATATTTATCTCTTTTTTTCTACCTATCTTATCTCAATTGTTTATATATATATATATATATATATATATATATATATATATATATATATATATATATATATATATATATATATATATATGTTGCAGCTCTTAAAGTGACACTCCTCTGGTATCACATTGATCAATAAACCCTCCACCACAATTCCATGAGCGAAGTAAAACCATATGTATTACTCCACTGATCCATCCAACTTGCTGTGGATTGCAGCGAAAAGAAAAGCGAGCCTCCTGCAAGTGCCAATTTACCCCCTCCCCCCCTTCCACTACATATGGATAGAAGACTTACTAGTGAGATGGACCCCAGATTGCATGTCTGTATACACCTATGTATGGTACATTCACCACATAGGAAGAGTCAGCAGCCACCACTTCAACTCCCAGTACCAAACCAACCACCACTCCACTGATCTCCAAAACATATAAAGAAATACTCCAATAGTGCAAATCTTTTATAGTTTACTGAAAGCTGCACATCATAAAAACACTTTTAATGCTGAAAAACACCACTGCTTGCATTACTTGTTGTGATGGAGTTCAGAAGCTCCGCCCTACGCATTTCGTCAGTGCTGGCAGTCCTTGCCCTAAGGTGTGTCAGCTGCTGTTTATTATTGTGGTATCACATGTTTCGATTATTTTCTTCGGTTTATACACTAGTGTGGATGACGGGCCCCCCCCAACCCAACCCCCAGCTGAAGGTGACCTTCAGTCCCTTTTTCTCTGTAACCTCAGCTGCACAGATGAATAAATAGGAAACACTCTAAGGCTTCCTGCTCATTCACAAACTGAAGCATAGTAAATACAGTCTACTATGCTTCATTGATGAATGGACACAGGAGTGACTGGTACTGATCGCTCACTGTGTTCCTTCAGGAAAGGAAGGAGGGTCAGAAAATTACAATATTTACAGGCTCCTTTCCCCACTCTCCATCCTGAAACATCCCCAGGAGAGGGGGGGAAACTGGCAGCGCTGCAGGGGAAAGGGACACACAGGGGGGCAGGGAAATCAGATGGTGCATATGCTAGAACCAACCCCCCTGCAGTGCAGCCAGAGTGAAAAAAAAGGAGGAGACCCCTGCTCAAAGTGGTGCCAGGGTCCCCCTTTCGAACTGATGGGGCCCAGGCCCAGTACAGGAGGGCTGGCTGTACTGCCTTATCAGTGAGGAGATGGGCAAGGTGTGCAGACTGAGCTCAAATTGGTGTCAGAAAGTGACACGGCACCTGAAGATCAAAATGATCTTACTCTTCAGGCTGTATAGAAAGGAGGAATCTCGGGTCAAAGTAGCACCTGCATAGAAAGAGAAATATTTCAAAGGCTGCCTGTGCAGATTGCTCGTTTTTTATTTTTTTACTCCAGTACAGGAATTAATTAATTGGCAATCCACATTTAGTTTTGTTTTTATTCAAACTGCTGGAAAATTACCAAAAATACCACGTTGTGATGAATATGTAAAAGATATAAAAGCTGAAAGACGCAAATGGTGAATCCGCAGCTAAAAATTAATGTTATTAGCAGTCTCTGAATTCGCCCATCGCAGGTTCTGAACTTATAAAGGGGCATCCCGCAGCAATTTAGATTTATTGCTGGTGTGTGAGAGACGGTTTTCATTCAGTGAAGTGCTATTGCTTAAAAAAACCAAGAATTTATACAAAGGAGACGGACAAAGACTACCGGCCAACATGGAATAAAAACAAAACGCCAGGAGATGGGAGGAGCTCAGCTATAATAAGTGATGGCTTGAAAGTCTGACGCTTGTGGGATTCAACCTTTAGACTTTTAATTATCATTAAGTTCAAGAAGGTCAAATTCCCAGGTAACGCAGAAAACCATACACTATATTACCAAAAGTATTGGGACGCTGGCCTTCACACGCACATGAACTTTAATGGCATCCCAGTCTTAGTCCGTAGGGTTCAATATTGAGTTGGCTCCACCCTTTGCAGCTATAACAGCTTCAACTCTTCTGGGAAGGCCGTCCACAAGGTTTAGGAGTGTGTCTATGGGAATGTTTGACCATTCTTCCAGAAGAACATTTGTGAGGTCAGGCACTGATATTGGACGAGAAGGCCTGGCTCACAGTCTCCGCTCTAATTCATCCCAAAGGTGTTCTATCGGGTTGAAGTCAGGACTCAGGCCAGTCAAGTTCCTCCACCCCAAACTCGCTCATCCATGTCTTTATGGACCTTGCTTTGTGCACTGGTGTGCAGTCATGTTGGAACAGGAAGGGGCCGTCCCCAAACTGTTCCCACAAATTTGGAAGCATGAAATTGTCCAAAATGTCTTGGTATGCTGACACCTTAAGAGTTGCTCTCACAGGAACTAAGGGGCCAAACCCAACCCCTGAAAAACAACCCCCACACCATAATCCCCCCTCCACCAAATGGTTTGGTCCAGTGCGCCTTCCTGTTCCAACATGACTGTACACCAGAGCACAAAGCAAGGTCCATAAAGGCATGGATGAGTGAGTTTGGGGTGGAAGAACTTGACTAGCCTGAGTCCTGACCTCAACCCGATAGAACACTTTTGGGATGAATTAGAACGGAGAATGCGAGCCAGGCCTGACCTCATAAATGCGCTCCTGGAAGAATGGTCAAACATTCCCATAGGCACACTCCTAAACCTTGTGGACAGCCTTCCCCGAAGAGTTGAAGCTGTTATAGCTGCAAAGAGTGGGCCAACTCAATATTGAACCCTACGGACTAAGACACCATTAAAGTTCATGTGTGTGTAAAGGCAGGTGTCCCAATACTTTTGGTAATATAGTATATTTGTACATGCAATGGTGTTATATATATATATATTTATTTTTATTTGTTTATTTTTTTATTGGTTTTATAAGATTGATCCCAGGCTCGGCTGTTCCTCTATAGCAGGGGTAGGCAACCTGGGGCCCTCCAGCTGTTGTGGAACTACATTTCCCATGAGGTATTGCAAGGCTGGCAGTTACAATTACTTCCAGAGGAATGATGGGACTTGTAGTTCTGCAACAGTTGTAGTGCCCCAGGTTGCCTACCCCTGCCATAGACACACTCCTAAACCTTGTGGACGGCCTTCCCAGAAGAGTTGAAGCTGTTATAGCTGCAAAGGGTGGGCCAACTCAATACTGAACCCTACGGACTAAGACGCCATTAAGGTTCATGTGCCTGTCCCAATACTTTTGGTAATATAGTGTACTTACATCCTCACTCCAGCCCAATATCTTTTAAGTTTTGGGTAAAGAGAATAATTAAAATGCTGTCAGGTTTTTATTTCAATGACCCCATTGGGGAGATTTTGGTGGCCAACGTGAGGATGATGCTGCTGCCCTGATTATAGAACAAGTGGGATGCCATTCTGCCCCCTTTAGAGGAAGAAGGAAACTTTAATGCACATTTAATAAACATGGCTTTGATTGCACATTGTGAGAAGCTCACAGTGTGCAGTGAAATCAGAGGAAGCCATTTCAGTCTTGGAGAGGAGCTGTCTGGAGGGAAGGCCGGAGGTCAGATTTAGAGCGTATGATGAGAGATATCTTGCCGACTGTAAAATCTGGAGATTCAAAGCTCACATCCTTAGTTCTGGAAAGTTTTATGGAGTCCTTATACATCTGCGATGAAGAGAAGACATTCCCGCCGTGGTCGTCTGCGCTAAATTCCCCTTAATGTGAACACATTGAAATCTAAAGTCTGCATTCCGCTAATTTCCCCAACGTCATTTTACTTCTACTTTCCAGCGCGGCGAGCGGAGATGGCGATTCCCCGGCCGGCCCCACACCTCCACGCCGCTCCGCACTTCTGAAATACAAATTTCAGCGGCGTGATGGATGTCAGGGTTACGCTTCATTAGCTTTTTATTAGAAGACAAATCGAGGCGGAAGGCCGGCTTCACAGACACTTCTCATTCTCCCGTTAAGTCACGGCCAGCGGGGAGACCTTAAAAGGAGATTTTTCTTGGGAACGTCAAAATTTTTTTCCAGGTCCATGCGCTAGAAACGCAGGGCTGTCACTGGGGTGTACAGACTTTCTCCATCAGGAGGAAGACGTATCCATCATCTATAACCAAATACTAAAACTCCACTTCTGGTTTGTTACGCTCGCCCTTTGCCTGACGAATTATGGAGATAACATACAACATGATTATTATTTTCTGATATCGATAAGATAAAATTTTTGAAACGAATAGATCAAGATAAATAGACAGGCAGATAAAAGATTGAGAGAAATAGAGAGAGAGATATCTAAGCAAGAATTAGACAAATACACAAGAGATGATTAGCTATCTAAATTATGATCTATTAGAACAGTGGTCACCAAACTTTCAAACCTTATGGACCACTAAACTCACAGTTTGGAATCCCACTAACCTGGATTAAATGTGCCTTATACACACACAATGCTCCGCCTCTCTGATCCCCCCAATCACACTGCTGCTTTTTACACACAATGCTCCGCCTCTCTGCCCCCTTCCCCCTGGATCACACCGCTGTCTTATGCACACAATGCTCCGCCTCTCTGCCCCCCTTTCCCCTGGATCAAACTGCTGCCTTATACACACAATGCTCCGCCTCTCTGCCCCCCTTAACCCTGGATCACACCGCTGTCTTATGCACACAATGCTCCGCCTGTCTGCCCCCCTTTCCCTGAATCACACTGCTGTCTTATACACACAATGCTCCGCCTCTCTGCCCCCTTCCCCTGGATCACACCGCTGTCTTATGCACACAATGCTCCGCCTCTCTGCCCCCCTCCCCCTGGATTACACTGCTGTTTTACGCACACAATGCTCCGCCTCTCTGCCCCCCTCCCCCTGGATCACACCGCTGTCTTATGCACACAATGCTCCGCCTCTCTGCCCCCCTCCCCCTGGATTACACTGCTGTTTTATGCACACAATGCTCCGCCTCTCTGCCCCCCTCCCCCTGGATTACACTGCTGTTTTATGCACACAATGCTCCGCCTCTCTGCCCTTCTTTCCCTGGATCACACTGCTGCCTTATACACACAGTGCTCCGCCTCTCTGCCCCCTCCCCCTGGAGGGGAGGGAGAGAGGGGAGAGAGAGAAGAGGGGAGGTGATAGAGAGAGGGGGAGGGGAGATAGAGAGAGGGGGAGGGAGAGAGGGGGGAGGGAGAGAGAAGGAGAGGGGGAGGGAGGGGGAAGAGAGAGAGAGAGGGGAGAGAGAGAAGAGGGGGAGGGGAGAGAATGGGGGAGGAGAGAGAGAGAGGGTGTGGGAGAGCAGGAGGAGAGAGGGGGGAGAGAGAGGTGGGAGGGGAGAGAGCGAGAGAAGGAAAGGATAGACGGATATAGATAGATACCATGCATACAAATGAATGAAGATAGGTAGATGGATACTCTGCCATTCTGTACTAGTATAGAGTGAAGGCCTCCTGATGAACAGGTCTGACCCAGATTGCACCCACACACGTCACATACAATGACACTTGTGCCCACCTGAATATCCTGGGCAGAGATGAGCCATGGTACGGAGGAGACCCGGGAGACACCATGGCAACCAAAATTCCCATCATCCATAAATGTCACGGAAGCAGCGGAACTTGCGCCATCGCAGACAGGAAATAAATATTTAATCCCGGCGCAGCGTCACAGCCGAGTCTCCTCCACACACGTCTCCCTTTCCTGACATTTAAGTAAAGTGTTTATTGATTTCATTTGTTTTTGGTTAGTTTCGGTCGGACGGATCCGGCTTTGTGCCGTATTGTGGGGCATTCAGGTGTGTTAGAGGAAGATTTCTTACAAGACAAAAAACCCCCCACTGAATGTATATCATACCATGTGACCCCCATTCGTGGATTCTTTAGATTGTGGCCGAGTACCGGCGGTGTCACCTTATCCTTCTGTACCTGAAGGTTGATCCTCCGGCAGATGAAAAAAAAAAAAGCCCAAAATAATGCAACTTTGTATTCATTAAAGTGACTGTAAAGTCTTGTTTTTTTTCCTATAAAAATAACAAACATATTATACTTCCCTGCTGAGTGCAGTAAATTTGCACAGAGCAACCCGCATCCTCCTCTTCTAGGGTCCCACTTCTGTGCTCCTGGCCCCTCCCCCCTCTGTTGGGTGATATGGGGGCAACCGAGTCATGTCACAGCTCCCTGTGTCCATTTAGACAAAGAGCCCCGCCCCCTCTCTCTCTTAATTGGCTAGCTGACTTTGATTGAGAGCAGTGGCGCCAATCAGGAAGGGATAATCTCAGACAGCTGAAACACTCGTGGGCATCGCTGGATAGAGAGGGGGTTCAGGTAAATATTAGAGACTGCTGCACACAGCAGGCTTTTATCTTAATGAATTAAGATAAATAAATCTTCTGCCTTTACAACCCTTTTAATCCAAAAAATTCCCCACATTACTTTTTTCTGCTCCTAGACATCCTCATTCTGATGAGCAACATCATTCAACCCCACTTCCTCTGAGCCCAGGTCATCCTGCGCCCCCTCTCCTCATCTTCCCAGCCTGTCCCTGGACAGTGAAACGAGAAGCAGCAGACTGATCAGCTCAACTCTGTTACTCTGCTCTCTCCCCCTATCAGCATGATATTCATTAGCACAGCTTTCACCTTCAATCCAGAAAATTCCCCATCAATACTTCTGCCACTAAATGTCCTCACTCTGATCACCAGAATTATTAAACCCACTTTCCCAGGGCATCTTTCCCCGCCACCCCCCCCCCCCCCCTTTCACAGCCTGTAGCTGCAAAGTCATCAAACTGGTTAGCTCACCTCTGTGTCACTTTACTCTCTCCCCCTATCAGGATGATGCTCATCAGCACAGCTTTCACCTTCATTCGAGAAAATTCCCAGACAATACGTTTATTCTGCCAGTAGATGTCCGCTGTCTGGTGACCAGCATCATTCAACCCACTTCCACTGAGCCCAGATCAACCTGGGCCCCCCTGCCCCCCCCCCCCCACCACACACACACACCTCCTATCCTGTGGGTGGACAGTGAAAGGAGAAGCAGCAGGCTGATAAGCTCACCTCTGTCACTCTGTTCTTTCCTCCTATCCACAGCACAAAATTTCACCTTCCATGTGCAAAATTCCCAGACAATACTTTTTCCTGCCACTAGATGTCCTCGGTCTGGTGACCAGGTGACCAGGCATCATTCAACCCACTTCCACTGAGCCCAGATCCTCCTGGGCCGGTGTTACGACATATTCGGCGACCCATCGCAGTTTGCTGCGGAAGGAACGTTCCGTCGCCGCCATCTTGCTACACCCCACACTCGTCCACAGTAAGGATACACTAAGAAGGGGGAAAGCGGACATCTTGCTTCACCCACTGGAGTTTAACATTTTACACGTATTTATAACAGTAAAGCCAGTTTATATAGTGAAATACAGGACTTACAACTCCGTCTGACTGGTTAGATGTTTGAATTTTAAAAGCAGCGAACTTCTGTCAGATTAGCAAACCTGTGAGATGAGCCGGGTTGCCGCCGCCTTTAAAATTCAAGATCTAAGTAGTCAGACGGAGTTGTAAGTCCTGTATTTCACTATATAAACTGACTTTACTGTCATAAATATGTGAAAAATGCAAAACTCCGGTGGGTGTAACAAGATGTCCCCTTTCCCCCTTCTTAGTGTATCCTTACTGTGGACGAGTGTGGGGTGTACCAAGATGGCGGCGACGGAACGTCACTTCCATAGCAAACTCCGGTGGGTGTAACAACATGTCTGCTTTCCCTCTTCTTAGTGTATCCTTACTGTGGACGAGTGTGGGGTGTACCAAGATGGCGGAGACGGAACGTCTCTTCCGTAGCAAACTGCGATGGGTCGCCGAATATGTCGTTACACCGGTCCCCAGCCTGTGACTGTACAGTGAAAGGAGAAGCAGCGGACTGATGAGTTCACCTCTCTGTTACTCTGCCCTTTCCTCCTATCAGCATGCTGCTTGTCACCATAAGAACTGGTTGGCTCAATGCTCCATGCTCCATGTTCTGCTACTCTCTCCGCCCCCCCCCGCCCCCCATGCTCCCATTTAAAAAATAAAATGATTACAAAGTTCCATTCATTAGTCTGGAGTTGAGCTTTAATAAGAAGCAGATCCCATCCTATGAGTGCAAGCTTTGTCTAATCCCAGCCTGACTCGTACAATGAATGTCTCCTCTGCTGACAGGTGACAGGTGCTCTTTGTCACACTAAGCAGCGTTGCTTGGCTTTGTTCTCCGATTGTATAACCTTGTCTATAACTGACATGTTTAATTAGCGCCAGGCACGGCGCCCCCGGGAATCGCAATGTGACTTTGAGCGTTTATGACACAATTAAAGTTTCCCTCCGATGCCTGGTACAATATTAGCCAGCCCCGGGTCTCCGAGCGGGAATGGAGCGTTAGCTCTTTATCACCGAGCGAAAAAAAAAGAAAAAGTAAACAGCTTCTCGATCGGCTAATGCAGCGTCATTACCATTACTAATTAGAGTAAGCACATTAAGTAATGAACTGTCAAACGGTGATGCAAGGGGAGAGCGGCGTAATTACTGGATTGTATTATCTGCGGCTCTGCAATCCTCCATTCTTAATGGAAAATGGATTTAATCTCTCATTTAGAAAGTAACAGCTTGGAGGCGATTGTATTGGTTCACCCTTCTATCGGGGGTCTTGGGCTTGGGTTCACACCTACAAGCCAAAACCGAACGTGGGGGGGGGGGGGGGGGGCGTTACCGTGTGTTGTGTGTATGGCGGCCCATTTATTTCAATGTGCTGCCCTACATGCAAGAAACTTGGGAAAAGAAGTCCCTCATGGGCCAATCAGCACTGTCCAGACAGAGGATCAGGGGAGTAATTAAAACTCCTCCTACAAGCTTTACTAGAAACTGATACAAATCACAAGACTGCTATATACTGCTGATGAGAAAAAGCACAACTTTCCGGACGAGAGTTCCTTTGCGGTCAAAGTCGGTTCTTCCATGTCTAAGGTCCAGGTCTGGTGTCCTCTTCATCTGAGGTTCGGTTGGGTGGTTGTCCACAACACCCTTCGAGACGTATTTTGGAGGCCCTGGGTTCCTTGGAGTTCCGTTGAGCCGCCGATCCCGGCATCCTTGCCTTTATGACTCATCGCCGACATTCGAGTCCACCGGTTCCGGTAAGAGTAGATATTCTTTACCTTTCTTGGTTGAAAATGTACCACCATCCTTGATGCCTCTCATGTTGGACAGTGTCAGCGTATTCCATCTGTGACTTATCATCATTTGGTGGTTGACGTACACGGCCCCCTTCTCAGGACTTTTTCACATTTTTCATTTGTGTCATTTCTGTATAATCGATTTTCGCACTATTCACATGTATACCGATATACGTGTTCACCTTCAGCGCTACATTATCTATCATTATCTATCATTCACACCTTACATTTAAAGGCCCGTACACACGATCAGACTTTTTGACAACAAACATGCAAATTAGCTGTTTTGGAGTAACATCCGACGGTCTATACGCTCCATCAGACAAACTTTTTTGGTTTTCATCGGACTTTTGTTGGCTGTGCGAACGGACAAACTTTCTGGCAACAAAAGTCCGATGGAGCAAAGTCCGATCGTGTGTGTACAGAAAACCATAGGACTTTTGTACAAAGTACAAACAGGCATGCTCAGAACCAATGCAAAAGATCAGACAACAATACAGAATTTGACCAAAGGTGGCGGTAAAGAGCAGAAAAACCACATGATTTGGTGAAAGTTGGCTCAAAAAGTCCTACCGTGTGTATGCAATACAAGTTCACGGCCGACGCCCTTTGTACAAAAATCCAAGGGAAAGTTTGTACAAAGTCCTATCGTGTGTATAAGGCTTTAGTCACATTGTTTATTTAGCAGCTTCTCATTTTTATTAGCCCCTGTACACACGGTCGGACATTCTGCCAACCAAATCCGTCGAATTTTGTCCGTCGGATCTTGTCCGAAACTGTTGCATACACACGGTCGGACTAAAGCCTCATACACACGATAGGACTTTGTACAAACTTTCCTGTGGATTTTTGTACAAAGGGCGTCGGCCCTAAACTTGTATTGCATACACATGGCAGGACTTTTTCAGCCAACTTTCACCAAATCATGTGGTTTTTCTGCTCTTTACCGCCACCTTTGGTCAACTTCTGTATTGCTGGCTGATCTTTTGCATTGGTTCTGAGCATGCCTGTTTGTACTTTGTACAAAAGTCCTATGGTTTTCTGTACACATGATCAGACTTTGCTCCATCAGACTTTTGTTGCCAGAAAGTTTGTCCGTTCGCACAGCCAACAAAAGTCTGATGAAAACCAAAAAAGTTTGTCCGATGGCGCATACACACGGTCGGATGTTGCTCCAAAACAGCTAATTTGCATGGTTGTTGTCAAAAAGTCTGATCGTGTGTATGGGCCTTAAGTTGTCGAAAAATCCGATCATTCAGAACGTGATGACGTAATTTCGTTACGATGGGACTACATTCAGGCTCGTAGCCAATAGCTTTGGTGTAGAAATTTGATCTGAGCATGCGTGGCACTTGGTCCGATCAAAATTCGCTACACATGATCGGAGTATGTCCGATCGAACCAGTTGGTCGGAAAATATTTCCAACAAATTGGGTCCGACGGATATTCCGAGGGAATCAGTCCGATGCAGACCACACACAGTCGGATTATCCGACAACACGGTCCAATAGGACACATTCCGATGGATTCTCCGACCGTGTGTACAAGGGCTTAGTGTATCCTTACTGTGGACGAGTGTGGGGTGTAGCAAGATGGCAGCGACGGAACGCCACTTCCGTATCAAACTGCGATGGGTCGCCGAATATGTCGTTACACCAGTCCAGGATGATCTGGGCTCAGTGGAAGTGGGTTGAATGATGCCTGGTCACCAGACCGAGGACATCTAGTGTGATCTGATGGCGCCACCATTGATTTTTGAAATTCGGCCGACCAAGCCTTCAATTTCACCTCATGTTGCTACAGAAAATAATTTTCGTGGCCGGGAATCTTCTTTTCTCTCCGTTAAATTTTATTTTCTTATTACATTTCTCCCACGATTCTCCCAACATTGATTAGAAAATCGTACTATTTCCAAAAAATTTCCAACATGTCCGATTCCTCAAATTTGATTTCCACACGAAAATCGGCTGTTGCTGCAGCCCGACTAATGGTGCGAAATTCGTACGAAAATTCTTATGCTGGTCATACACGGTTCGAATTTTGAAAGAATTTTCTTTAGAAAAATCGTATCTAAAGCCCCGTACACACGAGCGGACTTTTCGACATCCAAACTCCGACGGACTGAGTCCGGCGGACTATCCGATCGTGTGTGGGCTGCAACGGACTTTAGCTTCGCTAAAGTCTGACGGACTTTAGAAATGAAGCATGCTTTAAATTTTCCCGACGGAACTCCGCCGGACCCGGTCCCCTTCGAAAAGTTCGCTCGTGTGTGTGCTACTCCGACGGACTAAAACCGACGCTAGGGCAGCTATTGGCTACTGTCTATGAACTTCCTACGTCGAATCCCGTCGTACGTCATCACGTTCGACTCCGTCGGAGTTTGGTGTGATGGTGTGTGGCCAAGTCCGTTCGGTCGAAAAGTCCGCCAGAACTCCGTCGGAACTCCAGCGGAACTCCGGCGGAACTCCGGCGGAACTCCTTTGGAGGTCTGTCAGACTTAATCCCTCTCGTGTGTACGGGGCATAAGAATTTTCGTACGAATTTCGCACCATTAGTCGGGCTGCAGCAACAGCCGATTTTCATATGGAAATCAAATTTTAGGAATCGGACATGTTGGAAATTTTTTGAAAAAAGGAACGATTTTCTAATCAATGTTGGGAGAATCGTGTGAGAAATGTAATAAGAAAATAAAATTTAACGGAGAGAAAAGAAGATTCCCGGCCACGAAAATTCTTTTCTGTAGCAACGTGAAGTGAAATTGAAGGCTTGGTCGGCCGCATTTCGAAAATCAATGGTGGCGCCATCGGATCACAAAAAAAAAAAAAAAAGAACTTTCTGATTTTGAAAAGAAAATTTGTTTGAAATTCGACCGTGTATGACCTGCATTGGATAAGATTTTCGAAAGAAAATTATTTCGAAAATTCGAACCCTGTATGGCCGCCATTAGTGCAGTAAATTTTCAAATTTTCATCCATTTAAATGGGCTGCCCTATGTGTGGGGAAACGTGGGAAACCAAGTCCCCGACTCTTTTTCCACAAACGTGCCACACCAAACCAAATGGTGCTGCGGCACCACGTGGTTTGGCGCACACAAACACACGCTCACATTTGCAGATGCTTGGGGTGCCATTAACAATTAATATCACTCAGTGTTAATTTTGTCGACTAAAACATTTTAGTCGGCGAAATGAATACTATTTTAGTCGACTAAAATACGACGAAAACAATTGAGATGACTAAAATACGACTAAAATGTCATTTTAGTCAAAAGACTAAAATGGGACTAAAACTAAAAATGGCATTTTAGTCAAAAGACTAAGACTAAAACTAAATTGAAATTTGACTTCAAAATTAACACGGGTCTGTAGTGCATATTTATACCTCAATACCTTAAATCATATATGAGATTTTTCACTCCAGCAGTATTTAAATTAGTTTGGAAATTGTAGAGAAATGTTAACTAACGCATTACAATTTAATTACACCCATTATATTTTAGATAACTAAAATGAGTTTTAGTCGACTAAAATGTACTGGAGATTTAGTCGACTAAATACGACTAAAACTAAAACAATTGCAAAAGACTAAAATGGGACTAAAACTAAAATGCCATTTTAGTCCTAAAACACACGGTCGGACATTCCGACCACAAAATCCGTCAGATTTTTTTCCCGACGGATTTTGGACGAAACTTGTCTTGCATACACACGGTCGCACAAAGTTGTCGGAAAAATCCCATAGTTCGGAATGAGGTGACGTTATACACGTACGACGGGACTATGAAGAGGCCAGTAGCCAATAGATTTCGTCTCCAAATTTTTTCTGAGCATGCGTGGCACTTGGTGCGTCGGAATTCACTACACACGATCGGAAAAAGTTTTAGATCCAGCTCTCAAACTTTTTCCGTCGGAAATTTCCGACAGAAAAAGTCCGATAGAGCCCACACACGATCCGATTTTCCAACAACATAATCCGATCTGACTTTTTCGGTCGGAATTTCCGACTGTGTGTACGGGGCATAAGACTAAAACTAAATCGAAATTTGCTGGCAAAATTAACACTGATAGCACTGCTGCCCATTTGATAAAGGCCAGTGTGTTTCTGTGCTTTTTCGGAAAAAAGCATGAGATTTTGGGTTTGTGTTCCCAACACACAGATGTGAACTTAGACTTAGGCTTGTTTCATCCCTACGCGTTTCTGTGCATTTTTCACATATTCCCATGCTTCACATGTAAGGCAGCCCATCAATTTTAACGTGCCACACCAAACAACATGGTGCTGTGGCACCATGTGGTTTGGCGCACACACGTCTGCAGATGTGTGGGGGTACCATTAACAATTAATGGCCCCGCTGTCCGCTTGTCAAAGGTCAGTGCGTTTCTGTGCTTGGTAGGAAAGCGTGCGATTTTGAGTGCGTTCCAGACACACATAGATGTGAACCTAAGCTTAGACTTGTTTCACACCTATGGGTTTCCACGTATTTTTGCACATGTTCCCATGCATCACACGCGGAAGGGTTTCCCCAGTGACAGCTGACGACTCATTGGTTGTTACGGATGTGGCTGCCGGCTTCCCCCGCCAAGCTCTTCAACAACCAGCTTTTATGTGCCCTCATTGGACAAAGCTTTACTCAATCAGGGCACAGAAATGCCCTGGGTAAGGAAAGGGAAAGGAGTGAGTGTCAGTTTCATTCTGGGACACGGTATTGTCCCAGAATGAAGGTGCCCGGAACCTGGGGCAGACCTGCAAAATGCGGGACTGTCCCGGCCAATTCGGGACATGTGGTCACCCTATTTCCAGGAGTGATGTCACTTCTGGGCTTGCGCCCTTCTATGCACTCCAAGGTGGTTCTATATCTTCTGGGTTTTCCTTTTTCCAGTGTCCAGCCACCCAGCGGCTACATGAGCGTTTATTCCTTCCATGAGCAGACCATTACATTGATGCAAGGGATTGCTTGTTTGAATTAAATGAGCCATCTATAGTTTTTATACAAGTCGACCATATGTCTTTATTTAATAAAATATATCCTACATACTGCATTTAAGTTAGCGCCCCCTGCAGTCTTTTTTTTTCCTGCCCTACACACAAGAAACACGGAAAAGAAGTTCCCGACACTTTTCCAAAAACACACCGCACCGAATCATACGATGCTTCAACACCACTTCGGATTGATCTAATGCCGTTTATGCTTATGTGTATTTTATTGATTTGTATTTTCTCTTTCTTTTCTATACACCAAGGGTTGAGAATCTATATCAGAATTTATTTTTGGCGAAACATGTAGAAGTTTTTGGATGCAGTATTTTAATTATGAAATTGCAGCATTTAACGGTGTCGCTAATAGGGATTCTGTGTATATACCTATGACTCTGAATACATGTCTGTATCCATTTTATTGGAGTGTTGTGTATAAATAAAGAGACGTTTTTTGTACTTTTACAATAACATGTTGTAGTGTATAGCTGAAATATGTACCTTTAAAATCCCCTATCCAGGACTCTACTATTTTTCATACGATGCTTCAACAGTTTATCGCATGTGAAAATGTGATGCATGGGGGGTGCAGTTAATTCATGGCACCGCCACACTTCTGGTAAAGGGCCACGTGATTTTTTTATTTTTTTTTTGTGCGTTTCCGACATGCATAGATGTGAACCTAGCAGTCCGCACTGGAGACGCTATTGGGAGTGCCCCATATTTCTCTCACAATCCAACCCCCCCCCCCAAAAAAAAATAAAATAAAATAATAAGTGCCCCACCTATCAAAAAATCATTCTCATCAATATATAACAATATATATATATATATATATATATATATATATATATAAATATACAAATATATTTCTGATCATCGCAAGTGGTTTGCAGCCGGTGACGCGATTATTGCATTGCATAAAAGATCTACCTGTCTGTGGTCGGTATGAAATATTCCGCCGTCCTCTCCCAGCTCGGTGACTTTTATTAGTTCGGCTGGATTGGGGGGGGGGGGGGAGATATCGATTTCCTGGGAGTCTCTGTTTCCCCGGAACAAGGTTTGCATTATGAGAAGCCCTGGGCCATGAAATGAGGACGGCGCGGTAATAACGGCAGAGCCGGATGTGTAATGCAACTGTTAAAAGTCACAAGTCATCTCACCGGCGGCCGGGGCAGAGAATTATTTTCTGATCAGGGAGGATTTGCAGCCGGGGATTACAGTCATTCCGCTCAGGTATTGATATAGCGAGATGAAGGAGGTTAATATCGCCGTGTCCTCTCCACTGCACAATTCTCTGCCCAACGTTTACTCCCGCCATTAACATCAATACAGCCGTCGTTACCGAACGAATTGAGGCCATCAGTCCTGACAACGCTTCTACGCCCAAATTAAAGACTGATTTACACTCAGAGAAATACGGTCATCGGTTTTTTTTTTTTTTTTTTTTAAAGCAGCGACGTCACCTCTGTAAAATAGAAGCAGATTTTTGTACTGGTCATGAAATCTTTATAAAATTTTAGTCCGTTGAGGGACACAGGAATATAGCAATTTATTACTGTCCACCTACAGGAGGAGCGTGACCTGTGTCCCTTTAGGGGACCCAAAGAAAGATTTTAAAGGTAAGTATATAAATCTTATATTCTTTATTTTTATTTTTTATTTATTTTAAGGAAAGTATAAAAAAAAAAATTTTTTTCTATTTTATTATTCGATTTATTTTTATTGAGGGAGACAGGAATGTAAGCAATTTATTGCTGCCTGGTTATACAGCCGCCCACAGGGGGAGCATAACCTGTGTCCCTCAGGGGACCCAAAGAAGGATTTTAAGGTAAGTATATAAATCTTATATTCTTTAAAAAAAAAAAAACATTTTTTTTCCATTGAGGGCCACAGAAATTTAGGCATTTATTAAAGTCAGGTTATACTACCGCCTAAAGGAGCATGACCGGTCACAATATTTTAATATATATATATAAAATTACATTTTCTCTTTATATAGCGAGATCTACTCATTGTTGATTACCCATTGTATGTCCTGAAGAAGCAGCAGGCCAGCGAAACATGTTGGTGCACAGGGGCTCACCTACCTTAAATCATACAACAACCACGACCTTTGTGAAGTATCGGGTCGTGTTTTTAACTGATATGTTTTCTACATATATTTCTTGATTTTATATTTGTTTAACAAATAAAAAAAAAAAAGGATTTTATCTAAACTTTCTAGTCCAATTTGTCACAATATTTTAATATATATATATATATAAAATTACATTTTCTCTTTATATAGCGAGATCTACTCATTGTTGATTCCCCATTGTATGTCCTGAAGAAGCAGCAGGCCAGCGAAACATGTTGGTGCACAGGGGCTCACCTACCTTAAGTCATACAACAACCACGACCTTTGTGAAGTATCCGGTCGCATTTTTAACCGATATCTTTTCTATGTATATTTTTTGATTTTATATTTGTTTACCAAATAAAAAAAAAAGGATTTTATCTAAACTTTCTAGTCCAATTTGCCTTTAAAAGTCCGACCTAGTCGTTCGTTTTTCTTTCTTTCAAAGTATGTTTACGGATGTGGCAAGGGAGTGTCTCTAGTAATTGTACCGAGCATGACCTGTTACTTTCTTTTTTTATTTATTTTCATTGAGGGACACAGGAATTTATTACAGTCGGGTTTATACTACCACCTAAAGGAGCATGACTGGACATGATATTTTGTATATATATATATATATATATATATATATATATATATATATATATATATATATATATATATAGAGAGAGAGAGAGAGAGAGAGAGAGAGAGAGAGAGAGAGAGAGATATTTTCTCTATTTATATAGTGAGATCTACTCATTGTTGATTCCCCACTGTATGTCCTGAAGAAGCAGCAGGCCAGTGAAACATGTTGGTGCACAGGGGCTCACCTACCTTAAATCATACAACAACCACGACCTTTTGTCAAGTACTGGGTCGCGTTTTTAACTGATTTTTTTTTTACGTATATTTCTTGATTTTATATTTGTTTACCAAATAAAAAAAAAAGGATTTTATCTAAACTTTCTAGTCCAATTTGCCTTTAAAAGTCCGACCTAGTCGTTCTTCTTTATTCTTTGTTTCAAAGTATGTTTACAGATGTGGAAAGGGAGTGTCTCTAGTAATTGTACCGAGAATGACTTGTTATTTTCTTTATTTTTATTATTTACGTTATTTTATTTTCATTGAGGAATACAGGAATTTAGATGTGTATTACAGTCCTGTCATTCTGCCATGCACAGGAGGAGTGTGACCTGCATTTCTTAACCACTTCAGCTCTGGAAGATTTACCCCCCCTCATGACCAGGCCATTTTTTGTGTTACAGCACTGCGCTACTTTAGCTGACAATTGCGCGGTCCTGCGAGCGACACTGTACCCAAATAAAATGTTTCTCTTTTTTTATTTCTCCATAGGTGGCTTTCAATTGGTGGTATTTGATCACCTCTGCGTTTTGTTTTTTTTGCGCTATAAACAAAAAAAAAACGACAATTTTTAAAGAAAATATATTTTTTACTTTCGGCTATAAAACAAGCACAAAAAACAAATGTAAAAAAAAAAAAAAAAAAAAAAAAATCTAATTTATTCATCAATTTAGGCCAATATGTATTTTGCTTCATGCCTTTGGTAAAAAAAAAAAAAAAAATCCTAATAAGCATAAATTGATTGGTTTACACAAAAGTTAATGTCTACAAACTATGTGATTTTTATTTATTTTTTACATTTTATTACTAGTAATGGCGGCGATCGGTGACTTATAGCGGGACTGTGATATTGCAGCGGACAAATTGAACACATGCCACTTTTTGGGGACCAGTGACACTAATACAGTGATCACTGCTAAATAATATGCACCGTCACTGTACTGACACTGCCAGGGAAGGAGATAACATCGGGGGAGCTCAAAGGGTTAACTGTTTTCCTAGGGAGTGCTTAGTAACTGTGGGGGAGGTGCTTTTGGCTGGGGGGGGAAGGTAAAGATCGGTGTTTCTGCTTAGCAGAAACACAGAATCAGTACATTCCCCTCTCCAAGAACGGCGATCTGCCTTGTTTACATAGGCCTGTGTTCCCCCGAACGATCGGCGGGTCTCATCGAACATAGAGTCCGCTGGACCCACTGATTGATTTGACACAGCGGGAGCCACAGTGGGAGCGGGTCGCCGGCACCCCAGACCCGGAAGTGTCAGATCGCACACTAGGTATGTGATCCTGGACAGAGCGGCCGCTCTGCCGCAGTATATGTGCGTGGGGAAGTCCGCAAGCGGTTAAGGGACCCAAGAAAAGATTGCATTGCAAGTAGTGGTAATCGGGTTCAGGATTAAATGGCAAGCAGTATCTAGCTAGCAGGGCAAAAGCATAATGTACTAGTAGAGGAGGAAATAAATACCTTCTCAGCAGCCAACACCAGGTGGAAACTGATTACTGGGATCTGCTGTGAGACACCTGCTGGTGGACACCAGAACTACGATCTTGCGCTCTGGAAACCACGGTGCCACCAGCAGGTGATCCAGGTCCTCCAATGGACTCAGAGAAAAGGCAAAAGCATGTTATTTTTTTTAATCTCTATTGAGGGACACAGAAATGTACAATTACTTCCATCCAACAATTGGCTTGGCAGATATATACACATCCTATAAAATCCATGTGCCATATGGTGATGGCAGCATAAATGTAAAATGTGTTACCCAGCCCAGATTACACTCTACTGTCCTCAACAGAACAACCACACCTTCCAGCGCTTTGGGATGAGAATAATGGACACCTTTGAGTACAAAGTATGTTGGTGAAAGGCGCCCCACCACGAGTGGCAGCTGATGTACAAACTTCTTGGGTAGGTGGCAGCCAACCAACCAACCCGTCGCTCGATTGCCCATCAGGCACCCCCCGCCAGCCCTGCACTTACCCCCTCCAGGTCGTGGCTTTGGTGGCCTCCCCCCCCCTGCGTCTCCTCCCAAGTCTCGGCAGTCGCTTCTCTCTCCCGGCTAATCAGGACTCGCGACCAATCGGGTCTTAGGACTCCCGGCCAATCAGGTCTCCGGACCCACTTCCTGATCGGCCAAGGAGAAAAAACAGGAAGGAATTAGCGAGTATTCATTTGCTAATGTCACACAACTGGGTGGGCTCCGGGCGTAGCGCTCTGTGCCCGGAGCCCACCCTTTTTGAATCCAAAGGGGAGGCTCAAAAAAAAAAAAAAATTATTGGAATCCATGCATCTGGTGCCCTGGATCTAGATTATGGATCGGCCGCATGGATTGGGGCGGGGGGGGGGGCGGCGCCCCTGCACCCTGCATAAATGCCCCCCCCCCCACTGCCCGCCCGCCACGCCCCAAGTTACGCTGACCATGAAGAATTAAGCTCATAAAATGATTGTTTCAACTACTAAATTCCCTTTATATTGGCTTTTCAAAATAATGCAATCATTTAGAGGTTGGATGAAATGTTTAGTGCAGGGGAATAGTTTCAGTAGTTCATTTTTTATAGAGGTCCATACATCAAAAAAGGACAACCGTGGAAGTAGAAGGGACAGGCAAATCGGGTTTTAAATCCATCTTCCTGTACAAACGGTTTCAACGCAATTAATATTAATATATCCGCCGTTACTCATCGAAATGCGCCCATCAGTCCTGATGAAACATCTACATCCAGATTAGAGACGGATTTACATTTTTAAGAAACCTTGTCAACTTTCCCTATAAAATCCACTTTGAGGGGGTGAGAAAAAACGTAACATATTTCAGCTCGCCAGCTCCTGAATGTGGCGGCTGCATTCCTTTTCTTTTTTCTTTTTTTTCTTTTTTTTAGACACCCCACCCGCTTTATGTTCATCTGAAAACCCTTCTTATCCCTGGATGGCTACACTCACTCCTTCACTGTGTCTATGGAGGGAACGATGATTATAACCCAGGCTGGACCTCAAAAATGATGGAGGTTGATGGAATTCGTAGTTTACAGAAGAAATATATCTGTTCAGTTCAAAGGAAGTGACAGGGACATTGCATTTCCGGCTGGATCAACATTTTCTGTATTTTATGAAAATGTTTTTAGCCCAATGCAGCCATCACATCTAAGGACTGGTAACCTGCAGCATATTACATATTTTTTTTTAAATATTACATTTTTGTTCTTAGGATTAATTATCCTTTAACCACTTTGAATCCGGCCAATTCTGACACTTCGCTCCTACATGTAAAAATCATATTTTTTTGTTCTAAAATTACATAGAACCCCCAAACATTATATATGTTTTTTTTTTTTTAGCAGGTATCCTAGAAAATGCAATGGCTGTCATTGCAACTTTTTATCTCGCACGGTATTTGCGCAGTCATTTTTCAAACGCATTAAAAAAATAAATAAAAATAGTTTCATGCTTTAAAAAAAAAAAAAAAAAACAGTAAAGTTAGCCCAATTTTTTTGCATAATATGAAAGATGAAGTTACACCAAGTAAATAGATACCCAACATGTCACGCTTCAAAATTGCACACGCTTGTGGAATGGCGCCAAACTTCGGTACTTAAAAATCCCCATAGGCGACGTTTTAAATTTTTTTACTGGTTACGTGTTTTGAGTTACAGAGGAGGTCTAGGGCTAGAATTATTGCTCTCGCTCTACCGATCGTGGCGACACCTCACATGTGTGGTTTGAACACTGTTTTCATATGTGGGCGGGACTTACGTATGCGTTCGCTTCTGCATGCGAGCACACGGGGACAGGGGCGCTTTAAAAAAAAAAATGTTTTATTGTTAATTTTACATAATAATCTTTACATTAAAAAAAAATACAAAATAAAATTTGAACAATGTAAACATCCCTTGTAATAGGAATATGACATGACAGGACCTCTTGTGTCCACCATAATAAAAAAGAAAAATCGCTGATCGCCGCCATTACTAGTAAAAAAAAAAAATGATTAATAAAACTGGCATAAAGCTATCCCTTATTTTGTAGACGCTATAACTTTTGCGTAAACCAATCAATAATCTTTACATTAAAAAAATAAAATTTGAACAATGTAAACATCCCTTGTAATAGGAATATGACATGACAGGACCTCTTGTGTCCACCATAATAAAAAAAAAAACAAAAAAAAAATAAATAAATAAAAACGCTGATCGCCGCCATTACTAGTAAAAAAAAAAATTATTAATAAAACTGGCATAAAGCTATCCCCTATTTTGTAGACGCTATAACTTTTGCGAAAACCAATCAATAAACGCTTATTGTGATTTTTTTTTTTTTTTTTTACCAAAAATATGTAGAAGAATACGTATCGCCCGAAACTGAGGAAAACATTTTTTTTATATATATATATATTTTTGAGGATATTTATTATAGCAAAAAGTAAAAAATATAGAATTTTTTTCAAAATTGTCGCTCTATTTTTGTTTATAGCGCAAAAAATAAAAACCGCAGAGGTAATCAAATACCACCAAAAGAAATCTCTATTTGTGGGGGAAAAAAAGGACGCCAATTTTGTTTGGGAGCCACGCCGCACGACCGCGCAACTGTCAGTTAAAACGAAGTGCCGAATCGCAAGAGGGGGTCTGGTCCTTTAGCTGCAAAATGGTCCGGGGCTTAAGTGGTTAAAGCAGTTGTAAAAAAAAAAAAAAAAAAAAAAAAAAAGATCGCCATCTGAAAATTTGTATACTTTTTAATAAAACGCGGTTATATATATATATTATATTATATTTTATATTATATATATATATATATATATATTATATTAATATATATATATATATATATATATATATATTATATTAATATATATATATATATATTATATTAATATATATATATATTATATATATATATATTATATTAATATATATATTATATATATATATATTAATAATATATATATATATATATATATATATATATTATATTAATATATATATATATATATATTATATAATATATATATATATATATATATATATATATATTATATTAATATATATATATATATATATATATATATATATATATATATATATATATTTATTAATATAATATATATATATATATATATATATATATATATATATATATATATATATATATATATATATATATATTTATTAATATAATATATATATATATATATATATATATATATATATATATATATATATATATATATATATATATATATATATATATATATATATATATTATATTAATATATATATATATATTATATATATTATATTAATATATATATATATATTATATATATTATATTAATATATATATATATATATATATATATATTTTTTTTTTTTTTTGCAGCTGTGGAAAGCCTTGGTCTGGTGTCTAGGAACATGGCCAAAGCCCAAGAAAAAGGGCAGTTCCTCCCCCCGCGAGTTCAGCGCCGAGTCTTCAATTTGGTTATTAAATACGCGAAGGCCAAACACAAGGACGTTCGTAAAAACGACTCTCCGGGCCGGAGCCGCGGGAACTCATCAGAAAACTTCCTCGCACTTGTAACTTTATCAGGTTTCTGATGAATGAGGGCCAAGATCTCCTCGTCACAACACCGAAGTCTAATAAAGAAGTCATTAGCTGAAACGGGAGCCGTTCACCGCCGAGCAAGGAGGGGGAAAAAAAAAAAAAAAGGTCAAAACGCGCAAGTCGAGCTTGTCAGTGATTGATCATATTTTACGCTCATAAAGCCAAAAATGTAAAGCATAAAAATTTCTAATAACGTCGGGCTGGCCGCTCATTTTTCAACTGTAAGAAAAACAAATACTGGCGTTCTGGCACGGAACGGGAAATCTTTATTAAGCGGGAATATTGTCAGGCTGACTAAACGGCGGTCAGCGCTGGAAACAGAGCGGAAGGTGTTTTTCTACTTAAAACTGGGAATCGATACATTTAGAGCGATCAATCAATAGCATTTAGAGCGATCAGAAATAATTATTTTTAGGAAAATAAACAGAGCGCGCTTTAAAAAGAAGCCAAAAGGCCGAAAGACCGAACAAATGAAAAAAAAAAAAAGGTGCGTAGGTTTATAGGCAATGATGGAGCAGCAGCCAATCTACAGGGCCTTGAAAAAGTATTCATACCCCTTGCAATGTTCCACATTTCTGTCATGTTACAACCAAAAAAACTTAAAGCGGAGGTCCACCCTAAAGTGGACCTTCCGCTCATTGGAACCCTCCCCCACTCCGGCGCCACAAATGGCACCTTTCAGGGGGGAGGGGGGTGCAGGTACCTGTACAGTACAGGTATCTGCACCCACTTCCGGCGTAGATACTGCAGAAGGTACGCCCCTTTCTGCAGAATCTACGCCCCTTTCCGAAGGTCCCCCGCTGCCTTCTGGGAAACACACGGATCCCAGAGACAGTGGGGACCATCCTTATTGCGCAGCGCGACTCGCGCATGCGCAGTAGGGAACTGGGAAATGAAGCCGAAAGGCTCCACTTCCTGATTCCCATACCCAAGATGGCGGCAGCAGCACCCGAGAGACGATCGAGAGATCGGCTTCGGGTGCCGACATCGCGGGCGCGCTGAGCGGGTAAGTGTCACTATTTTAAAAGTCAGCAGCTGCAGTATTTGTAGCTGCTGGCTTTTAAAAAAAAACGGCGGACTCCCGCTTTAAATGTAATTTATTGTGATTTTATGTGATAGACCAACACAAAGTGCCACATAATTGTGAAGTGGAAGGAAAATGATAAATGGTTTTCCCAATTGTTTACAAATAAATATGTGAATAGTGTAGGGGGGCATTTGTATTCAGCCCCCTTTACTCTGATACCCTCTAACTAAAATCTAGTGGAGCCAATTACCTTCAGAAGTCATCTAATTAGTAAATAGAGTCCACATGTGTGTTATTTAATCGCAGTATAAATATAGCTGTTCTGTGAAGCCCTCAGAGCTTTGCTGGGGAACCTTCGTGAACAAACAGCATCACGAAGACCAAGGAACACACCAGGCAGGTCAGGGATAAAGTTTCCAGGCACTGTACACAAGCCCAATGCCGCGTACACACGATCGGACTCTTCGACACCAAAGTTCAGACGGAACGAATCCATGGGACAATTTGATCGTGTGTGGACTTCATCGGACCTTTTCTGTTGAAAAATCTGACGGACTTTAGAAATAGAACATGTTTCAAATCTTTCCGTCAGAAACCAGTTCCTATCGAGAAAACCGCTAGTCTGTATGCTGGACCGGCAAACCAACGATGACGCAAGGGCAGCTATTGGCTACTGGCTATTGAACTTCCTTTTTCTAGTCCCGTCGTACGTCATCGTGTTAAACGTTCGGACTTTGGTGTGATTGTGTGTAGGCATGTCCGTTTCAGGGGAATTCCGTCGGAACTCCGTCGAAAAGTCCGTCAGAGTTCATTCCCAACGGAAAGTCAGGTCGTGTGTACGCGGCATAAAGAGTGGCCAAACACACGGGGCGATTCCCCACTGGGGACATCTCGTTCATTTCCTATCCTGGAGACAAAAATGGTGAAATTGAATCTCCCCATAATCCCACTGGAAGGATTTCCCCTATACAAATGTAAATTTGGACAGTCACCAGGGGGAAATTCAGAGAGTAACACCCCCCCCCCCCCCCCCCAGTGGGGGGCACAAAAAAAAGAGGGTTCCAACCATTCCATACACTATAAAGAAAATGGATAAAGACGTTGCATTTTTTCAGCAGGAATGCGGTGGTACACAGTTTCGGGAAACCTTCAGCACTGAATGTGTGTACTGGGCCAGGGGGCTACTGATGCAGACAAATTGATTTTCTCTGGGGAAGGGGGCATAGCATTGCTGGAAGGATCTATTTTCACTGAGGAAAGGGGGGCTATATTGTTGCTGGTGGGGGATTTATTGCTGCCTGGAGGAAGTCTATTGTTGCTGGGGAACATCTTTTGTTGCCTGGGGGGGGGGGTATAAGATCTATTGCTGCTGGTGGTGGATCCATTGTTGCTGTTAGGCAATCCATTGATGCTGGTGTTGGTGGTATTGCTTTTGCGGGATTTACGGTTGCTGGGAGGAAGTCTATTGTTGCTGGGGGGAGGTCCATTGTTGCTGCGGGGAAGTCTATTGTTGCTGCGGGGAAGTCTATTGTTGCTGCGGGGAAGTCTATTGTTGCTGGGGGGAGGTCCATTGTTGCTGGGGGGAGGTCCATTGTTGCTGGGGGGGAGGTCCATTGTTGCTGGGGGGGAGGTCCATTGTTGCTGGGGGGAGGTCCATTGTTGCTGGGGGGAGGTCCATTGTTGCTGCGGGGAAGTCTATTGTTGCTGCGGGGAAGTCTATTGTTGCTGCGGGGAAGTCTATTGTTGCTGGGGGGAGGTCCATTGTTGCTGGGGGGAGGTCCATTGTTGCTGGGGGGAGGTCCATTGTTGCTGGGGGGGAGGTCCATTGTTGCTGGGGGGGAGGTCCATTGTTGCTGGGGGGAGGTCCATTGTTGCTGGGGGGAGGTCCATTGTTGCTGCGGGGAAGTCTATTGTTGCTGCGGGGAAGTCTATTGTTGCTGCGGGTAGGTTTATTGTTGCTGCGGGGAGGTTTATTGTTGCTGCGGGGAAGTCTATTGTTGCTGCGGGGAAGTCTATTGCTGCTGGGGGGAGGTCTATTGCTGCTGGGAGGAGGTCTATTGCTGCTCGGGGGGAGGTCTATTGCTGCTGGGGGGGAGGTATTGCTGCTGGGGGGGAGGTCTATTGCTGCTCGGGGGGAGGTCTATTGCTGCTGGGGGGGAGGTCTATTGCTGCTGGGGGGAGGTCTATTGCTGCTGGGGGGGAGGTCTATTGCTGCTGGGGGGGAGGTCTATTGCTGCTGGGGGGGAGGTCTATTGCTGCTGGGGGAAGGTCTATTGCTGCTGGAAAGGGATGGTGACAAAGGGTGAGTTGCTTGAAGGTGGATAGGGGGCGGAGGCATGGACAAT
>NW_027507786.1:8047468-8052468 GCF_037356315.1 Lithobates pipiens
GCCGATCTAGGATCGGAGATTTTTTTTCTTTTTCATTTAAAGTGGAATTTCAGTCAAACGCCAACTATATTTAAATCTACCCCTACCCCCCCCATTCTATTAGAAGCCTGGTCACCCTACCTTTTAAAGAGAAGTTCCCCTTAAAAAAAAAAAAAAAAAAAATTAAAAGTCAGCAGCTACAAATACTGCAGCTGCTGACTTAATAAAATCGGACACTTACCTGACCCAGGGTCCAGTGATGCAGGGGAACGAAGACCCGATCGTTCCTGCCTCCGCTCGGCGGCGCCGGCATTCTAACTGTGAAGCCACAATCGAGCACCCACTGCGCATGCGCGAGCGGTGCCGCGCGCCATGATTGGCTACGCAGTCATCTGGGACCTGTCACGTGTCCCAGATGACAGACAGGAGGGAGGGGGCAGAGCTGAGCCCTTCCTGCGCCGAGGGGAAGTGACGTCACCAGCCCAGGCACTGAAAGAGGCAGACTATGAGGGACCCCCTAGCAACAGGCATTTAGAGGCGAGTTAAAAAAAATACCAAATTTTTTTTTATTTATTTATTTATTTTTTAGGAATTTTAATGATTTTTATTTTTTTTCAATACTTTCTGCTATAAAACATATCCAATAAAAAAAAAAATAAAAAATTTCCCATAAATTTAGGCCAATGTGTATTCTGCTACATATTTTTGGTAAAAAAAAAAAAATAATAATAATAAAGAATGAAACGTTTTTATTATTATTATTTATTATTAATTCATTACGTTCCATTCGCTTAGATGCGGCATTCGTTATTAAGGATCATTCAGAAACTTCGGATATATTTGTATTTGTTACATTCACTAACAGCCAAAATTTGAATGGAAATTCTAATATCTATAATTTAATAGTTAGCGATAGTTAATTATTATTTCAGATTTCCGAATTTTTTTTAATTTATGAATTTACAAATGTACGAATTTATGAATGTGCGAATGTACAAAATTTACGAAATGTACGAGTTTACGAATTTTTGAATGTTCAAATTTACAAATTTCTGAATATCCAAATGTATGAATTTTTTTTTATATTAAAATGTACGAATTTTTGAATGTTCAAATTTACAAATTTTTGAATATCCAAATTTATACATTTTTTTAATATTAAAATTTATGATTTTTTTTATTAAAATTTATGAATTTTTTTAATATTAAAATTTACGAATTTTTGAATGTTCAAATTTACGAATTTTTGAATGTTCAAATTTACGAATTTTTGAATGTTCAAATTTACGAATTTTTGAATGTTCAAATTTACGAATTTTTGAATGTTCAAATTTACGAATTTTTGAATGTTCAAATTTACAAATTTTTGAATATCCGAATTTATAAATTTTTTTAATATTAAAATTTACGAATTTTTTAATATTAAAATTTACGAATTTTTGAATGTTCAAATTTACGAATTTTTGAATGTTCAAATTTACGAATTTTTGAATGTTCAAATTTACGAATTTTTGAATGTTCAAATTTACGAATTTTTGAATGTTCAAATTTACGAATTTTTGAATGTTCAAATTTACGAATTTCTGAATATCCAAATTTATTAATTTTTTTAATATTAAAATTTACAAATTTTTGAATGTTCAAATTTACGAATTTATGAATATTCAAATTTACGAATATTCAGAAAAATTTGTTAAACGGGTTTTCGTTATTTTGGATATTTCCAAATTTGACGGAATTTATTAGAAAAATGAATTCGTAACGTAACAAATTGCACACGTCTACTGTATATTGCGTCTTGGCGGGAATGTTTCACGCACGCTTGTAAAGTTACTGGCAGGTCCGCTTTCCGCAGTTCACATTCAGTTATATAAGGAAATAAAAATGAAAGCCCCCTCCCCCTCCAGGAACTGATGGGTGCCTGTGTTCAGTGGAATGGAGCCTACAGAATCCCATTGCACTCAGTGACTACATAGGATCCAGCACAGGAGGGGGGTGGTTGGGTTGCGAAGTGTTGTAAAAGCCCCCGGCGTTTCCCATCACCTGGATTTATATCCCAGAACGCGGCGCGGCGCAGCGCGGTACAGCAGGTGGTAATGGGATTGTAGGGGGAGAGACGCTCAGGCAGACAGATGTTAGTTCAGGGTGCGTGTTAAATAAAACATGTCTCTCCCGAGGGGACGGAATGTTTCACAAGGTGGCAGGAGAGGAAGAGAAGTAACCGGCGGTGCTTTCCGATATGCAGATCATGGGAAGGATGCTGCAAGCCTGGCAAATTTATGGCAATTTATGGCAATTCATCAACGTGTGCACCGGTAGAGGGGAATGCTAGCAGAAGGCAATAGAAATATGTGTAGCTATGAACGGCGGGGCTCAGCCCAAACCCAGGAGCTCAAAGGAATTGGAAAACTTAAAGGTGAACTCCGGCCATGCCGTCTAAAACTCCGGCCATGCCGTCTAAGAAATGTTTTAGGGCTTCTGTATTGGACTTTAGCGCCGTTCATTGAGCTCTGATGCCACTGGGCTGCTCTTAAAGTCGCATTACAGCCTATGGCTGCTGACCGACGTCCGGAAAAGGAAGACCTATCCACCTCCACTCTAAAGCTGGCTACACCATTGTTACACCAAGGACTCTTTATCAGCAGTAATGCAGCTCCGGCACCTCAAGTACTGAATATATATGCCAAGTTGGCTGCTGGGGACGCTATTGTCGCTGGGGGGGGGGTCTATTGTTACTGGGGAGCTCTATTTTCGCTAGAGAGATCTATTGTTGCTGGTGGGGGAAACTATTGTTTCTGGGAGGGGTCAATTGTTGATGCGAGAGACCTACTGTTGTGGGAGGGGGGTCTATTGTTGCTGGCTGCTAGAGAGTAAGGATTACCTCCTAGCGGGTTTGCACAGCCCATGTGCAGAACCCGCCAGGAAGTCGGCACTGCGCTAATCACAGGCAGTGAGACATTTCTCGTTCTCTGCAGCCGCATATCGGGACAATGTCTCGCTCTTTGTGGTTAGCGCAGTGCCGACATCCTGTAGGGCTCTGTACGTGGGGTGCGCGAACACGCCGGAGCTCATCCTTACTAGAGAGTCTATTGATACTGGGAGATCTATTGTTGCTGGGGATCATTTGTGTGGGGGATCTATTGTTGCTGGGGAGCTCTATTGCTGCTGGTGGGGGATCTATTGTTTCTGGGGGGTCAATTGTTCATGGGAGAGATCTACTGTTGAAGGAGGGGTCTATTGTTGCTGGCTGTTAGAGCATCCACTGATGCTGAATACTGGGAGATCTATTGTTGCTGAGGTGGATCAATTGCTGCTGGGGGTATTTTTTGTGGGGGATCTACTGTTGAGTGCAATCTGCTGTGGCTTTGGAGGGATCTGCTCAGGAGGGATCTGCCGATGTTGTGGAGGGATCTGCCGTTGCTGGCTACAGGGGACCTATTTTACTGCCTTTTGTTGGCAAATTCCATACCAACTACTTTGCGCTAAAAATATAAAATGATACTTTTCTGTATTCTCTAGGTAAAAGGTGGAACCAAAGGACGAGGCTCGGAGGAGATAAGGGGTGACTCGGAAAGAGGGGAGTACCGGGTTACACACACACTGAAGCCTCAATAAAGAAACTGATCCAAGCAGACAGGAGTGCGCTGCGGGCAGAGTTCAGGAGTGCGCTGCGGGCAGAGTTCAGGAGTGCGCTGCGGGCAAGGGTTCAGGAGTGCGCTACGGATTATCACCATCATATACTCAAGCCATAAATAACACTTTCCAGTATCTGGGCCCACTTTGTGCTTGAAAACTTTCTCTTAAAGATGATTTCTAGGAGTGCGCCAAGGGCAGGGGTTCGGGAGTGCGCCAAGGGCAGGGTTCGGGAGTGCGCCAAGGGCAGGGTTCGGGAGTGCGCCAAGGGCAGGGTTCGGGAGTGCGCCAAGGGCAGGGTTCGGGAGTGCGCCAAGGGCAGGGTTCGGGAGTGCGCCAAGGGCAGGGTTCGGGAGTGCGCCAAGGGCAGGGTTCGGGAGTGCGCCAAGGGCAGGGTTCGGGAGTGCGCCACGGGCAGGGTTCGGGAGTGCGCCACGGGCAGGGTTCGGGAGTGCGCCACGGGCAGGGTTCGGGAGTGCGCCACGGGCAGGGTTCGGGAGTGCGCCACGGGCAGGGTTCGGGAGTGCGCCACGGGCAGGGTTCGGGAGTGCGCCACGGGCAGGGTTCGGGAGTGCGCCAAGGGCAGGGTTCGGGAGTGCGCCACGGGCAGGGTTCGGGAGTGCGCCACGGGCAGGGTTCGGGAGTGCGCCACGGGCAGGGTTCGGGAGTGCGCCACGGGCAGGGTTCGGGAGTGCGCCACGGGCAGGGTTCGGGAGTGCGCCACGGGCAGGGTTCGGGAGTGCGCCAAGGGCAGGGTTCGGGAGTGCGCCAAGGGCAGGGTTCGGGAGTGCGCCAAGGGCAGGGTTCGGGAGTGCGCCAAGGGCAGGGTTCGGGAGTGGGCTACGGGCAGAGTTCAGGAGTGCGCTACGGGCAGGGTTCAGGAGTGCGCTGCGGGCAGCGTTCAGGAGTGCGCTGCGGGCAGAGTTCAGGAGTGCGCTGCGGGCAGAGTTCAGGAGTGCGCTGCGGGCAAGGTTCAGGAGTGTGCTATGGGCAGGGTTCAGGAGTGCGTTATGTACAAAGTGCAACCCAACCCCAACCCTCCCCGAAGCTTCCTCGCTTCTCTCCCCTACCTGGCTCTAGGACCTCCCTGTGTAGGCGGCTCTGCCTCGCCTTGAAAAGAGATCATTCCCTCTCTCAGATTCCGGAGATAGGTCCCTGCTGTCAGTGTGTGTAGGGATCTGTTAGTTCCGAGAGCAACTGTGTTTTCAAGTGAGAGCGGAGATCGGGAGCTGAAGGTCAGACCTGGAGGTGGTAGAATGGAGTTCCACCATATTTCGGCAACAAAACTGGCCGAGAGGGCCACCTTACAAGGCCTGGAGGGCCAGATTTGGCCCACTGGCCTTGTGTTTCACATGTGTGGTCTAAGCTTTCAGAAACAAGGGGTGGGG